>NW_009258119.1:116949-449912 GCF_000149755.1 Phytophthora sojae
TTCAGTACAGAATTAAGTTTTCGATTGTTTGGGCAGTGCCCAAACAATCGAAAACTTCAATTCTGCCCAATGGGCACTGGCACAAACAGGCGTAGCGCAAACAGATCAAACATGAGGGACACTTTGTCAAATTGGCTAAGCACACGGTGGACTGGGGCGTCATCGGGTCAGTAAGGGGTCACTGTTGCATGTTTCCCCGCTGGAAAGTGTAGAAGTTTCAAGTGACAGAGGCTCGAACAACATATGGTAGAATATCATCAAATCTCCGACCGCACTTAAGATGATAGGTATACAAATCCCCAGTCAAGCGCGGTTGGAGCATAACAGTATGACCCTACCCCTTCCCAAAGTGTTATGCATACACAGTCCAAGATAGATTAGTCGTCCCGTTTGCTCGAGCCTTGGGATGGATGGCACTGAGCGAGCGTAGCGAGCCCCCCCCTGCGGTTTGACAGTCCGTGCGCGTAGCACGCGGCTGCAAACCCAGGACTCAGCAGTGCTCTACCTAGCAAGCGGAGGCGACGCGTGCGAGCCGCAGCGGGCTTAGGGTTCTGGCCCAGCGAGCGCAGCGAGCCTATAGGGGTTTTGGATTCGCAAAGGTGACCCCCTCCTATCCGCATGTTTTGTGTACGAGTCGGAGAAAGTCGGAGTGTCGGAGGTTTTTGGGTATGGTGGCCATCACTATGCGATCATGCAAAGTGAGGGTTTCCATACCAGGCGAGTATGACCACATCTTGCACAGCCTCCGCATCCTTTTGGTACCAGGGCCTTAGGGGGACAATGCTGACACAAAACAGCCTAATGTAGTTGACCTCTCTCCCCCGGACCCCGGGCACTAATGTAGTTGACCTCTCTCCCCCGGACCCCGGGCAGTAAGTTGGGTCGGCGTCTTGACGGTCCTGAGAGAGAGATGCACAGACCGCTGAACTGTTGACGGGGCCGTCGAGATTGCATCCCTCCGCATGGTCATTGAGTAAACGACAGTGGCGTACCCTCTAACGCCACATCCTGATGGCATTAAAACAAGCTAAATGGTACTGTACCTAAACGAAGGTGGTCATCAATGGTGACCGACTCAAAATGCAAAAATCTATACATGTAGGTGCGTGCCGACAACGTTGGTCCAACATACGATGTAGGAGCCCGCATATGACTGTAAATTCCGGGCTTGGTGACGCTTTCTGAACATAGCCCGCAAAGTACCACTGGCTGACTTTGACAGTTCGCGAGTTCGTTAAAATCTTCGACTAATGCAGTACAATACCTTTGCGGAGTCAACTTTTGCAGTGAGTTGATTCACCTGACTCACTTTAGATAGTGTAAATTTCAAGTTGCGCAGCTCTGGAGGGTACAACCCCAGCTGGTAGTGGATAAGAACTTTGGCATCTGCGCTACTACGCCACCCTTCTCACAAACAGCTTGTGCACGTGCTAATGTCAATCTTTGCCTAAGCAGCCGATGCAGGCCCTATTGAGCCTGGAGACTTCACTTGCCATTTCCACGCAAACAGAGCACAACTCGCGATGCGCAAGGAGTGGATCGGCCAGAATCCGTACGCAGAGATGAACTTGTCGGCGGAGGTGAAGCACCAGCTCAACGACCTCGTCAATGAGTTCGTGGAGGGGTATTTCCAGCAGTACGAGGACTTTGTCGCCTTCGAAAACCGTCGAGTGGACAAGCAGCGCTGGAGACATCTCAAATCCAAGGACGACCTGCACGTGTATGAAGACCGCAATCGTCTAGAGAGCGACCAGGACATGGAGCCATGGAAACCAAGCTCGCAGGGTGGAGCAGCACCGGCGAAGTCAGACATGCCCGTGCTGCTACGTGTTGGAACGGTTCTCGGCCGTTTGGACGACCTCATGTTCGGCTGTGTGAACCCGACACTCGATGTCATGCGCATCCGAGCGTCGTACGTCCACGATGTGCACACTGCTGCGATCTTGTGCCCCGTTATCGAGCCCAGCAAAGAGGAGCCGTTCCGTTCGCTCATCGTCAAGTGGCTCACCTTGGATAACCCGTTCGAGTCCACGAATCTTGTCAAGACCCGCGACTTCGTGTACGTCGAGGGTACGGGCATTTTACACTTCGCGAACGGCGACCGAGTCGGCTACCACCTCAAGCATTCCATTGAGTTCCCGGAGACCGCGCCGCGCCAAAATATCATCCGCGCAAAGATGTCGTACTGCGGCTTTTATCGCCAGGTGAAGGACAACATCATCGACGTGTTTGGCACGAGCACTACGGTTCCTGGCGGAGATATCCGTCGGTTTATAGCAAACCGAGTTGCGACGGACAGTCTGCTGTCGACGAACAATCTCGTATTCTGCGGCCAGATGAAGAAAATGTCGTGGATGCTGCAGCAGCCACGCAACGTGGGTCTTCAACAAGAGCGAAACAAAAACTGCGTCGTGTGCAACAAGAATACTGCTTCGGGGATCAGGGGGAGGATCGGCAAGAGTACATGCAAGCTGTGCTATGGTTCGGTGTGCTTTTCGTGCAAGATCCACTGGCGTATCAGCTTCATCGCGCCTGGAGGCAAGCTGATTCGACGAAAGATTGCATTCTGTGCGACGTGTATCACCCGAGCTTCGTTCTGCGACGCGAAGGAAGCTGCTAGAGACCAAGCTACGGGATATCGGCCCTACAAAGTCTTCTCCACAGCCTCTCACTCGGACACAGCGGAACTGTCCGAGTTTTTGACTGATTCTCGTTCTGATGTAGCGGATATGTTAGATTGGGAGTGCTTATGAGCGGAATCTGCTGAGTGTCGTTTTTAGTTTGTGAGCGCGTAGTCCGATGTTAAGAATTTTCAGTTTTATAAAATTTGCACAAACTAAACTTTGCCGAAGTACTGAGGAAACCAAATGAAGGCGCCAAGATACACACGTTTGCTAGTGTAACAGTTTATGTTGATCGTTTGAGGAGTGGAGCAAACGATAATTGCGTACCTCTCTTAAAACAAAAGTAGAGATCTCCGGTTTCAGCAGAACGTACTGTACGTGAAGTGAATGAAACAGCATTTCGTATGCTAGATTCCCACCTCATCTTCAGCGCGGCAACATATTCATTAACGTTATAAAAAATTCATTCTGAGGCAGCGGGAATTTACACCAGATTTGTTTGTGGTCTAATTCGTGAGCTTGCTTTGATTAAATGTTCGAAATATATGTTACGGAAGCACCCTTCTCTTATTCGGCTGGTCACTCTCGCTACAGTCGTTTATGAAAATAGCGGCCGGATTTAATGACGATATATTTATCGAACCAGTATTGTAGACTATCAATAATACGTCGAACTTGACGTGGCAACGAAATCCATGTAGCCATCAAAAGATTCTGGCACGTCTAAATATAGGCCACCAGGCCAAGTATCTGGGCTTTCACACTCATTGAACATGGCAAGTGATATAATGGAAACACAGTACTCTAGTATTATATATATTTAATTATTGCTTTTGAAATGTTAATTATATTATCATATACATATTTTTATTGATACTGTAGCTTCAATTAGTTCAACGGTTGTTATTATATATAATCCTTTTTATTCAATATTTTATTTTTAAATATTGAATTATGATTTCACCAACATTATAAAAAACTAAACATGTGTTTAATATTGTATACTTAAGTAATTGCTATCTCAGTGAAATGATTATTGACGATTTTTTTAATGCGCCAACCGCCGTCCCGATATTATACTGTAGCCGCGTGGTGGCAGGGCACAGCAAGATGTGTACTCGCGAACGTTGCTGAGTTTCACATGTCTGCACAACTCGGCGAGTGCAACATCACGAAAAAACAATGAAAATCTTATCCGATGCACCCCGTTAAATTTTATAATAGATTTCCAACTAATTTCGTGTTGTTTTGTTTGTTCGTAGTTTTTTTTAGTTTTGCAAGCAGCCTTGCCCACGTTTCATTGTGTTGAGATTATCCCTCACTACGATGGTACCCACTCAACATAATGCAGCGAATCAGGCGACCCGCACTTTCATAAATTTCACGTAATTTACGAGGCATGAATGCAAATCCCAAACTCCTCTTTCGGGAAGCATTCCCCGGTGCTGCAAGAGGTACGTCTGGAATAAGACTGTCGAGTACAAGCGCGTTGCAGATCCTTTCGCCATACCGCTATCTTTGCAGCTTACGCACGGCGCAAAGACTGGCATCAACGATAGGGATCACGGCGCGACGGCCGTCATACCGGTACGTCCAACAGATCTAAGCTCGGCTCAAACGGGCCTGGTGCCCACGCTCACTTGCCAATTTCCTACAGTGGGAGCACAAGACACAGTACAACTGAGTATGACGAAGGACTGGTTCGCTGCGAATCCCTACCCGAACTTGCACCTGTCGGTGGAACAAAAGATCGAGCTCGTCGAGCTCGTGAACGAGTTCGTGGAGGGGTACTTCCAGAAGTACGAGGACTTCGTCGCCATCGACAACCGCCGCGTGGACGAGCAACGCTGGAAACACTTCAAGTCCAAGGACGATCTTCACGTTTACAAAGATCGTTATCGTCAGGAGGCCGAGCAAGACATGGAACCCTGGAACTCGGTTGACTTGAATGAAGACGCGGCGCCAACCAAGTCGGATATGCCTGTGGTGCTGCGAATTGGAACGGTGCTTGGCCGTTTGGACGACCTCATGTTCGGCTGTGTGAACCCGACACTCGACGTCATGCGCATCCGAGCGTCGTACGTCCACGACGTCCACACTGCTGCAATCTTGTGTCCGGTGATTGAGCCCAGTAAGGAAGAGCCGTTCCGATCGCTCATCATTAAGTGGCTCACACTCGAAGAACCCGTTCGAGTCCACCAACCTCATTAAGACACGCGACTTTGTGTACATCCAGGCGACGGGCATTCTCCACTTTGCCAACGGCGACCGGGTCGGCTACCACCTTAAGCATTCGATCGAGTTCCCAGTCACCAAACCGCGACCGAATGTCATCCGCGCCAAGATGTCGTACTGCAGCTTCTTCCGCCAGATTCACACCAACGTCATCGACGTGTTTGGGACCAGCACCATGGTCCCCGGGGGCGACATCCGGCGCTTCATCTCGATTCGAGTAGCCACGGACGCTCTGCTGTCGACGGCCAACCTCGTGTTCTGCGGCCAGATGAAGAAGCTGTCGTGGATGCTGCAGCAGCAACGCTCTGTGGGTCTGCAGAGGGAACGCAACAAGAACTGCGTTATGTGCAACAAGAACACTTCGGGGATCCGTGGGAGGTTCGGCAAGAGCGCCTGCAAGTTGTGCTACGGCTCCGTGTGCAGCTCGTGTAAAATTTACTGGACCTTGAGCTTCATCACGGTAAGTTAGTGCAACGTAAGGTCGCGTTCTGCATGACATGTATAAGCAGCGCTTCGATCTGCGACGGGAAGATGGCGGCGACGGGGGATACAGGGCCTACCAAGCCTTCTCTACAGGCTCGCATTCTGACCCAGCAGACTCGTCAGATTCTGAGTGATAACCGGCGTTTATATGGTAACCTCCAGAAGGGGTCATATACGGTACAGATCTGCTTTTGGAACATATGACATTTTTGCGCGGATCGGCTTTGAGTTCTGAAAATGCACGGAAGCACGTAGGCCACGTGGAGCCTTGGCCGGCGAAGCGCTTGTATCGGCGAGGGTTCATTTGGTAACATGCAGACGCCAGCGCAGTCTCTCCCGGGCACTGCAGGACCTCCAGGCAACGACGGCCCTCTGGGCAGCGCCATACCCGGCCGTACAAGGGGTTCAGTGCGGCAAGAGGTCAGCCCGTGCTACTTCCGCGGCTATACTTATACACGTGCTTGGGCATCCTCCAGGAAAATCTCCTACCGCTGCAGCCATTGGCGCCAGGGCTGTCCCGGGACGATGGCGTTCTTCATTGGCACCATGGGGTACACCGCTGGCCGCCCCCACACTTGTCGCAATGTCGATGCTGCTGGCACGAGCCTCGTCGACGTCTCCAGTGCTATGAAGGACAGAGTCGACACCCTGGCCATCGAACAAGTCGCGCTTCCTGCACGTCGCATATGGGAAGCTGTGCGGAGCGAGTTTTACGGAGCTGACAACGAGCATGTCGTCCGCGGGCTATCTGAACCTCAAGTGCTTCGCCGTGTGTACCGAGCAAGGAGCCAGCACTTTAGCGGAGACGTGCCGGGGCCATTGAAATTCCGCCACTTTCAACGGCGCTGAACGAAGCTGTCTCCTTCTTCCAGTTTCATTACGTCACAGTGAACCGCGAGAACCTCAGCAAGCCTACCCGACTCATTGGCTGGGCACACCCCTCCCTCATCAACCTACTTCGCTACAACGGGACTACCATTTTTGTCGATGGTACATTTCGCTGTGTACCCCCTGGGTACAAGCAGTGTGTCATCTTTATGGTGCACGACCGAGCGTCCGGACTATATGTGCCAGTCTACTATGTATTGAGCACTTCTCACAGTGGCGATTCTTTCTGGGACATAGAACTGCGTCATGTGCAACAAGTTTACAGCGTCGGGCATCAGGGGGAAGTTCGGCAAGAGTACTTGCAAGTTGTGCTACGGCTCCGTGTGCTACTCGTGCAAGATCAACTGGCGCGTGAGCTTCATCGATCTCGGTGGCGAGCTGGTTCAGCGTAAAATTGCCTTCTGTATGACGTGCATCAGCAGCGCTTCGATCTGCGATGCAAAGAGGGCGGCGAGGGACCAAGCTGTGGGTTACAGAGCATACAAGACCCTCTCCACCGGTTCCCAATCTGATACATCGGAAGTGTGGAACGTTTCGATCGGCTCCCAGTCTGACCCATCGGAAGTGTCAGACTGTGACTAAGGAAAACATATATGATACATAGTGGTTTGATACTGTTGGATTAGGTTATTGTTGTTTGAGCGCCATTTATATCATCTCTCGTTTTATAGATTTTTGTTGCGCTTAGTAAAGGTTTACATTCATTTTTCATGTCGTACAACCGGGTCAACCAACTTCAGATGAACCGGCACAAAGGATCCTCCTGAACCTCACAGTCAATTGACCAGATGAAGTCGCTCATAAGTACGCTGCAGTTCGTTGCACAATTCACGCTTTAAGAGTCTACCATACTGTTCATTCAGACAAATCATCAGATCTAACATTCGACTTGGTTGTGCCGTTTCGTTGTTTTAAGAACTTTAAAAAGTAGTAGTATATAACCACGGTAGTAGACAACCTTAGGCTCCTAGTGTCCCTGTAGGTAAGGCTCACGAAGATCAAGCGTTCCACTGAGGGTTCGAGTCTCGCCCGGAGCGATTCCGATACAAAAGCCACGTAAGTCTATTTCCGACCCCCGACTACCTCCATCACTACATCTCCTGGGACCCCTAAGTCACCCCCCCCCCCCCCTAAATGGAACTTCCGATAAACCTCTGTAGCCGCTGGGTACCCAGTGGGCCCGGTCAGCGGGGTTGATGCAGAGCTCGCCCTGAGTGCAATCGGCGATAACCGCATAAAAATAAAAATAAAAAGGTTAATGACTATCTTGATTTCCTGTTGTTTACGTCTAAGTATTGCCTAAATTTAAGTTGTCAGCCTATTTGTATTTTGCTTAGCTGGAACAAGGTATCTGTACTTGTTATTCTTATCCTTTTAAGGCGCCATCGATGAAGATGTTTCGATCAAGCTCATGATGCTGATTTATTATTTTAGCGTATTAGCGAGCATCAGAAAATCTGGCAGGTTGAGAGGGAGGAAAATCTGTTGCTGTGGACGACAATGCACGAACCAGCATCTAGGATGAATCGAGTTTTACAGTATATTGATAGTTTGCGCATGAAATAGCGACTTTCAGCACATCTGCCGATATTAATGAGCACCGACTACCCGCATAACCGTTATTTCTTCTAGGCTAGTCGTATTGACCAACACCAAATCGCGCATCCGTGAGCTGTCGAATCGTTCCCATTGCTTAGCAGCATATCGTCGACTAAAATACTAATTGCTTTGGTCGTGGAGTCCTCGCGGATTCCCACACCGACGCATAAATCGAACGAATCGTGTTTTTTATTTTATTAGCTTCTGACAGCTTAAACATTTTTTGAGAGCTCGAGGGTGACATCGTTCTGAAAAAAATATTTTCGGGCTCCTAGTTTTTTGTCTCAATATTTATTTAAACTTTATACATTTATCTTATCCGAAATATATTGTTAAAACAATTGGATTCGAGTACTTTCCGCGTTCTACCGAGTTATTTTTACTTTCATTTTGATGCCCGGTAAGGTACGCAACACGATTGGTCAACTCCAAACGCGAGTTTTTTGGAAAACTAAAAAAAAGGTTCGTGTGGCGTGGTCTCATATTTACGTCCGGAACCGTAGCTTATCAGAAACACTTTGATAACATCGAGAAGGTCAATGTCGGTCGGTACCCTACTATTTGCGTTCTTCCGTCTTAGGCACGCTGATAAATGAGATCTCGCATCGTTACATACGCGTCAGATCCCTAGCGTAGCGGCCCAACGCAGTGCAAAGTGTACCCCAGGACCTGGGGCCCAGGAATAGAACTCGATCACGCCACTAGAATGTTGCGGGATTCCACATGACGCCACTTGATGAACACAATATTGCGACAAAACCAAAGTGACCCTTTCATTTCTTCACGATGAATACAATAGTCGGCGACTATTGTATTCGACTATCCGACAAGTTTGAATTATCGATAGAGAAGCAATGTACTGCGCTCTTTGAAGTTGTCCAAAAGATGTCAACCGAGTCAAAAGACGACTTCGACTGACTCAATACACGACAGATAGGCGGTGCAATGTGTGCTGAACGGGCAAATCACAGTTGCCCAATGTTGCAGGAGTTCTGCAGCAGGACGCCAGTCAGGAGGTACAGTACATGTATGTACAGTGCGCTCAGCGCACTGCGCTGTACGCAAGTAAACCTCAAATCTAGGTTTTCGCGGATGAGGTTCAGCAACAGAACCACATTACATGTACAGTACAGTACAGTCGAAGCTTTGCAGCTCGCACGCGTGCTTCGCCATTGACTGAAGGACTTTTTACTTACTGTCCGATAAGGTCCTTAATAAGGGTTGGAAGCCCATAAATCAGGGTCTCAACGAGTAACGTTACATAACGTCGACTCGAAGGCACAATCGGGCCATACAGTCAGTGGTGTGGGTAGCACTGTGGCGACTTAGCCACTCTTCCCAACGGGTCTCGATCTCATTTGACGATTCCCTAGCGTAGCAGCACACGACGACGCACGACAAGCATCGAGACACGATGCCAAAAGACTGGGTTAATGCGAGCCCCTACCCGGACTTGGACTTGTCGGGGGTGGAGAAGCTCCAGCTCGTCGACCTCGTGGACGACTTCGTGATGGGGTACTTCCAGAAGTACGAGACCTACGTCGCTAAAGACAACCGCGAGGTGGACAAGCAGCGCTGGAAACACTTCAAGTCCAAGGACGACCTGCACGTGTACAAGGACATGAAGCCCTGGAGCTCAGACCAAGACGCGGCGCCGACCAAGTCGGATATGCCTGTGGTGCTGCGAGTGGGAACAGTGCTCGGCCGCCTGGACGACCTCATGTTCGGCTGCGTGAACCCGACACTCGACGTCATGCGCATCCGAGCGTCGTACGTCCACGACGTCCACATTGGCGCGGTGTTGTGCCCCGTGATCGAGCCCAGCAAGGAAGAGCCCTTCCGTTCACTTATCGTCAAATGGCTCACGCTTGACAACCCGTTCGAGTCCACCAACCTCATCAAGACACGCGACTTTGTGTACATCGAGGCGACGGGTATACTTCACTTCGCCAACGGCGACAGGGTCGGCTACCACCTCAAACACTCCATCGAGTTCCCAGGCACTCAGCCGCGACCGAACATCATTCGCGCCAAGATGTCGTACTGCAGCTTCTTCCGCCAGATTCACACCAACGTCCTCGACGTGTTCGGGACCAGCACTATGGTCCCTGGAGGTGACATCCGGCGCTTCATCTCGATTCGAGTAGCCACGGACGCTCTGCTGTCGACGGCCAACCTCGTGTTCTGCGGCCAGATGAAGAAGTTGTCGTGGATGCTGCAGCAGCAACGCTCCGTGGGTCTGCAGAGGGAACGCAACAAGAACTGCGTCATGTGCAACAAGTCTACAGCGTCGGGCATCAGGGGGAAGTTCGGCAAGAGTACTTGCAAGTTGTGCTACGGCTCCGTGTGCTACTCGTGCAAGATCAACTGGCGCGTGAGCTTCATCGATCTCGGTGGCGAGCTGGTTCAGCGTAAAATTGCCTTCTGTATGACGTGCATCAGCAGCGCTTCGATCTGCGATGCGAAGATGGCGGCGAGGGACCAAGCTGCAGGTCACCGGCCCTACAAGGCCTTCTCAACCGACTCTCAAGCTTCGGACACGGCGGAAGTATCAGACGGTAATAACTAGATATGAGGGCATCGACTCGAAGCCACTAGGACCCCAGCTGGGGACAGACTTGAAAGTTTTGACCTTGGAGATCAAGCAGAATTAACCAAAAATATACCTATAGATACAAACTTCAAAGCTGACAGTGTTGTTGCAGGCGAAAAAGCTTCGGATCTCGGTAGGTAAACGCATATTCCATTGAGATACCTCTAAATTATCTGTGTGCGTGAAGTCATAGGTTGATCGGTTGTGTTTCATCCCCCAGAAGCGTCCCCCAACCTGACGATACGGATGATCCAACCGAGGGGTGGCGATTATAGTTGACAGCTTGGGTTCGGTTCTCGACATCGGGCAGCTCGGGCGGAGCTATAGTCGTCGCCTCGCTCACACAAGCCGGGCAGAAGGTAACTTTGCGCTGGGTCATCTTGAGGTCCAGCGTCACGAAGCTCATTTCCTTCTCTACTTTGCACGAGCTGCAGACATACTTGAAGCAGAGCTTGCAGGTGCTGTGGTGGCCCACCAGCTTTCCCAGTCGTCCCAATGTTTTTTTGCAGCCGGTACAATGGTGATCGGGGTCCCGTGATTTCCGCGTCTTGAGCTCCGCGTAGCGCTCGCCAAGGGCCTGAGTCAACTTCTTCATTTCTCCATAGGACGCGTACTTGAGCGGAGCCAGCATCGTCTTCACGAAGCGCGGTACTACCACTCGCCGGACGCCGTCGCTCATTGAATCCATCATCCCCATCATGTAGACCGACACGGACGACTCGTTCTCCTGGCGGAAGAAGCAGCACACTGATAGCTTGGCGCGGACGCGTCCTTCTAGGACGTGAGCTTGGGGGAAGTCCACGGAGTGCATCAGTCGATAGCCCAGACGCGCGCCATTCTGCAACAGTCGAATACCCGTGGCTTCAACGTAAATGTAGTCGCGGTTCTTGACAAGCCCCACGGATCGGCGGCGGACATCAAGCTCCATCCAGTTCACAACGACCGAGTCAAAGGGGTTGTCCCTTGTTGGCGCCTTCGCGATCGACAGCACGGCCGCCTCGCTGCGCTCGTCAACAAACGAGGATTTGGAGCGCGTAGACTCCAGTGTCGGACTCACGATGCCCAGCATGACATCGTCCAGCGTTCCAGGAGTGGATCCAACGCACAGCATCGACTGCAGCTCGGGGGCTCCGTCGTCCTCCGAGCTCGACTGGAAATGCGATCGTCGCCGCTTTTGTCGACGTTCCGCGTACACTTTGATTTGGTCCTTGGACTTGATGTATTTCCACTCGTTCGAGTTCACCTTGCAGTTCTCGACATCCGTGAAGTGCTGATACCGCTCCAGATTGGCCTCGAGGATGGCGTTTGCGACCACTTGAAGCTCGCTGATGTCGCCGGGGGCGAGCGTCATGCGCCTCAGTGGGCTGGCAACTTCTCCTTTTGGCATTGTTCAGTGGTGCCGACGGACGAGAAAATGCACAAATGGTCTCCGACTCGGTGCAGATTGTCAACAAAGGATAGCCGGAAGTTAACGATGTCGCCCATCCATGCATGTAAGCTACACCGCCATGTGGACCGAAGGAGCAAGCGTTGCTGGGACGCCTGCAACTTCATCGCCAGCCGGTCAATGATTGCCGCCGATTCATTCAGGTGCTCGAAAAGTGAAGGTGGTGGATCGCACGGTACAATCGAAGGCATAGTCATTTACCGCCCCAAGGTAGTGTCCGTATCAATCCAGGCGTACTTACAAGTTGATAGGTGCGGTGCAATACATGTGCATGCACGCTGGTCATTGCAAAGATACCTGGAGTTTTGCTACACACGCACTCAACCCCACAACTCGTGTGATTATTTTGCGCGATATGCAACCGAACATACGATTCCTGAAATGCAGATTGGTTTTCGGGAACTGTCTTCACTCGAAATTTACAAGTGAGCCAAATGGCACGGCAGCTTGAGTCAGTCAGGCACGGATTTTCTGCATGCAACTTGTCCAAGTTGGACTTGCAAGATCGGGGGAGATCTGCGTAGCGTGATATCACCTCATGCCAAAGTCCCCTAGGAATAAAGACGGAAACCTAGGTTCCTCTCAGCAATAGTCCTGTCAACCTTACCTTACACACCTCCAACCTCCCACAGGTTAAGGTAAGGTTAATCTCACCTTCCTAACCTCCCTAACTTCCCCTTTACAAAACTCAGTATAATGGAAAAAGCCGGGACCAAACTCCCAGCCAACTCGGGCTCGGAGCTGGTAGTGGGCGTACAGTACCTTGGGCGTGGCTGCAGCTTCCAGCCTGCACGAACGCAGCATATTGCAGGACAGATTTCTAAGCCTCACCGTTTGATCTACCAATAATGTGAACTTCTACAGTGTAGTAGTAAAACAATATTGTACCTTTCCATCCATTTACTTCAGAAGTACAAACATGTATCGATGACTACAGCGATCTGTCCAAGTTGCGGAGGATGCGAGTGCCGCTATTAACGTCGATCGTAGCTCTTTAAGACGGTGGTGGGTCATACCTGAACCTGTGCCTCTGTACCTCTGTACCCGCGTTCATATAAAACGAGAACGTCTAGCCTTCGGCTTAACGAAGCCTTGTCAGCGTGGCAGGAGGCTAGATGTTCTCGTAGGCAACAGTGGACAGACGCCAGTTTGCTGAAGAAACACTATCGACATGTGCGTGGCGCTATTATTCAGCGCGTCAGTGGGGAACGGTGCTCGTTGATCATCCAGGTCGACCACTTCAGGCTCCAATCGAGCCAGCTTGAGGTACCGTAGTGTCGTTAAGGAGGTTAAAGCGAAAGTTTAGAAAGTCCAGTGAGTTTGGAGGTGGGTTAAGGTTAAGGAGGTCAATGTAAGGTTATGACAGCTGAGGTTGACAGGACTACTCAGCAAATACCAATGTTTTGGTCCTAATATTGTACAAGATATCGATGTTACTGCCCTAATATTTTACAGAAACCCATAGAAATCCCTATCAACCGTCCATTTAATACGTGTAGTTTGAAGCACTCTTCGGTCGAGTGCCTCCTATCTTGTGTTCGCAAAGTCGTAAGAGATTGCTGATGCCTCGTTGTCCAGGACCGTGCCCCACCCTGATGACCATACCGACTCGTTTCGTGGCCGGGGGAATCCGACAAGTGCGTGACTCCAGCAATTGCTCGCGTTCCGCATCTCGGACGGTGTGGCTGTCAGCGCCTCGCTCACACAGGACGAGCAAAACGTGACTTTCCGTTGAGTCATCTTCATGTTGGGACTCATACAGCTGAGCTTCTTCTCGATCTTGCACGAGCCACAAACGAACCCGAAGCACATTTTGCAAGCACTGCGGTGGCCCATGATTTTGCCAAAGCGCCACACCCGCATTGGCTTCATGCACGTGATGCAGTTATGGTCCCCGCTGGGAGGCTCAGCATGCTTCGACTCCGCGTTGCGCTCGCTCAGAGCCTGCGAGAGCTTCCTCATCTCCCCGCAATGGGCGTACTTGACTGTAGACAATAGCATCTTGATGAAGCATGGCGCCACAACGCGGCGGATCTTGTCGCTCATCGGATCCATGATTGCCATGACGTAGACGGCCACCGACTTATCCAGCCTAGGCTGGAAGAAGGAGCACACCGAGAGCTTGGCTCGGACGCGACCGGAGAGGTCGTGGGCTTGTGGGATGTCCACGGAGTGCATGACATGGAAGCCCACGCTCTCACCGCTGGGCAGGTTCTTGACGCCCGTAGCTTCGACGTAGACATAGTCGCGGTTCTTGACAAAGCCCATCGATCGGCGACGGACATCCAACTCCATCCACTTCACCGCTGAAGATTTGAACGGGTCGGCTGCGGTCGGTTCTTTCACTGTTGAGAGAACTGCAGCTCCACTGAGGTCGTCCACGTATGAGGCCTTGGTTCGTGTGATCTCGAGCGTCGGGCTCATGACTCCAAGCATGACGTCGTCCAGGGAACCGGGAATCAATCCGACGCAGAGAATCGACTGCAGGTCAGCTTCAGACGTCGAGGTGCTTGCTTCAAGTCGAGAGGGACGCCACCGCCGTCGACGCTCTGAGTACACACGCATCTGGTCCTTGGACTTGGTCAGCTTCCACGCGTTCGGGTTCACCTTGCGGTTATCAACGTCCCAAAACAGCAGATAGTGAGCCAAGTTGGCATCGACGATGCCCTCGGCGACGACTTCGAGCTCGCTCATGTCGGCAGGCGTGAGAGACATCCGTCGAAACGGACTCGCGAACTTTCCCTTCGCCATTGTTTGACTTGGCAGGCGAGTTAATGAGAGGAGCAATTGAGGAATGGCCTCCCTTTTTCGTTGGGCGGTGCTATCCAATACGTCCTGGTTATTCATGCTCCGGTAACGATGATTGCCATTGAACTCGAAGGTGTCGCACTGAGTTTCGCATCGCGCTTTCGTGCGGATCCGAGACCTTCAAGCCAAAAAGTTGCTAACATGTGCTATCTGGTGGCCATGGTGAAGGCTTCGTCGAGACCAGGAGGTTATGTAGGACAGCAGCCTCTCCCAGTATCCACCCTTTGACAGATGCTCCTTGGTTTCGTTGAGGTTTCCTAACAAGCCTCAAGTCACTAACTTGTCGCGAAAGATATTATATTTGGTAAGCTTTAGAATTCTTTGACCTCGCTTGGCGGGGCGGAGAACTAAGTTACTTGATGCGGGATACAAACTTGTATTGGCTGAGCTGTTGAAGTGAGCCCTTCTGCACCATAGCTCGGATCGCGCGTTGGATAGCGTTGGGGTTGTAGCCCTGGGCCTCGAGTCGACTGTACAGCGCACTGGTCTCCACGCGCGTGCCAATACGCAGAGTGCGGTTGATACTCTGCTCCACCTCCTGTGCCTTCTCGTGGAACCCGCCG
Source organism: Phytophthora sojae (assembly GCF_000149755.1). Taxonomy (NCBI): domain Eukaryota; phylum Oomycota; class Peronosporomycetes; order Peronosporales; family Peronosporaceae; genus Phytophthora; species Phytophthora sojae. The sequence goes on from NW_009258119.1 coordinate 132,190, forward strand.
AATAGTCCTTGGGTGCCGCCGTCCTTGGCGGCGTTCATCGTACTCACACTGAACAACCGGATCGCCTCCTGCACGTGCTCGCGCGTGGCCTCATTGAGTAGACGCATCTTCGCGAGAGACTCCGAGATACGCACAAGGGCTTCGAGCTGACGCACTGTAACCGGAATCGTGGTTTCGCCTCCTTGGGTACGACGCACATCGTCACGTACGCCAACGTAGAAGTCCTGCAGCGCCTGTGCTGCTCCAACCGACAACCGTGGTGCACAGCGCGTGCGGCAGTACGAGACGAACTTTTTCAGCAGCCACGGCTCGAACTCTCCACCACTGGACGCACTTTCACTGGCCGAGGGCTTTCCCGCCGCCGACGCGAGCGCGTTGGTGTGCATCCGCACGACGTGAGCTGCCATCTTCCTGTCTCGCGCGTCGTCCTGGATATCGCGCACGATGAAAATCATATCGAAACGACTCAGAATCGTGCTCATGAGGTCGATATTCTCCGAGGCAGAGCGCATATCATCGTAGCGACCGAACACAGGGTTAGCAGCCGCCAGTACGCTTGCACGCGAGTTCAGAATGGTAGTGATACCAGCCTTCGCGATAGAAATCGTCTGCTGCTCCATGGCTTCGTGGATAGCCACACGATCGGACTCGCGCATCTTGTCGAACTCATCGATGCACACCACGCCACCATCAGCCAGCACCATAGCACCTCCTTCCAGATAGAACTCGCCCTTGGAGTCACGGATCACCGACGCCGTCAGACCTGCAGCACTACTGCCTTTACCCGACGTGTAGACACCCACGGGGGCAATCTTCTCCGTAAACTTCAAGAACTGCGACTTGGCCGTACTGGGGTCTCCCAGCAGCAGCACGTTAATGTCACCACGCAAGATCATGCCATCGGGTAGCCTCTTCCTCGATCCTCCGGCCAGTAAGCAGGCAATAGCCTTCTTGATGTTCACAGTGTAGTCACCGTAGATCGACGGCGCAATGCTCGTCGCGAGCTTCTCGTACAGCTCCGGGTGTCTCGCCATCTCGTGGAACTTCTCCTCCTCCGCCGGGGAGAAGGTCGCCTTGGCTCGTCCCGCTCCTTCTTCATCAATCTCAATGCCCACCACGCGCAGATACAGCGTGCGGATGGCCACAGCGCCGACGCTCTTGCCTCCAGCATTGACCACGGACGTGATCCCCACCACAGACACGCGTGTGCCCGGCGACGCTCGGTCCACCAAGTGGCGGTCGGCGATCAGCGCCAAGTTGCGCGGCATTTCACCCGTGGGGACCACCTCGGGGTTCTCCTGCAGCTTGAGCGTCTGCTGGTCCACGTACTCGCCCTTGTCGGGCAGCACCATGTACGAGTCCTTGGGACAGAGGTCTCCGGCCGCCACGCTGGCGTCCTCCTCGCGGTTGCGGTCGCACACGCGCGGGATGCTGACGCCGCCCATGCCCGACACGGCCACGCGCTTGGTGTGGCCGCAGTTGCGGCACCGCAGCGTGGCCGACACGCACTTGGTGCGCACGCGCGTGGCGCTGATGACGATGCCCGGCACCTTGACGAGGCGGTTGATCTCCTGTGCGTGCACGTGGCGGAGCGGCACGGCCGCCTGGTCGCTGGTCAGGATGGCCTGGATGTCCGGCAGGTTGCTGGTGGCCGCGCGCGCGCTGTCGGCCGCGAGCGCGTCGGCGCCAACGCCGCCGGCCTCGGCGCTCTGGCTGGCCACCAGCAGCTGCGCCAGCATCTCCTTGGCCGCGCTCTCCAGCAGCGGGAGCTGCTCCTTGGGGTTCTTGAGCAGCAGGTCCTGCAGCTCCTGGTCGAAGGCCGCCACGTGCGAGAGGTTCACCGTCACGAACCAGTGGTTGCGCCGCGCGTTGGCCAGGAGCTGCTCGCGGTAGAAGAAGAGCGGGCCCACGCGGAAGCCGCGCAGGAAGGCCAGCAGACGCCGCTGCAGCGCCGCGGGGCTCGCGCTCTGGCGCGCGTCCGACGCCTGCGCGCTCTCCATGCCCACGGCCGACACGCGACCCGCATCCCAGTCCATTGTTGCTACAGGAAGAGTTCAATTATGGCCGCAATGCAGCAAAAAGCGCGGGAACGACTGGATACTTAATCGAGGAAAAACGGTAGCATAGTTGTGTAACGTACGTAGTTATAATCGAGGATTGTGATTGGAGGGAGCAAGTTGAAGTGTGTTGGCCAAAAGTAGCCATCCCCCATTGAGGCCAAGGCTCTTATCAGATGCGACCACAGAGTCTTACCGCAAGAGTTAACCAGCCAAGCAATGATACTCTGTTCTCTCACTTGTTCTCTTTTTGTCTCGACGTTACTGCAACTGTAACTGCGATGAAGGCTCGGTTCACTGTGAACCCGTTCGAGGAGCTCAACCTGACGGAGCTTGACCAGACCAGCCTCAAGGACCTGGCCAACCAAGTCATCATGACCACCAGATGTGCATGAAGTACATGGACGCCAAGCTCCAGGTGGATCTCACGCACTGGAAACCTCTCAAGGACAAGGACAGCCTCAAGGTGTACTCGGAGAGGCCCGAAGCTGTAGCTGCTGCAGTAGCTGCGGGTGACGAGCCGACCGGGGCAGGACTGCTCATGATTCTGTGCGTTGGCACCAAGCCGGGGAAGCTGGACGACCTCATGTACGGCGTGACCAACGAAGACCTCGAGACGATGCGACTCAAGGCCTCCTACGTGAACGACTTCAGTGGTGCAGCCGTGCTCGAGTTCGTCGTCTTGCCCTCGCTTGAAGACCCGTTCCAGTCGCTCGTCGTCAAGTGGATGGAGCTCGATATCCCCTTCAGCTCGACTAGCCTGGTCAAGAACCGTGACTATGTCTACCTGGAAGGCACAGGCTTCGTTACGAATGCAAGGGGAGAGCGACTGGGCTACCACGTGCTGCACTCGGTGAGCTTCCCGCAGACCCACAGTCTACCGAACCGCGTGCGTGGCAACATTTCCCTCATCGGATTTTGGCGCCAGACGGGCAAGAACACAATGGAGCTGTATGCCACAGGCATCATGGATCCGGTAAATGACGGTCTAGTCCGCAAGCTCGTGGTGCCGAACATGGCGACGTTGTTCCTCTCCAGCCTGAGGTATGCCCACTGCGGACGGATGCGCAAGCTGGCATTCATGCTGGAACAGCGCTACCAGGAGTCGAAGACTCAGGGGACTCCGAACAAGGAGAGCGTATGCGTGACATGTTCCTCTCAGATCACTGGGCGTCGTCTCGGGGACTTTGGCAAAAGCAACAGCACGTGCAAACTGTGCTTCGGCTTCGTGTGCAGCAACTGCAAGATTGTCCAAAAGCTGAGCTTTGTGGACGCAGACCTGCTACTATCACAGCGCAAGGTGACGTTCTGCTCGAAGTGCATCAGCGAGGTGCTGGGCATGAGCGCTGTTGATGTTGCCCGCGCTTCTCTGTTGGGCAAGAAGAAACACCAGCACACCAGTTCTAGTATTGAGACGGCTCTGACCTCAGGTGGTAACAGTTCCGACTTCTCTTACGCCAGCAATTAAGCATTGAGTTGTATCTAGATAGTATGGAAGTGTGAAAGGCAGATTAACCCGTAGATATTAGTAGAATGAGAAGGCAAGTGTATATTTGTGGTTGTTTCCACAAAGCTGGAGCATCTTGTGCTCGATGGGATGTGGATTGAGCTTCACATTGTATAAAAGTTGGAACTGCGGCAGTAGTCCAACAAACTCTATTGCCATGTCAACTCAATATGAATGCAAGCAACCATTTGCAGCCTACACTAGCATAATAACATTGACGCACATCGTCCTTCGAGTTTATTGTCGATGCAAGTCGCATTCGATGCAATGTAGCCTCAAAGGTCGCGTACGCTGCATGGACTGCAGGCAGATAGGCTTAGTTGCGCAACCGCGCCAATACTCAATAATCGCTCTATACACCCCGCCATCGTCTGCCTCAAACATGCGTTGCTTTTCGGTATCTTGCGCGCGTTGCGGCCAATACCAACAGTCAGCTCCCACTTGACATGGAACTGCACAGCAACCAAACTCACTCAGGTGGGCAATTGTGCCGCTCTCACAGGGTATTGAGGCTACTTGGCTGGTGATGCGCAACTCCTCGAGTGAGGGTTTCCGGTGGCCTTCGCACAGTGCAATAGTTGGAGCCGCAAGCTACAAAACTCCCATGGGTGCAAGAGCTCTTTCACAACCCATAACACCGCCATTACAACAAATGCAAAACACGCACCACCACGGCGCTAGCAGACACCTCAACCGCCGAAGATCGCCCCGCGATCCTCCAAGTATCTTCTCCCTTGATCATCTTTCTCGCAGCAGTCTCCAAACAGAGTTCCAATCCATTCCACGCGAGGGCACGAAGCCCCAGAGCCCACGACAACCTTGCAGCAAGTCTTGCAGTGCCGCGCATCATTGCGTGTGCAAGCAAGGCTCATTGGCCGCAGCATCGGCCGAGGCCAACCCCGCCACGTCAGAGGGCGGCGTTGATTCGCTAGCGCCAGCCAATGGGCGGCGGTTTTACTTAAATATGCTGCTTGGATTCCTTGCTGCGACACGCAGGCCTCTCACTCGCTTTCACTATGTCGAATCTGAGCAAGCAAAAACAACTCGGTAAAAAACGGGCGCTCATTGGCCCAAAAGGCTACTAAAAATCGGTAAAAACACGCACAGCCGCCGTTTCTAGTCCCAAAAAGGTCAAGATCTTTTGCCGTCCAGCAGCTCAGTTTGCAATTCGCCAGCTTCCCCCCAAGTCATCAACTACCCTACCAGCAATGGCCGCCAAGTACCAGATCGTGCTCATCCGCCACGGCGAGAGCCAGTGGAACGTGGACAACAAGTTCACGGGCTGGCACGACGTGCAGCTGTCCGAGAAGGGCGAGCACGAGTCGCACGATGCCGGCAAGGTGCTCAAGGCCGCGGGCTTCAAGTTCGACCTGGCCTACACGTCGGTGCTCAAGCGCGCCATCAAGACGCTGTGGAACATCCTCGAGGAGACGGACCTCATGTGGATCCCCGTGGTGCGCTCCTGGCGCCTCAACGAGCGCCACTACGGCGCGCTCACGGGCCTCAACAAGCAGGAGACCGTGGACAAGCACGGCATCGAGAAGGTCATGATCTGGCGCCGCAGCTACGCCACGCCTCCCCCTGACCTCGATGCCAGCAGCGAGTACTACCCGGGCAACGACCCCAAGTACGCCGACGTGCCCAAGGAGCTGCTGCCCTTCGCCGAGTCGCTGGCCACCACGGGCGAGCGCGTGCTGCCCTACTGGGAGCAGACCATCATCCCGTCCATCAAGGAGGGCAAGAAGATCGTGATCGCCGCCCACGGCAACTCGCTGCGCGCGCTGGTCAAGCACCTGGACAACATCCCGGAGGACTCGATCACGGGCCTCAACATCCCCACGGGCGTGCCCCTCGTGTACGACCTGGACGAGAACTTCAAGCCCGTGCCGCACAAGGACGCCATCGCCCCCCTGTCGGGCTACTACGTCGGCGACCAGGAGGAGATCAAGGCCCGCATCGCCGGCGTCGCCAACCAGACCAAGGCCAAGTAAGTCGTCGTCTCGACCCAGTGACTGTTGCCTCGGGACGGCGGTGACGGAGCCTCCTCCACACTTGCCGCAATATAGAGAGCATCGCTGTGTAATTTCTTAAGAAAAAAAACTTGACAAAATTTGCGATGGTGTTTTGGCTGTCAACGCGCAGCAGAGAAGCGCAGGCGATGGCTGGATGGAGGTCATCGCACTCAAGTGACGAGGCGAGTAGAGGGCATCAATGCCAGGAAGCCATGACGTAAGTATGTAAAGCGTGGAGGCATGGCCCGAACACGTAGCAGCGAATCTACAATTGTGCCCCAGCATGAAGATACTTTGGCCAACCGCTCATCGTGTCGGAGTCAACTTCAAGCAGGGTGTCTGATTCTGTAAGCGTATTGCTCGTGCTCGTTTGCAACGTATCGGCAGCCATGACTACCCGCATATGGGAGTGTCCTCCTCCACCCCCTCGAGGGACCATCCACTGCCGTTTGCAACAGCTTTGGAGTGAATCGGTTGCTCGACATCATCATCACAAAAGCTCGGCTTATTGCCTGTTCTTATCCCTATCAAACGTCCAAGAGGCTCTTTGGAGAAGCGAACGCAGATATATTGGCGCAGGTCTTTAATGCACGCTCTGCCGTAGACGACTTCAATTAAGGCACAGTTTATAAAGTCTCTATGCTCGTCAAGGTATAATAGGAGCTCTGGTTGAGGACAGGCAACAGATAAGGTTATCGGTCACCTGCATCTTCCGCCCCACATGGGGTTTATAACGTCTGCTGAAATTGCGTTGACAAGTGAGAGGCCCAGCGATGGACGCTGATCATTTCAGCTTTCGTCTTGTATCCCCCACCCGAGCTCGAGATGGCGAGAGGAGACGTACTTGCGAGTCCGTTCAAGCCCGTGACGCTCTCGTCTATAGACACCAAGCAGCTGCGAGCTGTGGCGAAGACGATCCTCGACGCGAACTTGCACCGATATCGACGCTTCATGGACGTTGACGAAGGCAGAGTTGACCCGAACGAGTGGAAGCTTGTGCGCACGAAGGACCAAGTGGAAGTCTACCTCGAACGCCCAAGGAGGAAAGCTTTTTCTCCCTTTCAAGTCCACCCGGTCGCCGTTCAGTCAGCTCTGCAGCCGATACTGTGCGTCGGACCAACCCCCGGGACGCTCGACGACGTTATGCTTGGCGTTGCCACCCGCGAAGACTCCAGCGACCTCAGCCGCGCTGCAGTCCTCTCGACTCTTCAGACGCCGACACCAGCGGACCCTTTCAAGTCTGTCGCTGTAAAGTGGACGGAGCTGGATGTGCAACTGAAATCCATGGGGCTAGTCAAGAATCACGACTGCGTGTACGTCGAAGCCACAGACATCCAGCATCTGCCCAGCGGCGAGCGCGTAGGTTACCAACTTCAGCACTCGGTGGACATCCAAGAAGCGCACAAACTGCCTGGAAGAGTTCGAGCTCATCTATCGGTGTGCTCGTTCTTCCGCCAAGTGACGGACAGTTTAGTGTTCGTCTACACCTTAGGGATGATGGAACCTATGAGCGACAGAACTCGGCGAGTAGTGCTGCCGCATTTCGTCAATACACTGCTTTCGACGTTCAAGAGGGCAGCATCTCCTAGGCCGAGCAGCCTGGCGGAGACTTTCGGCAGACGCTACTCAGACTTCCGGGGTCAAGAGGACAACTGCGTCACCTGCTCGCAGCGGGCGCGGCGGAGAACTTCAAGTGCATGTAACGTGTGCTCCAAATGCGTCTGCGGTTCGTGCAAGGTCGTGACGGAGCCGAGCTTCATGACGCCAGAGCTCGACATGGTTCAACGGGAAGTCGTGTTTTGTTCGGCTTGCGCGAACGAGGAGGATGTGTCCGATTTTTCGTTCAGAGGCTCCGAGTTTGCTATGCCACGGCAGAGCGAGTGCTCAGTCACCGCTGGATAATGTTCGTTGTATTACTTGTTACTAGGAGAGGGCTGTAGAATATATCTGTAGACTCAAAAGTGCTCGACTTTGTTAGGTAAATAAAGATTAAAACCGGGATTGCGTTGACATGGGTGTTCAAGCACCAGTATACGTAAATTCATGATGGCAAAATCAATTTGATGCCTCGAGTTGTAATAAGTGTTCAAAAAAGGCTTAAAGATTTTTTTAGAATCTTAAAAATAATATAATATTATTAATACATGTAAGTAGTAATTTGATTTTAAATAAATGACTTTATTACCCGTAATTTATCCTTTATATTCAAAGTAAGCTGCTTTTGCTAACCGTTAGCAGCTAACGTTTGGCTGTGTTTTATTAGCTCAATAATGTATTACCCTTCCACCGATTCATCACTGGCATCACACTTCACGTACGTTGCTTTGCAATGTTATGGCACGGTCGCTATTAACTTGGAAACTTGGTGGTAAAACATGTCCATGAAGCAACCAGGTTGTTTGACAATCAAGCCATGAATCTTGAAAACCACTTTACCGCCAGATCAACGATGGGTCGACCCGCATCTGCTTATCGCATCTCTCTTCAAGAACGCAAGTTGCTTGTTCTGAGATGCACGAACGAAAATCCACGAGTACCGGTACATCCGATAAAAGTACCAAAGTAAGCTTACATGGATTAAAAACCCGACAAAGGGGCATTTATGAACAAAACTCGCATTACATCGGACTGACTTGCTGCATCTGGGTCGAAATCGGGTGTTGGAACGGTCACAGACATCTTCCCGCGCTCCGTATGGGCCAAAACTGGGGATTTGTTTGACTTCGGGAGCACGAAGCGGTGAGGTGAACCAAGCCAAATGCCATTTAGCAATTCGTTCCGGTTCCGCACGAGTCACATAAGCCAGGACAGCGTTCACTATGAGTCCGTTCCGACCCATTTCGCTCTCGCGCGCAGACACAGAGCTACTACAAGCCGTCGCGAAGACCATCACAACAGCAAACTTCAACCGGTACCAGCGCTTCATCGACGTAGACCCCGCCACGTGGAACCTGGTCAAGTGCAATGACCAACTGAAGATTTACTCGGAGCGGCGATGGAAGCGGCGCCACTCCACAGCGCAAAGTGCCTTGCTGGATGCGGATTCGGCCTCTGACTTGCAGTCAATGTTGTGTATCGGGTCAGCTCCTGGTACAGTCGACGACGTGATGGCTGGGATTGTCGACCCGTTGTTCAAGCCTTCACAAACCAAGACGCTGTTCCCGAATGATCTCAGTGGGGCGGTCACACTCGCTACAGTTGAGAACCCGACACCGAAGGAGCCATTCAAGTCCATGTCCGTCAAGTGGCTCGAGCTGGACGTTCGTCGTCGCTCAATGGGCTTCATCAAGAACCGCGACTACGTGTATGTCGAGTCCACGGGCGTGGAGTACATCCCGAGAATGGGGCAGGTTGGATTCCACCTCATGCATTCAGTGGACATTCCGGAAGCCAACGCATTGCCAGGACGAATCCGTGGTAAGCTTTCAGTATGTTTCTTCTTCCGTCAAGAAGAAATGGAAGAAGAGGACTCGGTCTCGATCTATGTAATGTGGATGATGGACTCGATGAACGACCAGGCTCGACGGGTGATCATCCCCCACTTCGCACAGATGCTGCTCTCCTCCTTCAAAAGCGCGCAGGAAAGTAGACTCAAGAAGCTGGCGCAGACTCTTAACAAAGGGTACTCGGGACTGAACAACTTCAAGCTGCACGTGGCGACGCCGTATTTCACCTGCGTCACGTGCTCCAAGCGCGTATGGGGCGTCGGAAAGCTCACAAGTGGCGACAACGACAACACGTGCGAGCTCTGCCTCGGGTACGTCTGCAGCGCGTGCAAGATCGACAAGAAGCCCAAGTTCTTCATCTCCAGCTTGGACGAGAGCAAGAAGGATCTCACGTTCTGCTTCTCGTGTCTGAGCGGCGCGATGACGTCCGAAGCCTCCAAGCTGTCGATCTCCGAGAGCTCTAGCAACTCCAACGGACTGATTCGTCGAGTCTGTCGCTCGGTTCGATCGCTCAAGTCTCCCGGCTGGAACATGAGGAACACGGCGACTTCGACTAGTTTCTCGAGCGCGTCGTGACCAGAAATTTCCACCAATAGAGTAGTTTATGTGTAGGCTGAGTGAAGGTAGAGTTGTGACCATAACAAGAATTGTTTTGCGGCTTGTTCATCAACGAAAAAGATACGTAAAGAGAGCGAAGGAGACACAGTGTGTGAAAATTGCCACATCGAACAACAAAAACAACAATACAGTAGCCATGTGGAAGTCGAGCACTCCATGATGTTGACGTTGCCAATTTGGCAGTGCCGCTGCCACTGGCAGTGCCAGGGGGGGGTATCTCAAGACATGATCTATCCGGTTCTATGGAGATGAACGTCGAACGCCGTTGAACGCCCTCTCGATCGACCATGAAAGGCAGCAGTTCGACGGTGCCGAGGCATAAAAATTGTCGAATTGTGGACAATGCAGCTTACACATCCTTCAGAACGGGCACAGATGTACTCGGAGCACAGGGATACATGGACTCCAATATGCTGCTTGCTCATTTGTGTGCACTCCAATCCGGACCGAACCTGGCAGCATGTGGATTGGAGAGACACCGGGTTGCGGTCGCGAGCCACAGCACAAACACTTACTGCTATCCGCATGGGCAAGTACCATGGAGATCTGTCCGACCCCGTACAGTAGCGGCCCGTATCATGCTCGTCACTTGCCAAAGTGCTTGAGCCTTCACACCCGAGCCTGTGTACGATCATGACCAAGGGCGGCTTCTTCGAGACCACGTTCCAGCCCGTATCGCTGTCGCTCGCGGACTCGAAGGAGCTTCAAGACGTCGTGAAGACCATCGTCGATGCCAGCTTCGGCAGGTATGTGAACTTCTCCGGCGTGGACCCGAATCTGTGGAAGCCTCTGAAGACCAAAGACGGGATTCAAGTCTACAGCAGTCGGTCGGAGCAGCACAGAAGGCCACAACCTCCTTACAGCGAGCCTGTGGACGATGACTCCGAGTTACAGTCGTTGCTCTGCATCGGCTGGACTTCCACCTCTTTGGACGACCTGATGCAGGGCGTCGTGGACTCGACGACTGCGGTCTCAACCAGCCGGACGTCGTTCGGGAACGACTTCAGCGATACGGCCATGCTCGCTCTAGTCAAGGACCCGTCGGTATTGGAACCGTACACGTCGGTCGCCGTCAAGTGGATGGAGCTGGACGTCCGTCGTCGGTCCATGGGGCTGGTCAAGAACCGCGACTACGTGTACGTCGAGATGACGGGCGCCAAGAAGCTGCCGAATGGAGAACAAGTCGGCTACCACGTTATGCACTCGGTGGGGATCCCACAAGCTCACGCTCTACCGGGCAAAGTCCGAGCCAAGCTTTCTGTATGCACGTTCTTCCGTCAAGTGGACAAGGCCTCAGTGTCCATCTACTCCATGGGGATGATGGATCCGATGAGTGACCGCGTGCGGCAGGTGGTGGTCCCTCGCTTCGTCAAGATGCTGCTGTCGACGTTCAAGTGCAGAGAGGAGAGTACAGTAAAGAAGTTGACGCAGTCGCTTGGTAAACGGTACTCTGAGCTGGACAACCGTCGACCGTCAAGCTCCGACAACAGCAACTGCATCACCTGCACCAAGCGCAGCTGGCGATTGGCCAAGCTCTCGAGTCGCAACAACACTTGCATGATCTGCTGCGGGTACATCTGCGGCTCGTGCAGGATCGAAAAGAAGTTGAAGGTCCCGACGCCGGATATGAAGATAGTCACGAAGAAAGTGGCCTTCTGCTTCTCCTGCCTGACAGATGTGATGACGGCGAATGAGTCCGAGTTCTCGTTTGTTGAGGATTCGAACGATGCCCCCGAGATCCCTCGGTCAACGTACCATTCGGTTTGGTCCACGAGGTTGCCACGCTGGAACCACGACGAACCGCACGCTGATTTTGCTAGTACCAGGTAGAATATGTCTGCAGATACATTAAAATAAAATGTTTTACAAATTTTCTCTGTTCTGAAAACTTTCTATTCATCCGATTTTCAGATGATCAGAAAGGAAGCTAGTATGTAGGATAACCCAGCAGGTAGAAGAAGGAACTACCGCGACAAAAAGTTAGCTTGGACGGGAAGATGAAAAACCATTTCATCATAGGATGGAAGTGCCGGAAACTTCCTCATCGCTCCAGTGTTGCCCTTATCGGTTTGTATCCTCCTCTCCATCGTCAAAATGCCGTGCTATTAGTAAGCCTATGTTCCTAGTAACCTTTCGTCGCCCATGCTGTCAAAGTAGCACGGCTGTATGTATACTGTACCATATTGTAAACTGCTTGGGTTTGGACCAGTCGCGATTTCACCCAAGGGGCTGACAAACTATTCTTTTATAATAGACTGGGAAATTGATGTGAACGAATATTACATGTACAATGCGGATTCCATGTTCACATTGTGCAAACCTCGCTCACCTGCAGCGATACGCCGAAGGAGCTAGGGAAAACAAGACCTTCACAAGGCACCCAGTTCCTCCATGTTGTCCCGAAACCTCCGCGACAATTTCCCCTGTTTTGGTGAAACCCATAACCCAAACATGCCATCTTCCCGCTCTTGGGCACTAAAAACAGCAGAAAATGTGTTTCATCATAGAGCGCAACAACTTTCAGCGCGCGAACAGTACTGACTTGGATCTATCACCTGGTAGGCTCCTGCGAGTTGATTTGTTTGCAGGCGGCTTCCAAGCCACAACTTAACCAACCGGTTCCTGTCACCTTGAGCACAGTACATGTTCTGAAGCACATGGCTCAACGTTCGGACTCTCAGACCAGCGGGTCCTTGGTTCACTTCGCCATTAGCCGGACGAGTGTCACTTCCGTATTTGCCCACGACAACCAAGATGACCAACGACTCGAGTCCTTATCAGTCCACCATATCGCTCACGCCGTCGGACTCGACGCAGCTTCAGGTGGTGGCCAAGGCAATCCTCGACGCCAACTTGGACCGGTATCAGCTCTTCTCCGACGTGGAAAATGGCACAGTGGACCCGAGCATGTGGAAACTCGTGAAGACCAAAAACGACATGAGCGCGTACATGCAGCGGCAACGACGACACGTCTCCTTCCCATTCCAAGTCAACCCGAGTGACGACAACTGCGCACTTCAGTCGTTGCTCTGTGTCGGCTCAAGCCCCGGCACGCTGGACAGTGTGATGCGCGGAGTAGGAACCCCCCGCGAAGGCGACATCAGCCGCGCTGTTCTACTCACGACGATCTCCAAGCCAACAACGAGCGACCCGTTCAAAGCCATGACGGTGAAGTGGATGGACTTGGACGTGCGGTTCCAGTCCATGGGGCTCGTCAAGAACCACGACTACGTCTACGTCGAAGCCACTGGCGTGTTGCACCTTCCAAGCGGCGGTCGACTGGGATACCAGCTCTTGCACTCGGTCGACGTTCCAGGAGCTCATGAGCTACCCGGACTTGTCCGTAGTAAACTATCTGTGTGCTCATTCTACCGACAGATCAAGGAGAACGCGGTGTCCGTTTACTCGCTGGGAATGATGGACTCTATGAGCGACCGAGCCAGACGCGCAGTGGCGCCGCGCTTCATCAAGCTCATGCTGCCTACGCCGCCGACGCAATGCCGCGGTGACGCGATGCGGTTGTCACTCGCGTCCGCCAAGCGCTACATCTCCATGACCCTGGCACCGCAGAGCATTGGCGACAACTGCGTTATCTGCTCGAAGCGCGTCCTGAAGCTGGGGAAGCTGCTGAACCGCAACAGCTCGTGCAGCGTGTGCTCCGGGTGCGTCTGCAGCTCATGCAATATCAAGAAGAACGTGCGACTTGTGAGCTCCGACATGAAGGTCACGCGACGGAGACTCGTCTTCTGCTCGCCGTCGCCGTGTCTCGAGAACGCCATGGCGCAGAACGAAGCCGAGGTGTCGCTCATGGACAACAATGGCGGAGTCGCGAGGTTCTACACGGCCGACTACCGCTCGGTGACGCAGTCGCAGTCGAGGTCGAGGATGACTAGTGTGTCGTCGTCCATTGTTTGCTAGGCTAGGTATCTAGAACGAGATAGTGTATGGTTAAACTCTATTGAATGTCAATGCGATCGTTTTACGACTACATACTACCCGTGTTCTGGTAGCGCGTCTGCATCCGCGTCTCGTACTGAGTGGGCTGCAACGAGTGCTGCGCTGATCTCCGATGCTGTGCGTACACAGCGCACACAGAACGTCATCTTCTCCGAGGTCACGCCTGGCTTGTAGGGCGACACCTTGAGCATCTTGTGGACAACTCGGCAGCTCGAGCACACGCGCGCGCAGCAGACGCAACAGATCTTGTGGATGTCTCCAGGCGCCGCGGGTTTCACGGTGCGTTTGCATAGTGAACACTCCTTACAGCTTCCACTTGACTTTAATGGAGGGGTGGCGCGTTTGAGCAGATACGCCAGCTTGTACATCTTGGCGCACTCGAGGTTCTTGGGGATGGACATGACGATCTCAGTGACTGTCGAGACCACGAGAGACTCCGGTGCGTCCCCCATGGCACACACGAATCCCCGAAGAAATACGTCGACGACGCGCTCGGAGCGCTGTCGATAGAGGTAACAGTACGACAGTCTAGCTCGCACAATACCGAACTCCGTCAGCTCGTGGACGTCTGGGAGGTCAATAGAATGCTTCAGGTGATACCCCAGAGGCTGTTTAGCTCCGTCCGGCCCCGTGATAGTCGTAAAGCCCGTCGTCTCGAGGTATACGATGTCTCTCACCCTCATAACAGTCCCAACCAGGAACGGATGAGCCTCAACTGCCCATTTGACAGCAACCTCGTGGAACGGCTGAGACGGTGAGGGCTACACGAGTTAACCGAGCATCGCCCAATCCACATAGCCATCCTCCACCATGGCAGACTTGAGCTGCATCCTCTGGCTTGTAGGCGTTTGCAGTCCGAGCATACAGTCCTCGACAGTGCCATCCAAACTACCGACTGCCAGCATGAGAGACACCGCTTCATTGCCACACTGGTTCCCCAACAACCGCAAAGCATTCACCCGATCTGCTGTCGCCGCCGCCCCGTACAGCTTGTAGTGAGCTTCTTCCACTCGCTCAGATCAACTCGTTCATGGTGCGTCGTCAAGAAGTCGTAGTAGTAATCGCGAATTTCACGCACCACGCTAGTTGCGTTGTTCTCGAGTGTTTGGACTTGCTCAAGTGGTAGCTCCACCACGGGGAAGATGTTGCGAGGCAACGGGAACTGCATGAGGAACTTCCGCTGCTTGGTTGGTGGTGGCGAAATGTTAAATGGCCGCATCGGCCGTCTCCGCAGCTCACTCAATGGCGAAGTTGGTGCGTGTGCAGGCTGTGGAGCTGCATCGCTTCACGCAAGCGCTGTATCCCCAGGGGCGAAGTGTGGTGCAAATCCCCGCGCACGATCGTGCCTAACCTCGTTGCTGGAGTTGACGACGTGTTATCGACTCGTTATCATGGTCTGCTTTGTCGCTAACCTTGGTGCCCTGAGTGCCAGGCGTCTTGAAGGAATGGCACGGCACGACGACGCTGCAGCGACCACGACCAGCTCCATCGCGGGATGACCATCGATTGGCGAGATCGTCCCGATCCGGAGTTGGTGGTAGGTCAGGCGTATCCACGATCTCCACTACTGCGCAACGTCGTCGGACTAGACAATGCTGCTTTGTCACCACGCACGTGTCCTAGCAGCAGCATTGCAAGTGGTGCTTGGTTGGGCTGTAGCACAACCGAAAGTTTGATAAGGTTTGTTAAGTTTACCACGTGGCCACTTCACCTTGGAGGCCGTCACATCAACCTCTTAATACCTCTCCCGATATAGCGCTCGAGAACTTCTGGCTTCGGCGTGATGGAAGAATGTGGGCAGTGCCGAAGTTTCCAGAGAAGAGAATAGAATAGAAGAGAAGAGAAGCACGCGTCCACGCCACCTCGCGAGGCGCTCGTCCAGCCGACTCCAACGCCAAGCTCCACCTCTCAAGACCATGACTCAGATGAAGACGAACGACGAACTTCTGCACCAATACACTGAGAATGGCAGTCTCGGGATGGAGGAGCAGCGCCAACCTTCTCTTCCAGCTGATAGTGGCAGTGATACCGTCCAAGTCGCAGACGTTGTCGTGCTCTCAACGGAAGAGCTGACCCCTGTTCCGGAAGCTTCAAGCGCGTCGGTGGATGACAGCGTGCACATTCTGACCAAGACGACAACGGACTGGCTGCAGCTGTACGAAGCTGTCGTGATGCTGCGCCGGATCGTAGTGCACCACAGCGAGGCGATCACCACCAAGCACGTCGAGGAGTTCCTGCGACCGCTTGCGCTGGAGTGCGACAGTCTCCGCTCGACTCCGTCGAAGAACGGCCTGCTGGCATGTGCGGAATGCTTCCGGTTCCTACCTCGATCGGTTCTGGAGCGTCCGTTGCTCGGCGGTGCACACCCGGAGGTGTTGGACGTCCTCCTCCGTCGCTCGGTTTGTGAGAAGAAATTCCTGCGTGACGCGGCGGCGACTGCAGCTGAGGAACTCGCAGCTCACTTGGCTGGACTGCCGCTTCTCGCTGCTGCTGCGCGGTATGGTACCAACAAGAATGGCAAGCTGTGCGGGACGGCCGCGAAGATCATAGCGTTGAGTCTGCTGCAATTGCAACAAGACCAGCAGACGCTGGCTCACAAAGGCAGCGAGTCTTTGCGATCGGTGTATCGAGCGTTGGCAGCCTTCCGAGAGAGCAAGGACGGCACGGCACGCGCTGAAGCTACAGCGAGTTTCCAGCGACTGGGCGAGCTGCTGGGTGCGCAGGAGCTCGAGTTGGGCTTGAAGGACGCGTTACCAGGCGCTGGCCAGGCCGGAGTCGTGGCTCGCATCCTGAAAGACGCGTTTCCTCGGACCAACGTCGCCAAGGCGCGTGAGGTAGGACGCCAACGGACGAGCAGGGACGGTAGTAAGACGGTAATAAATCGAGGACTTCAAGAAATCAGTGACGTGTTGCCTTGACAACGGAGGATGGCACTGAGTTGGCCGTCATGGTGCATGAGCAGGCGATGCAGCAGTCAAATTCAGTTAAAAGAAGCGAATCTTCCTGCCCACTTCTTTTGTCCGGGTTTCTCTAACTAAAGCAGAGCAGAATCACCTGTGCTTGTCAACGTTGGCGCCGCCGCAGTGAAGCGCAACACTCGCGGACTGCTTCAAGTTCCCCATCGCTTGTGTTTCGCGCTCGCCCTCGCATTTTGTGCGGCTTGAACAGCAATTGCAATTGCACCAAGTTCAACCGCCGGATCGCGGGGGATGGGCGCGACCAGTGATTGGGCAGCGATACCGCCGCTACAGTCAGGGAGGGAGGTCGTCCCTACACTATTCTGTCTTCACTATGCTGGACCTTGCCGACTGATCACGACCTTCCTCCTGACCTCCACACCACTTCATATCAACATCATCACTAAATATCACAGGAATTACACTATAGCCAGGTTGTTTTGTATGCGTCTATCGATCCATATTCAGCCATAGACGTGGCAAAATCAACTATACCCAGCTGGGAGGGATTCCCAGCATCAGCCTCTCCAGGGCGAGTCCAAGCACCAAAGACAAGCTGCACCCCACGTTTCCGTTGGCTCGCACCGCCACAAGCCAAGGACGCTCCTCGTCGACAGGTAAGCAGCCCCAAGCAACCCTGGCAGGGGCAAATCGCTCCCGACACTTAATAGACACGCACTGCAATGTCTGCTTGGAGGAGGGAAAGGATTTGACCCGATAATGGAATGATACCGTGCTGACCCTGTGTGTATCAATCGCCTCATTCGCAGACCTTCCTCGTCGTCCGCACCTCCTCCTCAACCTTAATCCTCCAGTCATGCTGCGCAACCTGGCCCTCCGCTCCGTCCGAACGACGATGCGCAACGCGCGCAGCATCGCGTCGGCCTCGGAGCTGTGGAAGAACCCGCGCAGCTCCAAGTTCTCCATGACCAAGATCGTGGGCACCATCGGCCCCGTGTCGGAGCAGCTCGACATGCTGCAGAAGCTCACGAACGAGGGCCTGCGCATCATGCGCATCAACTTCTCGCACGCCGAGTACGACGAGGCGCTGCTGCGCGTCAACAACCTGCGCGCGTGCCGCGGCGTGCACGCCGAGGGCAAGGCCAAGTTCAACCTGCGCGCCGTGCTGCACGACACCAAGGGCCCCGAGATCCGCACGGGCAAGATGGCCGACGGCAAGAAGATCAAGCTGGAGAAGGGCAAGTCGGTGGTGCTGACCACGGACCCGGCCTTCGAGCTCACGGGCACGGCCGACAAGTTCTACGTGACGTACCAGCAGCTGGCCGAGACGGTCAAGGTGGGCGACACGGTGCTGCTGTCGGACGGCCTCATCCGCCTCACGTGCACGGCCGTGGGCCAGGGCGAGATCACGTGCCAGATCGAGAACACGGAGGAGATCGGCAACCGCAAGGGCGTGAACCTCCCGGGCCTCATCGTGGAGCTGCCGGCGCTGTCTGAGAAGGACAAGCGCGACCTGGACTGGGGCGTGGCGCACGACATCGACTTTATTGCCGCGTCCTTCATCCGCAAGGCCAGCGACGTGCACGAGATCCGCGCGTTCGTTGACGAGTGCATCAAGAAGCACTGGGCGCACGAGCCCAAGTACATCGCGCCCAAGATCATCTCCAAGGTGGAGAACCTGGAGGGCGTGCAGAACTTCGAGGAGATCCTCGAGGCCTCGGACGGCATCATGTGCGCGCGCGGCGACCTGGGCGTGGAGGTGCCCGCCCAGAAGGTGCTGACGTACCAGAAGATGATGGTGGACCGCTGCAACGCCGTCGGCAAGCCCGTGATCGTGGCCACGCAGATGCTCGAGTCCATGCAGAACAACCCGCGCCCGACGCGCGCCGAGGTCTCGGACGTGGGCAACGCCGTGCTGGACGGCGCCGACTGCGTCATGCTCAGCGGCGAGTCGGCGCAGGGCAAGTACCCGATCGAGTCGGTGGCCACCATGAACACGGTCATCAAGGAGGCTGACGAGCTGCTGCTGCAGCCCACGTACCGCGCCAAGTTCCAGTTCGACCCGCCCACGTCGGACGTCGAGTCGGCTGTGTCCTCGGCCGTCAAGACGGCCAACGAGATGCACGCGCAGCTCATGATCGTGCTGACCGCCACGGGCTACACGGCGCGCAAGGTGGCCAAGTACAAGCCCACCGTCCCCGTCATGTGCTTCACCGACAACCTCAAGGTCGGCCGCCAGCTCCAGATCCACCGCGGCCTCTACCCGGTCGTGCCCGACTACCTCGAGCGCCGCCCCACCACGGCCGAGGCCATCGCACACGCCAAGAAGATGGGCTGGCTGTCCTCGGGCGACCGCGTCGTCGTCATCAGCGGCGACAAGCTCTCGGACGACCTCGGACGCGAGATCGTCATGGGCGTCGCCGACGTGCAGTAAGCAGTTCGTACTGAGGGGATAACAACCCACGTATAACTCGACAATACACAGCGTTAGAATGTTTTGTATTAGCCCCGCTAGCGGCTTACTACCGTTCCTGCTCGTCCGTTGGCGTCCTGCCTCACGCGATCTCGCAGCGAGTCCGTACGAGGACGCGCCTTGGCGACGTTGGTCCGAGGAAACGCGTCTTTCAGGATGCGAGCCACGACTCCGGCCTGGCCAGCGCCTGGTAACGCGTCCTTCAAGCCCAACTCGAGCTCCTGCGCACCCAGCAGCTCGCCCAGTCGCTGGAAACTCGCTGTAGCTTCAGCGCGTGCCGTGCCGTCCTTGCTCTCTCGGAAGGCTGCCAACGCTCGATACACCGATCGCAAAGACTCGCTGCCTTTGTGAGCCAGCGTCTGCTGGTCTTGTTGCAATTGCAGCAGACTCAACGCTATGATCTTCGCGGCCGTCCCGCACAGCTTGCCATTCTTGTTGGTACCATACCGCGCAGCAGCAGCGAGAAGCGGCAGTCCAGCCAAGTGAGCTGCGAGTTCCTCAGCTGCAGTCGCCGCCGCGTCACGCAGGAATTTCTTCTCACAAACCGAGCGACGGAGGAGGACGTCCAACACCTCCGGGTGTGCACCGCCGAGCAACGGACGCTCCAGAACCGATCGAGGTAGGAACCGGAAGCATTCCGCACATGCCAGCAGGCCGTTCTTCGACGGAGTCGAGCGGAGACTGTCGCACTCCAGCGCAAGCGGTCGCAGGAACTCCTCGACGTGCTTGGTGGTGATCGCCTCGCTGTGGTGCACTACGATCCGACGCAGCATCACGACAGCTTCGTACAGCTGCAGCCAGTCCGTTGCCTTCATCAGAATTTGGATGATATCGTCCACCAAGGTACTCGAAACTTCAGGAACAGGGGTCAGCTCTTCCGTTGAGAGCACAACAACGTCTGCGACTTGAGCAGCTTCATTATCTCCGTCCGCAGGAAGAGAAGGTTGGCGTTGCTCCTCCATCCCGAGACCTTCATCTTCAGCGTATTGGTGCTGAAGTTCATCGCCCGTCTTCATTTGAGTCATGGCCTTCTTCGGAGATGGACCTTGGTGTTGGCTGGACGAACGCCTTGTGGGGAGACTTGGACTCGTGCTTCTCTTGTCTGGAAACTACGGCACTGCCCACATTCTTCCGTCACGTCGGAGTCCGAGCCAGAAGTTCCCGAGCGCTATATCGAGAGAGGGAAGGACGCGGCTTCATGCGGCTTCATGTGACGCTCTCCCAAATACAGACCAAAAAAGGTAGCCAATCTTATCTGCGCATAAATTTAGTCTGGACAAAGAATAAGTGGTGTGTTTTTCCGGACTAAATTTAAAATATGCGACCTATATTTGGTAGGCCCGATCAAATCTGAAATAGGTTTGGAGACCATAAAACTTCCAGATTAAAATATGGCATCCAGAAATAGGTCACAAAAATAGTCTGAAACAACTGTCTTAAAATTTGTGTCAGCTTCAAACTGCCACGACCTACCTCCGTCCTTGGGCGCCTTCCAAAACCCTCACCAAAGGTCGCGCATAAAAGTTTAATCCCGGAGAATTGTTTGATGAGACCACTTTTTGGTCTCATCAAACAATTCTAATGCGACTCTTAACTAGCAACGTGATTAAACAAGTGACTGAACTCCACTATATTCGAAGGTCGCGTTCCAGCAACCGTTTTGGGGCGCATTAAACGCTTCGGTAATTTAAAATAAATTACGGATTAAACTGATCAAACGGTTTTATATGGCTCTGACCGCGCCAATCGATACATCGATGGTATTTTTCCGAGTTGCAACGTCACGAGTCGCCAAAACGCTTGGCACTCGGGTCAGCGAGGCTAACGACAATGGGTGCCCTGTACGAGGTCAGACACGACCTGCGCGGTCTTTTGCCCCACTTCATCGCTTGCGTGATACAGCAACTTACCCTTCGTCTCCAGCTCCAGTGCAAGCTGCAGAACCCATGACGATCCTTGCGCCAGCAGATATAATACATCTACAGTACGTAGAGACGGCATCGAGCAGGCAAGAGAGACTGACTGTCGGCGTTGATGGGCGAAGTTTCAGCTCTGCCCAATTCACATGCGTACAGTACTCGCGAGTGGCTTGGCTGGAGATAAGACACCAGGGCGCAAAGAGCACGCAAGCTTTTGCATTGACGACGGCCCCGTCCGTGCCTCGGATACCTTGAGCACTTCAGTAGGTCAGTACACAGTGAGTTTCACACAAGTCACCTCTCAACCAGCCCGCCACCAGTCTCACGCGAGGAGCAAGACAACCCCTTCATGAAGTTCCCACTGCCTCGCAACCTCTTCCCCGCGGTGGAATTGCCGCCCGATGAAGCTCAAGCGCTCGAGAGCTACGCGGCCAGCGTGGTGCGCGAGACGCGCGACTACTATCACGACTTCTTGACGACACGCCAGGGACAGGTCGACCCGAGCGAGTGGAAGAAGCTCAAGCAGCAAGACAGCTTTACGCTCTACAAGCAGTACGGGGCAGCGGCGGTGGAGCGGAGGAGCGTGTCAAGGCTACGAGACCCTCTGCGCGACAACGAAGTGGTGCCCCTCATGCTTGCAGTCGGCAGCTTGGATGGAACAGTTGAGGACTGTATGCTCGGACTGCGGACGCCTACAAGCCAGAGCATGCAGCTCAAGTCTGCTATGGTGGAGGATGGCTATGTGGATTGGGCGATGCTCGGCCAACTCGTGTAGCCCTCACCGTCTCAGCCGTTCCACGAGGTTGCTGTCAAATGGGCAGTTAAGGCTCATCCGTTCCTGGTTGGGACAGTCATGCGGGTGAGGGACATCGTGTACCTCGAGACGACGGGCTTTACGACTATCACGGGGCCGGACGGAGCTAAACAGCCGCTGGGGTATCACCTGAAGCATTCTATTGACCTCCCAGACGTCCACGAGCTGACGGAGTTCGGTATTGTGCGAGCTAGACTGTCGTACTGTTACCTCTATCGACAGCGCTCCGAGCGCGTCGTCGACGTATTTCTTCGGGGATTCGTGTGTGCCATGGGGGACGCACCGGAGTCTCTCGTGGTCTCGACAGTCACTGAGATCGTCATGTCCATCCCCAAGAACCTCGAGTGCGCCAAGATGTACAAGCTGGCGTATCTGCTCAAACGCGCCACCCCTCCATTAAAGTCAAGTGGAAGCTGTAAGGAGTGTTCACTATGCAAACGCACCGTGAAACCCGCGGCGCCTGGAGACATCCACAAGATCTGTTGCGTCTGCTGCGCGCGCGTGTGCTCGAGCTGCCGAGTTGTCCACAAGATGCTCAAGGTGTCGCCCTACAAGCCAGGCGTGACCTCGGAGAAGATGACGTTCTGTGTGCGCTGTGTACGCACAGCATCGGAGATCAGTGCGTCGCTTGTAGCCGTCCACTCAGTACGAGATGCGGACGCAGAAGCACTACCCGAACACGATGTCCTGCTCTGGAGTATCGACGTCGCCAGCTCGATCAACTCGTACTCATCGTCCGCGAAAAGTGAGAGCGAAGTGCTTTCGGATAAGTTTGTGTGTCTTTGGCACATCGGCGCAATGTTCTAGCTCAAGCAAAAAAGAAGATAGGGGAAGTAGCTGTTCGAAACGCTGTCGCTATGGGGAAGAAGAAAACGAACTTGCTGGCGACCGACATTTTCATGGCGAAGTTTGATCAGGCTCATAAAATTGTTGTCCATGGACTAGAAAGAAGTACGTGCACGGGGACATTTCGAAGAATCCATGGCCGTCCTTGCCTGCATGAGCTCATGCGTATCATCGACTCTGAAGGTCTGCTAAAGCTGGAGCCACTGCACTTTGATCGCCACTGGTGGCTGCCATCGGCTCTCAAGAGTGCGCCTCCACGCATCATAGAGCCTGCCTCCCCCCGCAGTGGACGACAACAAACCCAACATGACCCCCACCGAGTCGGATACGGCATTCACAGTACACGCCGCAAGCCTTCCAGATTCGAAATCATTGAGCAAGACCAAGCAGCCGCAACAAGAACCCCAGCGCAACTATCGTCCTTTCAAGCCCTTCTCGACTGCGATGATACCGAGTTCCAGCAGGTATTCTGTCCGCCCCGTACGTGGGGTTATGCCAGACTGCGAGCACTAGACGAATGACCGCTTTGACTTCAAGGTGCACTTTGATCTGTATTCTAAAATACATACACGTATCGTTATCTCGATCTTGCGTTGACTGTGAAGTCAAATCATTCATGTGGTGTTACTGCCATCGTATGCTCTGCTCCGGTGCTCCGCTTTCGATGCTCCCTAGCTTTTCCCGATAAACTTCAGTACAAATTGCATTGGCGTCAAGCATAAGAGTTGGCTATCGACCATCATCAAGAACTGAGTGCAGGAGTGGGAAGCGGGTGCCTCTCCCTTTCAACAGCGAACAGCGACCGTAAACTACGACCGTATCGACCTCATTTGACAACTCGCTCGACAGCCAGCGAGTACTAAGGTCAACAGTGGCAAGATGAAGGGCCGATTTGTCGTTAACCCGTTCCAGCAGCTCAACCTGATTGCAGCCGACCGCTCGAGCCTTGTGGAGTTGGCCAACCAATGCATCTCAACCAACCTGGAGTACTTAACGCACTACCAGACCAACAAGCGCAGGGTCAACCCAGCTCACTGGAAGTCGCTCAAGGAGAAGGAGAAGCTCAAGGTGTACACGGAGAAACCCGAGGGCGCAGCAGCAGCCGCAGCTTCCGGCAATGAGCCGACCGGGTCTGGCCTGCCCATGATCCTCTGCGTCGGTACGAAGGAAGGCAAACTGGACGACCTCATGTACGGCGTTGTCAGCGAAGACCTCGAGACGATGCGCATGAAGGCCTCGTACGTCGACGACTTTAGTGGAGCGGCTGTACTCGAGTCGGTGGTGCTGCCGTCGCTCGAGGACCCGTGCCAGTCGCTGGTGATCAAGTGGATGGAGCTCGACATCCCCTTCGCCTCCACGAGTCTCGTCAAGAACCGCGACTACGTTTACCTCGAAGGCACAGGCTTCGTCACGACCTCTAAGGGTGAGCGCATGGGCTACCACTTGCTGCACTCGGTCAACTTCCCAGAGACTCACGGTCTACCCAACCGCGTCCGTGGCAACCTCTCGATCATCGCCTTTTGGCGCCAAGTTGGTGCGAATACAATGGAAATGTACGCGACTGGAGTCATGGACCCGGTGGACGCTGGACTGGTGCGTAAGCTGGTGGTGTCCAACATGGCCAACCTGTTCCTCTCGAGCTTGAAATACGCCTACTGCGGACAAATGCGCAAGCTCTCGTACATGCTCGAGCGACGCTACGAGGAGTCGAAGCTGCATGGGACTCCCAACAGGAAGAACGTGTGCGTAACCTGCTCGTCTCCGGTTACGACCCGAAAGCTCGGAGACTTTGGCAAGAGCAACAGCTCGTGCAAACTGTGCTTCGGCTTCGTGTGCCACGCGTGCAAGATCGTCCGTAAGCTGAGCTTCGTGGACCCGGACTTGCTGCTCTCTCAGCGCAAGGTGACGTTCTGCACCGCGTGCATCAGCGAGGTGACAAGCATGAGTGCGCTTGACGTTGCTCGCACGTACTTGCTGGCAAGACAGCGTCACCAGGATGCGAACTCAAGTGCAGACAGGGCCCTGTCTTCAGGAGCAAACAGTACCGAGTTGTCGTACTCGACTGGCAGTCAATCGGACCTTGGTGGTCGCTAGAGTGTATAGACTGCTTAACAAGACAAGAAATAAAATTGAGCTGAGTGTTAGATCCGAGTGATCTTCGAATATACTTACGGGCAAACAACCGCAGTACACTACTGTACTCTCCACAATCATCAGCCAACTTCACTCCCTATACTCGCACGAGCGTCCATCTTCTCGGCTGGCTTTCGCCTCGAACGCGTTGCGGCCAACCGTAGGAAGCTTGAACGCTTCACGTTGAAGCGGAAAAGGATCACTCGTCAGGATTGGAGATCGACAGCAGGTGTCTGGACATCGCCTGCCCCAGCTCAAGGACGCCATGATGCGCGCGTAGAATATTGCCGGGTGCATTAGGTGATGCCTTGACTCAAGGCATCACTCTTGGCAAATGCGTAACCCCCATATGCTGTTGCATATGGGGGTTACGCATTTGCCAAGAGTATTGATATGAGGCCGGCAGAGGCAGGTGGCCCAGCTGACGCTTTGACGCTCTTCTTGAGCTGCAGCCGAGATCAGAGCGGCACCACCTCCTACACTTACCAGCGGTCGACGTCGGGTCGTCGCCCCGGCTAACGCCCGGACGTCCAAAAGTCGTCGAGGGACACCCAGTCGACATCCAAAAGCATGTCACTATTGCGAAATAGGATCCTTAAGACACCGCGAGGTGGCGCACCCTGCATTAGCCTCATTGAGGGACGTGAGTACATACACATAATGTAGACTGGTAGTAAAGCGCGTTCTCAGTGAAACTGAGAGGGGCAACTTCTCCGCTATAGATCGCGATAGGGTCGGGTACAAACACTGCCGACGTTATAATGCTTGCGATGACCTACATGTGAGCCCGTGTTCCACTCAATCAATCTCGTAATTGGATCTAGAGATGTATGCAGTTGCGCAACTCCCAGACGACAAAGGAACCATTGAAGGCGCGTCATGGTCTGGTGTATTCGGCCCAGCCGGAGACGACGCCTTTGACAACATGGCTGGCGCTGACACTCAAGTCGCTGTCTGAGCGCAGTCAACACTTGCTAGGGCGTCTCATGCAAGCTACTCAGCTTAGATCAGCGTCCACCCCATATTTTGTAGTTCATCCGGGGCATGGACATCCCATCGTTCAGGCAGACTCGCTGCTAGCTGGTCTACAGTGTAGACCAAAGGTGTAGACTCTACAGCATTCGATAGCGGAGCTCTTCCAAGTGAAAATCATTATCGTACTTGGCTGTTTGTTTGAGTCGCGGATACAAGTTGATTGAGGCAATGGGCACGTCTGAGGTCAGGAGATTTCATTGGCTTCACCAAAACTCCTTTTGACCAATCAGCAGAAAGTCGAGCGGAGGATGTCGGCTCGACTCGAGCGGACCCACGGACGTCGACAGAAAAAGACGTCGGGTCAAGGTCAAAACCCTCGACGTCGACAGCTCTAGCTGTTACCCATAGCGTTTCGTCGCGCTACGGTGTCTTACCTGATACTGTACACGACCCTCGAGCAATGAGTACAGCTCCAGATGCCAAACCTCCAGCTGTGCTGCATAACTTGCGCTTGATTCCGGCCCCAGTTGCTGTCGTGCTCGAGTGAGTACTGTTTGGATCGTGTGAGCCTCCACCTCGCCTCCTATGCCTCTTGGCAGCACCACACATCCCTCACGTCCGCTCTTCATTCCCGCACTTGCTCCATCGCCAGCACCCCCACATACAGTACATTCCAACGGAACCCAACAATGAAGGGCCGATTCATCGTCAACCCCTTCCAAGAGCTCAACTTGACCGCCGCCGATCGAACCTCCCTCGAAGACCTGGCTAACCAATGCATCACCACCAACCTCCAGCTCTGCATGAAGTACATGTCGGGCTCAAAGCGTTCGGTCGACCCGCACCACTGGAAGCCGTTGAAGGAGAAGGAGAAGCTTAAGGTCTACACCGAACGCCCCGAGGGAGCCGCGTCCGCGATTGCGTCCGGTAACGGTCCCACAGGCTCCGGACTACCTATGATCCTGTGCGTCGGCACCATGGAAGGCAAGCTGGAAGACCTTATGTTCGGAGTCATCAGCGAAGACCTTGAGACGATGCGCGTCAAGGCCTCGTACGTCGAGGATTTCAGTGGCGCGGCTGTGCTGGATTCCGTCGTGATGCCAACGCTCGAGGACCCGTTCCAGTCGCTCGTGATCAAGTGGATGGAGCTCGATATCCCCTTCCACTCGACTAGTCTGGTCAAGAACCGCGATTACGTCTACCTCGAGGGAACGGGCTACATCACCACTCCGCAGGGCGAGCGCATGGGCTATCACTTGCTACACTCCGTCAACTTCCCACAGACTCACGCGCTGCCGAACCGTGTTCGCGGTAACCTCTCCATCGTCGGCTTTTGGCGACAGATCGGCCCGAATAACATGGAGATGTACGCGACTGGAGTTATGGACCCGGTTGACTCTGGCTTGGTGCGTAGGCTGGTGATCCCGAACATGGCGAATGTGTTCCTGTCCACGTTGAAGTACGCGTACTGCGGTCAGATGCGTAAGTTGTCGTTCATGCTGGACAAGGCTTACACCGACTCGAAGCTGCACGGCGCTCCGAACAAGAAGAGCGTCTGTGTCACCTGTTCGGCACCGATCTCGGGGCGGAAGCTTGGGGACTTCGGCAAGAGCAACAGCACGTGCAAGTTGTGCTTCGGGTTTGTGTGTCACGCGTGTAAGATCAGCCGGAAGCTGAGCTTCGTTGACCCGGACATGCTGCTGTCGCAGCGGAAGGTGACGTTCTGCACGGCGTGCATCAGCTCCGTCACTAGTGTCAGCTCTGTGGACTGCGCGAAGGCGTTGCTGCTCAAGAACCACAGGGCCACCCACTATAGTTTCGAGCAAACGCTTTCGTCCGAAGGCAGCGGCGAGTATTCCTACGCGAGCACGCAGTAGGCGTTAGATTACAGAGTTGTGCTCGCCGTGGACACGAGGTTTTAGGCACTGAATGAATGAATATGCTTTATCTTATCGGAGTATTTGAACCATTCATCAAACGATACCATCACGGAATCAATGTTTTACTCGATAACCATCATGCCATTGACGTATCAAGCGGTAATGGAGAGCTGAAATGCGTCACGAAATCATTTTCGTCGCCATATAGAGCCAGATGGACTGCGTGTCTTCCTACGAGGGATCATTTGGGGGATCGGATAGGTGAATCGCAACCTCACTTGGCAATCTTTGGGCCAACCGCCTCGTCAGCCATGCGGCAATTCTTCACCCCTCTCCTCCTTCTCGTCACTTTCGCTGCTACAGCTTCGGCCGACGTGAATGGAAGTTCGACTTCGCCTAGCTTGAAAATTGACTCCGCAGGCGGCGAGACTGCTCGGGATGCTATCGAAGCTAAAAAATCCTGTAGCAGGATTCAAATTTCGGAAGACTGAGGAGGAAAAACAAATTGCAATGTGGCTGAAGGAGAAGAAAACACCGCTCGAGGTCTTCAATTCCCTGGGGTTGGATACAGGAACGAAGAATCTTCTAACGAACCCGAAGCTCAAGACTTGGAGTTTCTTCGTGCTGGATTACAACTGGAAGAGTCCTGGCCAGGCAGCGAGCATGACAGCGGTAATGACAAAGACCTACGGAGACGAAGCTGTGGCAAGGAAGGCCAGCGGAAGAAGAACTCGGGGGTGAGGACAGTCGCCAGGGCGCTTCAGGCGGAGCAATTTGAGGGGTGGTTTCTCAAGGGACTGCCCCCCGACGTCGTGTTCAACGTGTTGAAGCTTGACAAAGTGGGAGCTGATAAACTCCTTTCCGCCCCAACTTTCAAGGTTTGGTACAACTATTTCCATTCGCTGAACCGGTACAACACAAACAAGGAGACAGATATGATCAAGCACTTGCAGGGTGTTTACAACGACGTCCCATTGGCGAAGGCGATCGTGGTGGCGAAGAAGGACAAGGCCACGCAGGCCATTGCAACCAAGCTACGGCAAACGCAGTTTCAGAACTGGCTGGTTGAAGGGAAAACCCCCCACGCGATCTTCCAAATGCTGATGAAGGATAGGATGCATTGGACGCACGAGGATGTATACTGGGGGTACAAGGCGTTCTACACGAACATATCGCGCAAGGTGAACGGCATTTACACTGTAATACACGCCGACAGATCTTTTGATATCGGTAACTCAGAATGCAGCCATGGTACCGTCGATACTCTCGTCGGACGAGGCAGCGGGTTGCCCTCAAGTCATCGCGGTGTTGCAGTTTGATCACGATTAGGCTCGTCACTACGAATACATGTATACATGGCCTTCCATCGTACACTTGAGTTCAACAATGATTTATGGCTGCAGCAGATCGAGATACGAAACATGCCCCGTTACCGCACAAACCAAGGACATGTTCGGAACTTGTGGGTACGAAGTACAGTACAACGAGGCAGCTCACTATATTGAATCTCCTTCTGCCACCTGCCTCGAATCGCGGGACCCACAGACTTGGATGCTTGTCCACGTTGACAACGGAATGATCGCTCGTCAGGATTGGCGCTTCAACAGCAGCAACGTTCGTCCCACCCTCAACATGGTGTGCATGTGCCTTTGAGCAGCCTAGGGGGTCGAGGTTCGAGGCGGGTTTTGCAGCTTAAGCATATGGGAAGTATTGAGTCACCCCTCTGAGGCTGGCGAGGTCGCTATTAATAAAGGGAGAGCCCCCCCCCCCTCTTCCTCTTGAGGAAGGCTATCCCATTGCGATCTGCCGCCTGCGTTTCACCTCGCTACGACGTCGGACCGCGGCGAGCAACGCAGATGTCAAATTGTCATGAATAAGCAGCTGGGCTGCATAGTTACGCTGGCCTCGCTTGGGTTGATCCCATGCTCGCGTTGCACTCTTTCGTCCAAGTGACCCTTGCCTACAGCTCTCTCATTCCAATACTTGCCTAGTCTCCAGCAACGCAACACACCCAGCAGCCCCCATTGTCAACATGAAGGGCCGGTTCCTCGTCAACCCCTTTGAAGAACTCAACCTCACTCGAGCCGATCGCACTTCCCTCCAAGAGCTCGCCAACCAGCGCATCCTAACCAACCTCCAACACTGCATGAAGTACATGTCCGGCTCAACGCGTTCAGTCGACCCGAGTCGCTGGAAGCCGTTGAAGGAGAGGGAGCGACTCCGAGTGTTCACTGAGCGTTCGCATGCTCCTGTTACGGGCGATGAACCGACGGGGTCGGGGCTACCGACGATCCTCTGTGTCGGTACTATGGAGGGGAAACTCGACGACCTCCTGTTCGGTGTCATCAGCGAAGACCTCGAGACGATGCGCGTCAAGGCCTCGTACGTCGAGGATTTCAGTGGCGCGGCTGTACTCGACACAATCATCACGCCGACTCTGGAAGACCCGTTCCAGTCGCTCGTGATCAAGTGGATGGAGCTCGATATCCCCTTCCACTCGACTAGTCTGGTCAAGAACCGCGATTACGTCTACCTCGAGGGAACGGGCTACATCACCACTCCACAGGGCGAGCGCATGGGCTATCACTTGCTACACTCCGTCAACTTCCCACAGACTCACGCGCTGCCGAACCGTGTGCGCGGTAACCTCTCCATCGTCGGCTTTTGGCGACAGATCGGCCCGAATAACATGGAGATGTACGTGACTGGAGTTATGGACCCGGTTGACTCTGGCTTGGTGCGTAGGCTGGTGATCCCGAACATGGCGAATGTGTTCCTGTCCACGTTGAAGTACGCGTACTGCGGTCAGATGCGTAAGTTGTCGTTCATGCTGGACAAGGCTTACACCGACTCGAAGCTGCACGGCGCTCCGAACAAGAAGAGCGTCTGTGTCACCTGTTCGGCACCGATCTCGGGGCGGAAGCTTGGGGACTTCGGCAAGAGCAACAGCACGTGCAAGCTGTGCTTCGGGTTTGTGTGTCACGCGTGTAAGATCAGCCGGAAGCTGAGCTTCGTTGACCCGGACATGCTGCTGTCGCAGCGGAAGGTGACGTTCTGCACGGCGTGCATTACTTCTGTTACGAGTTCCAGCTCCGTGGACTGCGCCAAGGCGCTGATGATGAAGAACTTCAAGGTCAACCACTCGAGCTTCGAGTCGTCGTCGGACGGAAGCGTCGAGTACTCCAACTCCAGTATGAAGTAACTGAAGGCTTGTTTGGTTGATAAGTTTGTTGTGCGTTTCAATATAGACTTTTTTATCTCCGAGGACGATGCATTCTTCTTATCTTCTTAGTACTGCATTCAGTACTGTACCCGATATCACGTCTTCGAATCAATGATAGTCCCTTGAAGCTTGAAACTGTCGAGGATGTCTTAGGGCTTTTGGCAGTTGAAGGCACAGTCTTATCTCCCGCTTTGAACACTCACCTGCCTGCTTGGTCTTATCAAGGGTTACCCGATTGCGCTTCTAGCTTACCAAGTCACAGTCAGTTTTCAATCCACTTCGTTCTTCACATTACTCAGAATCAGCCATGGTGAAGGGGCGATTCATCGTCAACCCGTTCACTGAGCTCGCGCTGACCGAGCACGACCACGAGCAGCTCAAGGAGCTCGCGAATAACCTCATCCTGGCCAACCTCGAGAAGTACACGACGTACCAGGACGAGAAGAAGAAGGGCGTGGATCCGCGTCGCTGGAAGCTCTGCAAGCAGCGTCAAGGCATCAAGATGTACGTCGAGCGTCAAGGAACTGCGTCGGCGGGCGAGAACATCACGGGTAATGGCTTGCCGCTGATTTGGGGTATCGGCAACAAAGAGGGCAAACTGGACGACCTGATGTTCGGTCTCGTCAGCCCCACACTCGAAGCCATGCGCGTCAAGGCCTCGTACGTTGACGACTTCAGTGGAGCTGCTGTGCTCGACAGCATCGTCGAGCCCTCGCTGGACGAGCCGTTCCAGGCGTTAATCGTCAAATGGATGGAGGTGGACATCCCCTTCGCCTCCACGAACCTCGTCAAGAACCGCGACTACGTGTACGTCGACGCCACGGGCTTCATCCGCTGGAGAGATGGCGAGCGTTTGGCGTATCACCTCATGCACTCGGTGAGCTTCCCGAAGACACCCGATCTGCCCAACCGCGTGCGCGGCAACATGTCCGCGCTTGCGTTTTGGCGCCAAGTTGGGCCGAACACTATGGAGCTCTTCGGTACGGCCGTGATGGACCCTGGTGGTGACATGATCAAGAGGATCGCTGTCCCCAACATGGCCGGAGTCTTCTTCTGCACGCTGAAGTACGCCTACTGCGGCCAGATGAAGAAGCTCAACTTCATGCTGGACAAGAAATACGCCGAGTCCAAGCTACATGGCGCTCCAAACCGGAAGAACATTTGTGTGACGTGCTCGGCCCCGATAACCGGCAGGAGATTGGGCGACTTTGGCAAGAGCAACAGCACGTGCAAACTGTGCTTCGGCTTCGTGTGCCACGCGTGCAAGATCGTCCGCAAACTGAGCTTCGTGGACCCAGATCTGCTGCTCTCGCAGCGCAAGGTGACGTTCTGTACTGCGTGTATTAGTGAGGTCACGAGCATGAGCGCCTTGGACGTCGCGCGCGCGCAGCTTCTGGCCACTGGGAAGGTCTACCGACCGCATTCGGGCTTCCAGTCCTCCGTGTCTTCGGACGGATTCAGTACTAATAGTATGGTGTCCGACTATTAGGCATGCTTGGCCGAGGAGCAGACTTGCGTACAGCTGCTAGTTGGAACTCGATATGAACTCTACCTAGCGTCGACGAACCTGTTCAACGTGCTTAGTTTCAATGCATATGAATTTCTCTCGTGTTGTGGATTTTTAGGATCTGGTCGATTCAAATACATGTACATGTAGCCGCATTTGTTAGGACAAATACGAAAATATCATGTAGGTACGTGAGTGCCAATCCACGGCGGTTTTTGTCTGGGTGTGGAAGAGCACTTCGAGGTAAGGTAAGTGGGGTTGCGACGTTCTTGATGTGAACCTCGCCGAAACGTCTGGCAAACAAATAACGCAGGCGACAAGATAACGCGACATTGCTTTGTGGTTGGATTTGTCTCAGAGGTCTACAGTAGCCCGTTTGGAGTCTTGTACACCGTCGCCCGTTACCATCAATCACCCCAGCACCGCGCGGGAATGGGGCGGCCATTCGGGAATTGGCTTCCAGCCTTGAGTCCTCTGCACGAACTCAAAAATGCGTCTTCGTTGGAAACGACGCAGCACTTATCGTTACCCTTCCTGTTAGGTTCGATCGAACCGCCCGACGCGGCGCAGGCCTTCTGGGTGAAGTCGGCCGTCAAGAAACCCGAGCTCTCAGCGACGGGGTTACCATTGCTGTCAGAGACCGCTCCACTGCACTGCAACTTTGCACCATGGCTGGAGGAAGAGGTCAGAAAACATAGCAATTGGATCCAGCCATTGACAGGCACTTACACAGGCAACATCACAGCGGCGAGAGCAGCGAGGACGATCTGGAGCTTCATTACGAGGAGCGTGCGGAAGTCCCAAGTGTGCAGCAGGTGAAGTTTTCGGGAATGACCTACAGGTATGCTGGTCGACGCCGTGCCGACCGGCACTGCCAGTGTCGAAAACGGCCGCGAGCACTACATACAAGTCGTAGTAGAGTACAACCGTCTGTAGTGTTGTTTGCCTATTTAAGCGCTGACTCGCCAATTGCTTACATCAGAGCCTGACCTCCCTTATGCTATAGCCTATCTAATGCGTGGAAATATGATTGTTATGTAAGCACCGTAGTTCCTCTCTAAAATCGCATTATTGGAAATGCTTCGTTTTTGTTAATCCGTATCCAACCCAAGAAAAGGCTCGGCGACAACGGATGTTATCCGTGTGATCCGATTGCGCACGTGTTATACGATACCGTAGCGTACGTGTTATACGATACCGTAGCGTACGTGTTATACGATACCGTATGTTACGCACGTGTTATACGATACCGTAGCGTACGTGTTATACGATACCGTATGTTACCCTATCGGATCACACGGATAACATCCGTTGTCGCCGAGCCTTTTCTTGGGTTGGATACGGATTCACAAAAACGAAGCATTTCCAATAATGCGATTTTAGAGAGGAACTACGGTGCTTACATAACAATCATATTTCCACGCATTAGATAGGCTATAGCATAAGGGAGGTCAGGCTCTGATGTAAGCAATTGGCGAGTCAGCGCTTAAATAGGCAAACAACACTACAGACGGTTGTACTATACTAGTAATACAACTTGTAGTGCTCGCGTTACGGTCCGTAACACATATGGTAGAATATCATCAAATCTCCGATCGCACTTAAGATGATAGGTATACAAATCCCCAGTCAAGCGCGGTCGGAGCATAACAGTATTACCCTACCCCTTCCCAAAGTGATATGCATACACAGTCCAAGAAAGATTAGTCGTCCCGTTTGCTCATTGGTCGGAGCCTTGGGATGGATGGCACGGAGCGAGCGTAGCGAGCCCCCGCCTGCGGTTTGACAGTCCGTGTGCGTAGCACGCGGCTACAAACCCAGGACCCAGCAGTGCTCTACCTAGCAAGCGAAGGCGACGCGTGCGAGCCGCAGCGGGCTTAGGGTTCTGGTCCAGCGAGCGCAGCGAGCCTTTAGGGGTTTTAGGTTCGCGCGTAGCGCGTAGCTGGGTGATAGTTAAAGGTGACCCCCTCCTATCCGCATGTTTTGTGTTCGAGTCGGAGAAAGTCGGAGGGTCGGAGGTTTTTGGGTATGGAAACGGAAAATGTACAGCCCATGTTTTCGGATTGGAGGGGGTGAAATGGCCCGCAAATCTATCGTGATGCAGAGACCAAATCGGCATCAGTGGCGTTTGAGAAGCATGAACAACCCGCAAACGTATTAATAGCCCCAAGCAAGGCTTAGGTCTACAGTTCCCTGCCTAGCGCTGGGCCGGCCTTCTAAAGGTTTTAAGGACAGGTAGAGCCACATTTAGCAGCTCGATTACCCAGTTCCCAGGGATTTGCAATAGATTTGGGTGCCATGACACCCGTCCTGAAAACCGAAACAGGGATGTCCATGATTTCAGCATGTTTTACATGTTTGGAGATCTTACTCGGTTTTAGTATGTCTTTATCCCTAACCCTATTCCGAAACATGGGCTGTTGGGCCAGCCATATGGAAACATGACTGTAACAACATGGATGAGTCCTCACGCTTAACCCTTACCACTGCCAAAGATGAAACCACAGTGCCCGCTCTGTTGGGGAAAATAACAGAACCCGTGGTCAGGGGAACGTTTTTAACACTGATTCTTTCGTTGAAAGGCGACAAAAACAGCCGATTTGCCTGAACGGAGGTGCCTAATTAATTGGCACTCCCTCTGATGGTGCTGTAACTTGGCAGGTACAATGGTGAGGGACCATACAGTAATACGGTAAAGTTTCACGAGGAAAAGACTGGTGGTTCATCAGATATTCGGTCGGGAAGAGCGGAATCGACTTTTTTCTCTACTAGGAATTAAGCATGTCGTCTTCTGATAAAACATACCTCTCTTTCTGTCTAATTTGTGATTGTTTTAAACCGTATAGCGACTAACGTAAACAGTAATGTTAGGGAAAGAATGGTCCGTGGCTGTGTTAAAATAATACAGAAGTGAAAACTCGAGGCCGACTTAGTAGTTCACCTACCCCTGCCCATCTCTGGAACACCCGACCGAGAACCAGCACCTCAATCTCAGCAGGAAAGTGCTGTCAAAAGCGGCTCGGGAGGCTGTGCCGGCCGAGATTGAAGTCTATCGCGAAAAGCTGCTGCCCATTTTTTCGTTTGCGGAACAGCTCGTGTGTTTTGGACGAGACCGCTAAGGATGACCGCCATTCTCAGCGGCGGTATGGCTGGTCGAAGCGCAACACACGCGCAGTAGCAAGGATGCCCTTTCTCCGCGGAAAGAGACTATCGATTCTAGCTGCACTCGACGTCCATGGGTTTATCGCGTGGGAAAGTACTGAAGGGACGTTTACAAGGGAGAAGTTTCACGCTGCTTTTGTAAAGCACGTGATTCCACGACTTAACCCGTGGCTGCTTCCGCGCTCCATTGTGATGATGGATAACGCCAAGATACATGCGTATCTGGAGATTCAAGATGCCGTTCACCAATGTGGAGCCCGGTCGATTTTCCTGCCGCCGTACTGCCCACAACTCAATCCGATAGAACCTTGCTTTGGACTGCTAAAGCGTTGGCAGCAGAAGCATGCCAACTTGGTTTTCCATATGTACCCAGATCGAGTTTTGGAGGTCGCTATGCGAGCGTGCACACAGCGTGCAGATAAAGGTTGTTTTGGCACTTTTCACCACTGTGGTTACATGGCCACTGGGATCCGTCACCAATAATTTGATGAGCTAATGCAAACCAGTGCTGGATTTGAGTAACTATCAGTACAAACATATTTCTCTTTACTCTTCTTAACTGTTCGCTTGCTTCAGCTAGTCCGTGGACATTTCTTCGACATGATCTTCCGTGGACATTTCTTCGGCATGATCTTTATCGTCCATGCTTGCGTTGGTTGGTTGAGCTGGTGTGAACTCGTGGTACATCCCTTGTGAAAAAATGTCATGATCAGGCAGTCGGAGGGCTCAGCGGAGGGACAGAATGCCGACTTCCAGCGGCATCCACAGCCCGTTCATCCTTACCTGGATGACTGATGTCGCTGGGGTCTCGTGCTCAGCGTCGTGCTGCTGCTGTAGGGCCTCTCGCTGTCGATCCAACTCCATGGCCTGTGCAGTTGTATTGTCTTCTGGAACTTCGAACGGCGCTGATTCCGGCCTTCGAGCGTTAACAACATCGAGGTGGTGCTCGGTGATAGCCCCGAACTGCACAGCATTGGCTACCTCGAATGCCATTCTCTGTACGCGAGCTTGCTGAACGCGACATGCCGTGGCGCGGTGAAATTGCTCCGGTTGTGCGGCACGCTGGACGTAGAGGAAAGCTTCAAACCGAAAGTCGCCAATTCGCCGTAGATCATCTGGCGTCAGCAGCTTCCAGCGGTACTTTAGAGTAGGGAGGAAATTTTCATGTGTCAGCTCGATATATTTTGCTTGCGGGTCGTTTTTGGTTCGGCGTAGGTAGATTGAGGGCTCAGCAGGTAGTGCTAGCGGCGTTTTGGGGGCGTTAGGGCTTGCTACTAGCGCTGTGAATCTAGCGATGCACTTCTCCTTGAAAACAGCGTATCCCTCTCCAACTTCAAACTTGACGTCACTTTTCCACCCACCGCGAGCACGACCGAGTGGTTCACCAACTCGAATTTTCAGTAGTGCAATTGCTTTGACAGGTAACGGGGGAGAGGGCATTGACTGCCCATGGCACATCCTCCGCTAGCTGGGTTGTGGCGCTCGACGGATTATCTCGCGATGCTTGGCGCTGCAAAATCCTAGCCGAACCAGCACTTGTATCAGCCTCATGGGCAGCAGACAGGGGCAACAAAGCGGTCGCAGAACTATCTGCAACTGAAGGGGTATCTAAGGTGTGGTTAACGTCCATAATGTCAGTAAAAGTAAGATGAGAGAGAGAAACCTGAAGTGCTGCAAAGCCCTCCTTGCAAATAGAAGTATGACCTAAAGTTTCTGTAATGCAAAACAGCAAAGCGCACACAGGTGAGAATGGTATGTACCAAGAATAGGCAATGTCTATTACGTACCGAAATATGCTATTCTCTCGTCTTCAGAACCAAAGCCCGCGTCCTCGGCGCTGTTCCCAACATCCCTCCGGTCTAATCCAGGCCACGCAGGGTGATGACCATCGCCGAGGCGGACAACGAGCCGCCGGAGAGGAAGACTCGGGCCGGGATGGTGTGATGCATATACTCCTGCGCGATCACGAACTAGATTGCGAGCCGCGCCGTCCCCACGATAATGTGCATGAGGGCGACCAACGTCAGCGCCAAGGTGAAGAAACCCACAGACATGCTCGTGGTGCTTGGCGTGCAGCTGTCCCGGTACAAGAGCTGGTCCATCGCACTGTCGACCTCCTCGTCCTGAAGCCGTGCAGATACTTGAGCCACGGTTTCAGCACGTGCGGCGGCACCTGGTCCACCTTGTTGAGCACCAGCACGAGCTTCTTGCCGTGGCGGTTGCCGATGGCGTCCTCCATGTCCAGCGTGCGGCAGCCCATGGGGTCGCGCGGTCTCCATGCCATGGCTTCACTGGGACAGCTCCCGACGTCGCCTCAGAAGACGAACACCAGAATGAGCTGTACGAGCGCGAGGTCGTGTTGCATCATCTGAGTCAGCGAGATGCACAGAAAACACGTCGCCATCAGGCAGTTGGGCGCGCTGTGCGTGCAGCAGCCGCAGAGACCGACCTCCCACTTGCCGACCGTGATGCCCAGGTCGTCCTTGTAGGTTAGCTCGTCTTCGACGTGGATGTCGATGGGTCTTCTGCGCGACGGCGGTGTCGATGGCGAGGCGTGACCGCCGCTTAGCTTGCGTAAGTAGTGTGCGCGGCTTGGTGGGGCTCTCCGCTCTTCTACACAGTAATGCGCCTCCGTATTGTGTCCCGAGTGGGAACGGTGGTCACCGTCTCGGGTACGGCCGCGGCCGTCCTCCGGCAGCCTGTCAATCAGTGCGTGGACTACTACTCGAGGATCAGCTGTTCGAGGATGAGCTGACTGAGCAGTCATCGGACTTTAGCTAGGATTAGCTGGCGGCGGGCCAGTTGCGTGGGCGAAGAGTCGTGATGGAAGCAGTGGCGTGTTCCGCAAGTAGGCGGTGACGTGAGGAGACAGGATGGAGGTCACGAGCGCTGCGTGGCTCGGGGCGTGAGCCTTGACGTGAGCCAAGGGCGGAGGGGTGAAAGGAGGTGGCCATGGGTTCGGGGGCGGCGGTGTGTCGACGCTCAAGTTGAAGAGAAGCACGAGAGAGCGCGGGGCGCAGTGCTCCGTGCCGGGTAGGTTGGTCAGTCGTAAATTTGCCGTGGAAACAACAAGTTGAATCTTTGCATTTAACTTTGTTGTATTTCATACCGTTCCTTACTTGTCCGTACCGTCCTACTTCGTTCTCGCAGCGGCAGCCGTCCCTTCCAGGGCGACTCGCGACAATTGCCTGCACAGTGGACGAGCAGACAGTGGTGGGCATCTTGTCTAGATAATGCAGGGGACGTCAGTTTCACTACACGTGGGATGACTAGCTTGATGCACTCACGTACCTCGTTCATGCAGCTACAAGCACGTCATGTTCATGCCGCCTTCGGCTTCTCTCGCTGGCTGCTCGGCTGTGGTTGGCTACGATTTGGGCCTCCAAGATAGAGTGCCCTAACCCTTTAACGAGCTCGTTTTAGCAAAACGGGTCCGTCCAAGATGAGTAGCTAAAACGAGCGTAAAAAAGCTGAAAACCACAATCCCAATCTTTAGGCTATTACAAGCATAACAACAAAAAGAGCTCGAGAAGCGAGGTCGTTACCGCCTCACCACTGCTACTACGCTACAGGTTGTGTGTTCTAGTTGTTGTTAGTAGTGTTTACCTACATATTTAGACACAGCAGCACTCGAAATACATAGGTGCGGATATAGTTGGTCACAATCGTTCAGATGTGGCGTCGCCTTTCAACGCGAGAATCAGTGTTAAAAGTTCCCCTGATCACGGGTTCTGTTTAAAAACTACTTACTTCTCTGTCCCACCCATTTATAGGTATTTCATAAAACGGGGCATATTTTTGCTTCTACTGCATATTTTCGAGCAAGTGAGGTCTTGATACAAAGCTTACAGCAAGGCGCATACGCTTGATTTTGCTGTTCACACCTGTGCAAGAATTGATGCGATCACGGCAGGTTTACTGCTACCGGTTTTAGTCCAAACAAAGGTTTTTTCGTAATTCTAACAAAAATTAGCGATAATTCATCAGAATTTCAGGATGGCTGATCTTGCCAGTCTTACCTTTGCGAACCAATGAAACAGCGTGAAAAGCTCTCGTGACCGAGATATTTCGCCTCAAAAATCGTGAGGTTTTTCTGAAATGATTAGCCAAAAATACAATTCGTCCCTAACCATTGTCAAAAGACCAATCAGATTCAACGTGGGGCACACAAAAAAACTCACTGACTATAAATTCGTGGGACAGAGAAGTACATGTTAAAAGTGCAGAAGGCATGGTAAAAAGTGTCTGATGCCGATCAAGTTTTCGCCTCCCTGTTACGGTATTGCAGGTTAAACAGGGTATATTTTATTGTGCTTTGCTCCCATTCTGTCTAAACGAAGGCGTAAATCGTTTTGTATTTTAACTTCATCGTAACTCGTTGTTTTACCATAACCCAACAACGCTTATTTCGATGGTATTGGCTAATCACCAATACAAAAAAGGAAGTCATTGTTTCAGATGGTTTCACCAGCTAACTCTCCCCTGCACAAAATCATTGTGGGTAGGGAAGCGAGATTTAGCTTTGGGATTTACCATTACCGGTGCGGACACTCTGACGAGCACACCTACTCGGCCTATTCGCCGGAGTCCGTTGCGTCTGATGTGACCAGCTTGATGCAGAAGATCAGCGCCTCGGACCCAACTTGCAGCTTCGTGTTGCTGGGAGGTCCTCGAAGTAACGTCAGGGGGCCACTGTTAATTGCTTGCTGTGCATGGCGTGTGCATGACATCCACACCGCCCTTACCGAGGAGCGCGTAACAGCACACATGTACCCAAACACTGCTACATTTGGGAGGCAACATGCATGGATCATAAATTGTAATCAAAAGTGCTGCGATCCTACAGCAGTCACGGAGTCAAGCGAGGCTAGACGAGTGCAAAACGCCTCTCACTAATGCCGCCGAAAAGCGGCAAAATTAATAAGGGGTGCTTGCTAAACTGGAGCTGGCTGGCTGTATAGCCCTAACCGCATACATCATTTTGGCGCCATCCTCTTCGCTACAGTATATCAGAGCTGCTCGATATTCTGGACCCCCTATCTCGGGATTGGAGGACCGGTTTGCCAAAATCGCTGAAAACCACAATACAGTAACCTAGATGGCTGCTAACCATGGATGAGACAGAGACACACGCTAACAAACACTACCAAAGATGAAACCCCAGTGCCCGTTCGGTTGTATCATAGCGTGTTAGGGACAGTTCATACCTAAATAGGCGAAACCATGAAGGTAACAAGTGAAGCCTGGCCGGATTTCGTTGTTTTCGCATGAGCAATAGAAGTTACCATAGTGCTGTAAGTGTAATTAAGTACGGAAGCTCTGTAGCCCCACATGAGCACATGTACAATTAAATGGGTCTCAGCAAAGTAGATACCAATGTGGGGCGGGGACGGCATGAAAGCTTATGCGAATTTTCTGTTAATACAAGCTGGTTGGGGACGGTTGACGAGGATGTCGGACGTTCTCTTGCGCTATTCCAGCGTACACGGTGAACTCCTCTCGGCGGCTTTTCTGTGCCATGGGCGGCGCATATCTGTAGGTGCTAGGTGTTGCTCCGTCGTGCACAGTATTGGCAATGAGACGCAAGCACAACCCGAATAAGGTCCAGGAAGTGTCTGGTCAACTACGCAAGCTACAACAACTGAAATACTTACCTAATTACGATATTGTGCTTTTCGCCAATTCTGTCAGCCAATTAGGCTCAATAATTCAACGTCAAATATTAGAATAATCATTGAGTAAGCGGCTTGCCCTGTGATGCTCAAGCGGACAGCTCGACTAAAGCTTGATTTACACGGGAAATCGTGGATTGGCAGTAGCAAATGCGCCATTCCGACGATAATCAAAGCCTAAGCGACACTCGCCTTTTGCCATACCAGCTATGCCATGCTTCAGATCAAATTGCCGCTTTCGGTACACATTCTGGTAGTGCCCTTCCTTACCGCAATAATGACATTCCCCTTCCTTCCGCTTGTGTCCGCCACCATTATTACTCCCTCCATTACCGGTACTTGTCTTGGCTCCTCTGTACTGCTGACCGAAATTATTGTCCGTCTTCTGCTTCTTAGCCATGTGCAGGATCTTTCCACTGTCTTCCTCTTCATGGAAATTGTCACTGAGTCAACTAACGAGACCTCGCAGTCGCTGCCGACGCTGGAAGGTTGAAGTCGGCCATCAGTGCAATCATTCATGAGCGTGATGATTTTCGGTACACGAGTGCCGTTTTTCTAGTTGTGAGTGCCTAGAAGCATGGAACGAACACGCCGCTCGTCGTGTCGCTCACCATCAACACGATGTATTGATAGAAGGTAGTTGGAACACACCGATATATCCGGTCGATGCACATCTGCGACCCGGGGTTCCGAAGGAGCTCAAGGAGGCGAGGATGACCCCACCAAATAATTCGCCTCCAATGAAGATGCGGTGAATCTGAAAGAATTCAGCGTCGTTCCTGCGACAAGACGGGGGGGGGGGGGGGGGCGACGTCAATCATGCCGTGCATACTACCACCGAAAAGATGACGACGGGTGTGGTACCGCTTTGCATCACTTGGTACTTGCACCACGACATCGTTGTCCCGAACAAAAAAACTAGGCTCTGACCAACAGCTATATCTGCTGAGGAGAATGCGAGAGATGCAATAATGCCAATCGGTCGACCTTGTATGAACTGGCCTGTTGGAATATCTCTGGAATGATTGACGCCAACGTAGAGATCGTCAACAGGACCAACAACCCATTGGAGGCGTACAACAGAAGATTAGCCGACACTTTTGGCGATGCCCACCCCAGCTTGCTGGAGTTCGTGCAGGTGCTGAAAGAAGAAGCCATGTTTTAAATTGACTAACTATCCGACGTGCGCCACCGCCGGCAGCGCCCTCCTCAGCATGCTCCCGCATCCACGTACCCCACAGCCCCGCGCCTGCGCTGATTACTCGCTGCACTCTAAGGTATATGCACGCATCGTGCTACCATAACTCGGTAGTGTTACCGTGTTCTCTGGATGTTTTCCATCCTGGTCTCAGCTGTGTGAGCAGGTTCGAGCCGCGTTTCTCTCGGCGAACAACGAGTTCCGCCAGCGCTCGCGCTTCCTTGCCTGTAAGCAAGGGGAGCGCGAGCTGTACGCGTACGTACAGGAGATGCGCACGTTGACAGCCTCGCTGGTGGGGAACCCATTGTCGGAAGACGTCAAGATGACAGTCTTCGTGGACGGCCTGAAGGTCGGTTCTGCGCTCACGCAGTGCGCACCGCCACTATGGAGGGGGCGATAAAAGTACCCATCTTAAGCAAATTTCTTGGATTGCATCGTAACACTACCGAGTTATGGTAACTCGGTATTGTGGGTTCTACTCAAACTTTCCTCGTGCGGTTGCAACGAAACATTAAATTGTAACTCATGGTTAGAAAATATTTATTTGCTTATCCAACTAACTTGTAATGGTTTAAGTATTTCCCGGGCTAATCTTTTGGGCACTTTTGGGTACTTCGGGCAATCTTTTGGGCACGAATAAACCGAAGCCTGGATGATAAATGATCTAGCAACTTCAAGTACGTCGCGATGGTAACACGTGTAGGGTAAGCAGCGCCAAGCAACGGCAGGTCTGCCAACGTCCGGCAACGGCAACGTCCACACGAATCAAGTCTCAGTACTTCATGTAGATCATCTTCAACGCTGCAATGACGTATTATCTGGGTTGTCATGTTATCTTAAATAATCTTGTCGTCAAGTGAAGATGAATTCGAGTATTTCGTGATGGGGTTTTTGTAGCGCGCATACCCTAGTGTTCGAAACCATTGATTCGGTTCGAGTTGTAGCTGCATAGTACGCGTTTGTCTCAGCCTACTCCAGAGTGCAGGGCATCCCCAGCATGTAGAACGTCGTCGAAACTCACCCACACAATGCTTAGCCTCATCACCTCTACGTATTTAGAAGCATGCCTTCTAGCAGTTTCCCGTCATTTGAAAAACAACATGCTTGAGCAAGACAG
This sequence comes from Phytophthora sojae, assembly GCF_000149755.1. Classification (NCBI taxonomy): domain Eukaryota; phylum Oomycota; class Peronosporomycetes; order Peronosporales; family Peronosporaceae; genus Phytophthora; species Phytophthora sojae. Next base: position 175,624 of record NW_009258119.1, read on the forward strand.
AATACACCGCAGCTAGATGCATCGCTCTGAACTGGGTACTTCAGTCACTCCATGCTCACCGTTGGGGAGTAGGTTGAATCCTTGTCGTTGACTGCCAGGCTGCACAACAATGCAGCACCGTTTCGCGATTACCTGCTACATCGGCGCTTTTCGTGTGCATACAATCTCTAGGACCCAGTTTTGCAGTCCATAATGATCCCAAGGGTCTCAAGAGTGACTCGTGTTCCTAGCGGATCGCACAGCAACACTCTGACATCTCGTGGGGAGATTTGGACAGGCTCACCCGCTGAATTCAGCTCCACGATTTCGAAAATCCAATGCTTATTGAGGCCTGGTAGATAGGTAGAACGATATTTCTGTACAGTGCCTGAAAAGTATTTTATAATATATAGTAATGATATTATCCTACCTCATTTATTTATTATTACTGTATTAAAGTATCCAGTATTAATGATATTGAGCGTGATTTATTTTTTGTATGACATAGTTAGTTCTTCATGTTTTGAATGCATTGTGTACAAATACTTTTTCCAATGGTAATAGCAAGATCCAGTGTTTTCCGAGGGCGCATCTTGTTCAGTGGTTCCAGAAAGCGTTTCCGTCTACTTCAAGTGCAAGTACTATACCGGTACCCCGCCAGAAGGCTTTGAGTGGCTAAGGCAATCTCGTCAGCCACTTGAAGTAAAAGATCCCCGGCTATGACGCTGATTATCTCGCCCAGGCCAGCTCTAGGACCGGGAACCTACACTCCTACGGCTTCGTGAGCGTCAAAGTCGCGAACGTGTACCACTGGCTGGAGTGGGTGGCCGACCGCAACATGCCACTGTCCGAGGTGCACCACCCACTCGCGTGTTCGATGTCGCGTTTCAAGCCCACCTACTCCAATAAGCTGCGAGGGTACCTCGCTGCCACGACCAAGGCTGTCCAGTAGGCCATCGCTGCAGTGGCTCCGCCTGACGTTGGCGTCATGTTCGTGCTTTGGAGAGCATTACGTTGTTGTTTTCGTTGTCTTTTGGCTTAACAACGAGGTGCACTACGTGCTGTCGGCTGTAGCCCCTCGACCAAACGGCAGCGTCGTACTGTGCTTTCACTCGGAACATTTTTGGTATTGTTAGCCTATCAGTGGAGGGCGCTGTAGTTTCTCTGAAGTGACAATTGCGATAACAATCAGCGGATAGCTACGCTTCTCGGCGTCCCATTGGTGGGTTGTGGTTCCCATCACTTCAATCTGACGACAAAAAAACTTCTTTTTTTTTGCCGAGCACGACGACGTGGTTGGAGCGGTGTGCGAGCTGATGGCGGCGCAGCGCACCCCCAAGAACCGCGCCGAGCTTAGCCGACACCCGGGTCTGGTGCCGGTGAGGGCGAACGCAACGCGGTGGAGCCCGACGTTCACAATGCTGGAACGGTACGGGCGCATCCGCGATGAGATCAAGCGCGTGGGCGCCGTGTACGACCTGGTGTCTAAGCCAGCTACCCATCGCCGGATTATCGCGCTGACAGAGATTTTAACAGCATATGCAAGAAGCACCCTCAGCATGAGCGCCGTGCGCGTCCTCTTCGGCAAGATGGCGGAGATGTTCCCCATTACAAGTCCGTACATGTCACCGGATGCCGACATCGTTCATTCTCCGGTGTTTGAGAGCGCTGTTGTAAAGGTAATCATGTTGCGGGTGCTTTTTTATCCTAAAGTTGCTCTTAATACTAATGCTGCTGTATGATACACTAGATTGCTGGGAAGCGTGAGGCCGAGCTGTGGCACCGTTTGAGCTCAGCTCTGCGGCGAATGCACCCGCCGCCAGCACGCAGCGCTGCTTTGCTCCGATGATGTCCCTTCGGAAGCTGGGCCACGCTACAGCCTTCTCGTCAGGGCGATTCCATGGACCAGTAACTGCTGCGAGAGTCACTTCTCGCAGTGCAAGCTTGTGATGACGCCGCAGCGCTCGTCTCTCCTCCCTATTAACTTCGAGATGATCGCGGTTTTGGTACTGGGACGCCCACAGTCCAATGGGCATTGAAGTTGCTGATAATTAGTTGCGGTAATGGCAGCTCTAGCTCAATATATAAATACCTATTGTGCAGTTTTTTATTATTGATCTTTCACCATTTATTAAGTATCGTTGTAAGACTTGGGCATCCTTTGGTTTTTTGTAATGTCCGGGCACTGTTTCTGTCTTTCGACATCGGTTGATTCGGCAGTTTGAAAGCTATGTTGCGCACATCCACTGGGTCGACCATCGACCTTGTCTCGGTACGTACAAATATTTCGGACGAGTTCCGTGTATTTCCGATGATATTAAAAACTACAATCAGTGAGTGATCAAGGTTCCACATCATTTAACACGGGAAGTATTACTTATATTAAGAAGCCGCATACATTGCTCTCGATGAATGCTACTGGGATCGGATATGCTTCACTTTCTATGTTCTCTACGTAGTTTGTCCACCTCACCAGTCCACTTCCTAAACTGGTCAATATTTTTAGCAGGACGAGGAGTAGAGCATGAACGTACCAGGAATTGCGACCTGGGGGGGGCTTCTCAATTTTTTTCCATTGAGACGCACAGGAAGCCGATTAATAATCATGAACTCGGGTCAGGTCGGGATACATCTGCGCCTATAATAAACCATCTTCTAGGCTGATTGGGCAATCGCAGGAAACGTCGAAAATCCCGTGTCTGGCACTAATTTCTCCTACACATCGTGAAAGCGACTTTGCTGAATGCTTAAAAGTTGGGTAAAGCAAGAGTATCGATACCGCACGCTTGTTTCCTACTACCGGGAATACTCTTCGTGGATAGGTTGTATCTCTTTGCCATCACAGATCCCGCTGCATTGGCTAACGGGGGATCTTCTCTATCAGAACGGTTTGATAGATCAGACTCGCCTTGAGTTGGCTCTATTATTTCATCTTCGATATAATCAACTGCGGGGCTACTTTCAAGGCAAATCCCAGGTAGATGCGAGTCGTCATCCCGAAGCTCAACTGCTAATGGGACTAAATCCCATTCCGAACGCACAGGCTGTAGGTCGTTATCGTCACAACTGAAAATTGCTCGATCCGGGCTTGCAATATCGCTGGTATCTGATTCGAAACCGGTAGCATCATCATGTATGTGCTCGTTAAGATTCACTTCCCATTTCTTCGTAAAATCACTGAGGATTGACCTTAGATCCGCAAGGCGCTCGTAAAAACGATGGGAGGGCAAATGTTGCATGTCGGTCAGCACTGGGAATAATTCTGCTTGAAGGTTATTGTATTTCTCGCAGTTAGAGAGAACGGCTTGCTCAAACTTACGTGGCTGAGTTGCGCGAGATGTCCAATTGAGTTAGTCACCCCAGGATTTCTCAAAACGTAGCCACCAATTGAGTTGAAGAATTCTAGCAAGACCAATGCTTGATGCTGAAAAAATAACTTTCAAATACTTGAACATGCTGCATTTTCTCCGGAAAAGCTGTCTGATCTGACCACAACTAGACTCAATCCGATTGGTCGTGATGTTACCAGCAGTAAATCGTTGACGACGTCCATAGTTACTCCAGCGATCGCTGCAGTTATCCCAGCATCGGCGAAAGTACGCCAGGAAAGTGGGACTTATCTCCGAAACACGCTTTTCAAAAACTGCCAAGCGAGCGTTGTACCGGATGCATACATCAGTGAGCTCTTCGACATCATCACGTAGTTTTAAAGGCACAAAGTACCCTCGCCTACGAAGTATCTGGCGAATGTAGCGCAAAGCGTGAAATGGCACATAAAATACCGAGGCTTCTGGGAATTATGCTGACAATGCGGTCATCTCATCTCGGAGCACCAGTGGTTTGAATTTATGACACGTACCAAAATAAAACCTACGTTGTTAGTGTTGTGGGTCCAGTCTAGAACGAGTGTATCTAAGCAAGAATCTCTGAGCGACACTTTGAACGACAATACCTACTGTCAGATCCCAGTCACCTTGTATAAAAAGATATTGGTTGCCTTTGTGCACGAATACAGCAATTATAGTTTTAAGGTGATCCTCTGAGGTGGCGGATCCCAATTAGATTTCAAATCTGTTGTGGAGCGAATGCTATTGTGAACATGCCTATTTTGATCGCAAACCAATAGATTGACACCCTGATTTAGCTTGATCGATATGCACATCGACCGCGTCCTTGCGATACATATGGGAGTGTGTGTGTGCAGATTAGATGATCGAATTTTGGGAAACCAGTCGATATAGACGCGTTCGGAGCAGAATTCCCACCTTTTACTGGGCAATAGTGTAGTCTGGTGATGCATATGGATCGCAACCGATTTAAACCCTGATTTGTACTCTTGCATCAGGTGGGCGTTTTAGCCGGTTCTTACAATAACCCTAGCGTAATAAGAATGGATAAGCTCAACAATTCATAAAATGCCAAAGCTTCATCCATCAGATTAATATCTAGCGTACCTGTTTTCGCGATAAAAAATCTGTTATCTGCTTCATGTTATTTTTGATTTTCACAAACGCGCCGAGCTGATCCAGTATTTCGTCTGAGAAGATGGCTTTGCTCTTTGATAAGGGCTACGAACGACGCCTCGGTGAGGTTGTAGTTGTGGGAGCAGAACTGTAAATAATGCGTGTCGAAACGTGAGTTGAAGATACTATGATATCAGACATATTGTTGCTCAGTAAGACACGTAAATCAGCTGTAGTTTTCACAACCCATGTAGGCTCAGCTGTAGAATTTGGGTCTTGAAGGCTGGTACGACAGACCTCTGCCCCAAAAACTCCTTTGCACTCGCGATATCTCGACGCACGCGTTGCTCGCTTCCCTGTTCCACGCGAGGGCTACTTACATCCCAGAGTGCACATGTATTTCGGAAACGCAAGTTTTATTGCGGTGGCACTGTCCCAGTCTTGAACTTGGAATTCCATTTGTTGCACGAGTTGGAGTCACGAACTCGATAGCACATCAAATGCTTTTTTTGGAACTTGCTCCAAAATTCTTCTAGCTTTTCCCAAGTTAAAATTTCCTTACCCGACACGGAAGGAATTTCCCGGGAAATTTCTGTAGGGAGAAAATACAAGCAGCAGCATAAATTCAGTTAGATAGTACTGCATACTTGAAAAAGCTGCCTACCTCCTGCTTGACGGCTATGCCTACCCACGCCGCCACCAAAACCAGGCTTGACTACTTTATCACTGCTGTCTTCATCATTTGCATTGTCATCCTCGACGCGCTCTAATATTCAGTAAAACATTGTAAACAACCTAAACATGTGATTAATCATGAACGTTTGGACTTACGCCGCCTCTCGTCCCAGTTGGAGCCTAACATGTGCAGGTATATATTTAAGTATATATACAAGAATTAATACGGACCAAATGGATCATAACGCTTAACGTACCGGGCGTGTTCATTCCGGAGCGCGAACGTCGCGTTACCGAATCTGTAAAGCAGAGAAAGGGCACGGAACAAGGGAGGGGTCGGGGTGTGGGGGAGGAAGGAAGTGACAGGGAACTGGAGACTGGGACAGATAGAGCAAAGAGCACGAAGCAGAACGTTAGCCCCGTCACCACATTGTAGCACAAAGCATTCTATCAGCCTTCTAGGAACGAGCGAAATTCTAAATGAAGGAACACCGACAGTTGAAACGCCCTTTCCACGTAACAGATGAAACTTAAGTTACTGAGGTTGCAGACGTTGCCGAAGTTGCGGAAGTAGATATAGGTGATACCGCCTTTACTGGATTGCCGAATTCATCTGAACCTGTCGCTTGGAAGATTTATGAAGCGGTTCTACGTCTAAAAGTACCAACACCATTTCGAGCCTACTTCGCGGCACCGAAGTACTTAGAGAGTAGTTAAATTCATGGTACACCAAACATAAAAACGAAGATTATTCTCATTGATCTCGAAAATTCGGATTGAGCCTTATCTATTTTTGTTTCGAATATAGATACAATAAGACATTTAGATAGTGGTGCCTCTGCAAAGTGATAAAATATGGTCTCCCGAGGCTAACACAACAGAGAGAATTCTCTTTTTAGCGATACCGACGACAGCGACGCTCGCAACGTGTCTCCCGTCTACGGGGATCGTGACCCGAGTACGACAGCATGACGACGGCCCGTCTCTTTAGGTCGATGATGATAGTAGCTCTGGTGGAGATGGAAGCGACGACAACCCATGTAACGGGGTTACACGCACAAGTGGCTACAGTCACTTGTGACTCTAACAGATACGACGTCTGTTAGAGGTTCGAAGACTTTCTCGATCTTGGTGTACGTCACACCAAGAGTTACATACATTTGCGACCACCATGACGAGTGGTCCATAGAGACTTAGGAGTCCTATTGGTTGAAAGAAGCATCTTTCAGCCAATGAGCGACATGCATAACAGAGGAATTCTGCCCACCAGCCGTTGGCAGACTTCTAGCTTAGAATATTACATTTAGAGGAAGTCAGAAACATAAAACAAAAATAGCAGTTCTCATCTTTTACCAAACCCTGCTACTTGGAGTCTTTATCTTGTTTAAAGTATAGTCGTGGATCTCGAGTATACTTAACTCAAGTAAAAGAACCTGCGCTTCCTCATACACGTGCACATACGTGTAAGCCGTAGTAGTGACCCAAGGTAGGTCCACTGCACCTGGTAGCACTTTGTAGTCCGTCCAACGACCGACTACCTAAGTTCGTACGTCACGGCACGAACGCGGAGCAGAGAACCTTCCCATGGATACAGATGTGCCCATGGAAAGCTCCACCACGCCTGCAACTCATGTTGCACGCGCTGACTTCCCCCACCTGTCGGATCCATAGTGGGACTGTCAACATCCATTGGGGAGGCGGCTGTAGCTACGATGCCGCGTACGCTAACGCCAACAGAGCAACATGGTGTTGCTCTGGGTTTTATCCTGAAGGTGCAGCGCGATGCTGCTTTCTCTACCACGGTGGCGTCGGAGACGACACCGCTTGAGCAATCGTTGAAGCAAAACGTGAGCAACTATGTCGGAAGAGAGGGCGAGCCTCTCCTTCGTTGGCTTGTCGAACTCGACACTGCCATCGCGGCTCGACGTATCGGCGACCCGTTGTCCAAGGTTGCGTTCGCCATGTCATGTCTTGGCGGGCGAGCGAGAAGTTGGGCATATGGACGCCGAGTCTCTGATCCTACGTGCTTCAGCATTTCAAGGAGGAGCTCAAACAAGCGTTTGAGCCGCCGCAAAATGAGTTTTGGTCGAGGGCAGAGTTCCTCGACCTACAGCAGGGTAAGCATGATGTTCATGCATATGCGCAGAGAGCACGGTACTTGGTCTCGAACATTGTGACCACCCCGGTCGACGAGGCGACCAAGATCGTCCCGTTCATGAAAGGATGTAGGGATGGCTTGGATAAATTTGATTCGTCGGCTCGGGGAGCCGACGCACCCTCCGTAATGGAGTCTCCGCCAATGGATGGCGTCGAGGTATTAAAGTCGCGTCGGTTCCGGGCGCCGACGCTGCAAAAGGTAAGCGACATTTCGCGTCGACTCCGGGAGTCGACGCACCCTTCGTAACGAAGGGCTCCACCAATTACAGGCGTCGACGTGGAGATGACGTGTCGGCTCCGGAAGCCGACGCTGCAGGCAGTGCGGATAGTTGCAAATGTCCCGCACCGGAAAAACTTGCATGCTGTCGTGCAGCCGGGCTGCACGACGAAGCGCCGGGCGACCAAGCCGGGCTTAAAGTCGCTCGCCCGCGGGATGAACCCGCCGGCGATACTAAGGAAACACACCCGTCCACGCCTGGGCCTGGACGAGGTCAAGAATCATGCGGAGCCGGGCTCCGCAGGACAAGAAGACGGCGCATGCGGAGATCACTGCGCAAGTCTCGGCCGGGGGCCGAGCGCTACAAGGAATGTCTGCCGGGCAGACGGAAGCCGGACGTCGAGACGTTGAACGTCTTGGCGTGTACCTGTGCCTGGTTCCGGTACAGGGAATGGCTCGCTAATCCTCCGACGCAAGCGTCGGAGTTGACTTCGCTTCCAGGTATGAGCAGGAAGCGCTTCGCGCGTGACTTGCATGATGGACGCATTGAGCAGATCTGCATTCTCTCGGATGCCGAGAGGACGAAGAGCGAGAGTGAGGAACTGAGGCAGTTCTTCATGGAAACACCACTGAGAGCGAGGCCATCCTCAGTGCGAAGACGAACTAGGGGTGCTTTGAAGAGCAGAGCTGGGACTCGCTGAAGTCGAGTCCCTTCTACAAGATTCTACTGGAGCTCGAGGACGTGCTTCCGGAAGAGATCCGCGCGGAGCTTCCGCAGGACAAGGGCATTCAGCACGGGATTGATCTCGTGCCGGGCACGAAGTACTGTGTCACGCGGCAGTGGCCACTGCCGCGAGAGCAAGTCAAGGCTATCGACGCCTTCTTTGAGAGTCGTTAAAAAGCTGGACAAGTGCGGGAATCGAAGTGCTCCGACGTTCTGTGTCAAGAAGCCACAGGGCGGCTGGCGCATCGTTCATGCGTACAACAAGCTGAACGATGCGACGATACCGGCGCAGACCCCGATACCGCGAAAAGATGCTATCATCGATTCGATGGTCAAGAGCACTATATACAGTGCTTTTGATCTGCTTGATGGGTTCTATCAGATCTTCATTCGTGAGAGCGATATCCCGCTCACGGCTTGTGAGCACGCCAAGCGACATGTTCTGGAAGTGGCTAGTGATGCCACAGGGTCTGAAGAAAGCCGCTGCAACCTTCAACAGGTGCGTGAGGTACTTGTTGCGCTCGGTGCGCGACTTCGCACCGAGCTACTTCGACGAAGTGTTCGTCCACAGCCGTGCTGCGGACGGGATGAGCGACGTCGGGATACACAAGGTGCATCTCCGAAAGCTGCTTGCGTAAGCATAAGCTCTACGCAAACCTGAAGAAGTGTATCTTCGGGGCGAGCGAGATATTCGTGCTCGGGGATCTCGTTGGGAAGAATGGTGTCCGCCCTGACCCTGATCAATGATTGGCCGACGCCGTCGAACGTCAAGGAACTGCAGCAGTTCCTTGGCTTGGCCACGTACTTATGTAAGTACGTGAAGGACTATGTGGGCACGATACGCCCGCTGTCACAGCTCCTGAAGAAGGACGCCGAGTGGGTTTGGACTGCTGAGTGTCAGCAGGCATTCGATGCAGTCAAGCAGGGCTTGACTGATGCGCTAATCTCGGCAGTGGCGGACCAAGATCGTCCATTCGACGTTGTATCTGACGCATCCGACTTCGCAATCGGATGTGCGTTGATGCAGCACGATCGCGAGAGCCGTGATCGTGTCGTCTACTACCAATCGCGCCAGCTGAAGCGGGCTGAGCGCAACTACCGGTGCATGACAAGGAACGCCTGGCCATGAAGTATGCACTCGCGAAGTTCCGAGTGTACTTACTCGGAAGCAAACCGTTCGCTGTCTATACGGACCTCGCGTCGCTGCGGACTGCTGTGAAGTCTCCGCACATCTCGCAACGGATGGCGAGATAGCTCTCGTTCTTCGCGGAGTATAACTTCCGGGTTAAGTACAAACCCGAAAGGCTCAATGTAGTGGCCGACGCGATATCGCGTCGACCCGACTATGCTACGAATGATGCCGACGTCAATGCCATTGGTGCCATGCGATCGAGTTCCCACGTCATCGTTGATGGACAACGTGAAGGCCGCGTACGCGCGCGACGCGGACACGAATCTCTTGCTGGCCTACGGCTCTTCGCCTTCTGACCAAGCTCGTCAGAAGCTGCCGAAACACCTTCGTGCTAGTGCACACCGCTATCGGGTGCACGATGTGTTACTACTCTACAGTGCAGTCGCCGGCAACGCGGACCGCGTTGTCGTGCCCAATGACCATGACCTGCGACTCAGGAACATGTACGAGTATCACGATGCACCGACTGCGGGGCATCCGGGCCGTGAGAAGACATACCTTCTTCTTACGCGAGGCTTCTACTGGACCCACCAGTATAAATGGGTGCGCAAGTACGTCCGTGCTTGCGAGGTTTGTCAACGTGTGAAGCCTGCGCCCTTCGCGCAGGCTCCCTTGCAGTCACTTCTAACTCCACGGGAGTGTTGGCAGTCCATGTCTTTGGATTTCGTGTTCGGTCTTCCCCCGGACAGCCAGGGGGTACGGGCGTTGTAGTCTTTGTTGACCGCTTCAGCAAGATGGTACATCTTGCTGCGGTACCCGCTGAAGTGACTGCGAAACAGACGGCGCGTCTGTTCGTTGACATGGTGTTCAAACACCATGGCATGCCGATCGACATTGTGTCGGATCGAGACCCGCGCTTCACTGCGCACCTTTGGCAAGAAGGGTTTACACTTCTGGGGAGTCAACTTTCGATGTCGACTGCAGACCATCCGCAGACGGACGGGCAGACCAAGCGCGTGAACTGCGTGCTCGTAGACGTGCTTAAGAGCTACGCTCACTCGTTCCAACACTGGAGCGAGTGCCTGCCGACGGCGGAGTTCGCCATCAACAACTCGGTGCATGCCTCGACCGGGCATACACCCTTCTACGTGAATGCCATGAGGCACTCAAGCCTCCCGAGTCTACTCGGGATGGTGGCTCCTTCCTTGAGTGGGGGAGGAGCTCCGACTGCACCGCAGCAACCGCAAAATGCCGCTGACACTTGCATAGTGTCAGCCGCGACCACGCTCAAGAAGAAGAACGCGTCTGTGTAGGGCACAGACGCCGACAAGCGCACGAAGAACGTGTCTGTGCGGGGCACAGACACCAACAAGAAGAAGAAGAGCGTGTCTGTGCAGGGCACAGATACCACGAAGACCAACGCAGAGGCAGGGCCTACTGCTGGAAGCGAGAAGAACGAGTTCAGCTAGGACACAATTACATTCGTGCAGCGAAGACAAGCCGTCATTCGGTTTGTCCAAGACACTATTGAAGCTTCTGGCGACCGGCAGAAGCTGAATGCAGACAATGTTGGCAGGGGCAACACTAATGAATTCGAGAAGGGTTCATTAGTCTTGTTAGCTACTTAAAACTTACCTAAACATGTAGTGTCCGGCTTAGGAGCAAGCAAGCTTGCTCCGCGCTTCATCGGTCCGTACGGCAACGCCTACACTATGAACATACCGTCTAGTATGCGCCTTCATCCGACGTTCTACGTCGGACGGCTGAAGCCATACCTGCAGCATGAGCTACCTAGCTCGGCTGAACCGAAGCAGAAGATTCGGTGGAAGCCATCATCCCCTTCAGCGCGAAGTCACGCTGGAGCGGCAGGTCCAGCTGGAGGTCCAGCCCGGCCGGGACGATCGAGGCAGTCTGGGAGACCGTCGCAAAGTAAGGAAGCTCCAGAGCGCCGAACGCAGCGCTCTGTAACTGCTCCACGACCGGAACTCGGTCGTGGGGAGACGCGAGATCAGAGTCAACACCAAGTTGACCACACACGGGGCGTGTTTCCACCACCACCGCCACCAATTCGTGACGCACACGACTCAACTCAATGGATAGTTGGGCGTATTGTTGGTCACAGAATCCCGAGAACGAACAGGCAACCGGTTCGTTTTCGTATCCGTTGGAGAGGATTCCCTCCCGACCAGAATACATGGGAGGCGCGGAACGTCTTGCTCGAAGACGTTCCGTACATGGTGAGGGCGTACGAAGCCCACCATGCGCTACACATTGGAAAGTAATGCGAACACTGTTGTTAACAACAGCGCCCGAAGACACTTCGAGGGCAGATTGTGGTGCCTGCCTCCGTGGCAGCGACGCGCTTCGCACGCTGTCGCGCATGATACGCAGCAACAGAGATGTTCCCCGCTGCTGCGCCAGGGGTCGTCAACTTCAAGGGTCTCGTTACGGAACGAGCGCGCTCTCTTCAACGTCACGCATTGACTAAGCGGTCAATGGTGGTTGTTGTGCCGGGACCGGCACGTCAAACCTTGACGGGGGGATGGTGTAACGGGGTTACACGCACGAGTGGCTACAGTTACTCTAACATATGCGATGTCTGTTAGAGGTTTGAACACTTCCTCGACCCTGGTGTAAGGTACATCAATGGTTACATGCATTTACGACCACCACGACGGGTGGTCCATACACATTTAGGATTCCTATTGGCTGAAAGCAGCATCTTTAAGCCAACGAGCGACATGCATAGCCGTAGAAATCTGCCAACCAGCCGTTGGTAGACTTCTAGCGTAGAATATTACATTCAGATGAAGTCATAAACAAGTCATAAACATAAAACAAATTAGCAGTTCTCATTTTAACCAAAAAACACTATTTGGATAGTTTATTTAGATTAATCTATACTCGGGGGCCCGAGTATAATTAACTCTATATTAAACTAAGCTATTCTTCCTCATACACGTGCGCACACGTGTAAGCTGTTGCAGTGAGCCAAGGTAGGCCCACTACACTACTCCTAATTTAGGGGGCTGCTCGCACCCCCGGGCGGAATCGCACCGCGCGAGCAAAAGAGCAGAATTCCGAGCTAAGGTTTACACGGCGATAAGGGCAAGTGCAAGAGCAATTCGACCGACAAGGCTCCAAGAACTGACCAAGGGTTCGTACGACACGGGTGTGAGCGTAATGTAGACAGTCACCTCGGAGGTTCGCGTCACATCGACCGCCTGCCTTCAACAATGTCCTCGCTAGTGAGGTTGAGGGTCACTTTCCAGGCTGTGTTTTCGCCGCTCACAGGATTTCACCCACGGCAGCTCGCCCTGGCAGTGGTCGGCATACTGGACGCTAAGCGGTGACGGAAGCTCGAGGCACGCACGAGGCCACCTAGGCAACCTCCTGCACGTCGGATTGTCATGCGAGCCATGTACGTTGCGCTAGTACTCGTACTCTCTCACTGCTATGCGTTGTTATCTTCCAAACTAGTCCATTCACATTGCACGCATTTATTTGGGGGTTGGCCTCGACGACCCGGCTCTCCGGTCGACGCTGTCATCCTGCAGTTTCGACGAGCTGACTCCTATCGACCTGGATCCCCGAGTCCAGCGTAACATCTGAATGGACTACTTTCTTGCCCCATGACATGTACGTGAAAGGAAATGATCGAAGTGTTTTCTATAATTACATATCGTGGGCATGTTTTACAGGAGTACGATACCGTATATGAGCTCTCATAATTCAGAGCTTTCTCATAATTTATAGCGGAGAGATAGTGCAGTTTTGACAGAACATGGCCATTTTTGGCATGAAAATCCAAAAGTCAGCATAAAGGGGTGGAATGGTGCAAAACCAAAATACAACAACGCAACTTAAAGGTTATGGGGTATGAATTGTGAGCGCTCATATACGGTAACAGTGAAGTGTGTGAGCCAACCGCGACTCGTTTTGTAAAAGCCCCACTACCTGTGAATGGTTCAAACCAGCGCGCTCGCATGCTTGGTTTCCTCCTTCGTACCATCACTGTAAGAAAGAGGGGCAAGTGGACTTGATTAGCCTTGAGGGTTAGCCTCGATGGAGTCTCGCATATTTATCTATCCTACCACGGCACAAAACCTTATGAAAGGGGTAAAACCCGTCCTAACGCAGGACTCCTACGTAATTAATCAAGTCCCTAAAAAAATTCTTCGCAGCGCTGGCTGCTCGGGGACTCTGAGCTCTCAGGGGAAGAAACGACGAGTGGCTGGCTGGCTCTTCGTTCTTCTCCGGTTCGGAAACCCACGGTTCGGGCGTGTGGTTCACACCACTCGTACCTAACCGACCTCTTTCCTCCTTCGTGCCATCACTGTGCGAAAGATGGGCAAGTGGACTTCAAAAGCCTTGAGGGTTAGCCTCGATGGAGCCTCCCCCCGAGTGGAGCAAGGGTGTTTCGCGACACTCCCATGACGAGGCCTTGATCACGCGTCTTGAACCATACCAGGTTTCAGCCGGGTATACACCGAGAAGCACCAACTTGAACATCGGTCCATCAGTCGGATCACTACATCACTCTTGCCGGCAGCAAGTAACGCACATGCACCCCCAATCCGAAGCGAATGTGTTGAGTAGTCCTTTGAGGGAAGGCCTAGCCTCGCGCGGCGGCTTTGATGATGGTGGAAACGGGTGTCTTTTTAATGGTTTTCGTCCGTGATGCTGATGTTAGGAATGGCCCCAGCGACTTTCCCTCTCGAATCCATTGTTGTCGCGCACGTAGACACGCTGTTGCAGCTAGCACTGGGCATGTTTCGAACGGTAGTGACGGACTACCGTACCTTGGCCTATACGGTCACCTTTGTGTGACTCGAACATCACGTCCACGGAGTGCGCATCGTCGGACTCTGGTCCGGTCTGTACCCCACGGCGATCTCGCAGAACCACGTTGGCTGCTTTTATTCAGTGCACACGGTCGCCGCTGCCGGAACGTGCTGTGGAAACCGGTCCCCATAGCTCCGAGCTACGGTCGAGAACGAAGAACCCCATCACAATCGAACCCCACACTAACCGAGACTCAAAACCTGCGATGTCTATCTGCTCGTAGATTTTGAGCAGCATCTGTGTTGCTTCCGCTCCACTTGACGGTTGGTGCGCTTGTGTCCCTGAGCGATAAGGTCAAATTCCGGATCATGGTAGTTGAGCCGGGCATTCGGAACTGCCTTGTGCGCGAAGACCACCGCTGCCATTTTTCCGTCAAAGGTCTGATACTTGTTGGCGATCTTACTCCGGTTGTGTCCTTCGGAAGCACATTGTCCGGCAAACCGTCCCACCATCCGTGCTTGTTGTGCCCTGGGCAGCTCGTCGATCCAGACCGGGAATCCGAAGTCGGTGCAGAAAGACTCCCAGAACTTGAAATTCCTGGTGTACCTCCCCAGTGTCCCCTCGGTGACGCTCGCTCGTTTGAGCTGCTGCGTCTTTTGTTCAACTCTTCTGGTCCGCTCGATATCTGTTCCAAATCGATACTATTAGTACTAATGTGCACGCATGACCGTCGCTGCACCATGCTTCGTGGAAGTAGGTGAGTGCAAACGTCGAGTCGAAATTGGGCCTGGCCCAATGCACAACGGCGCAATTCGTCTTGTGCTTCTATATCGCTGCGGTTCATTCTACGAATGATACTTGCGACGTCTCCAGAATCTGTGTGAATCCAAACTTGACGCCAGGCGCCGTTGATCGCCAGTTTGGGTCCCCAGCTCGTCATCACTCTTTCCCAGCATCGAGCAACCCTGGCATGGCCTTCTGGATTGTCGAGGTGTTGAAATTCGACGCGTTCTCTGAGCTTCGTGCTCGTGATCATTACACTGCATCGATGGTTCTGTACTAGCCAGAGTTCGTCGTAGCTGTGTCGAATAGGCGCATCGGCATGCCTCTAAACTCGTTCTGGAATACGAAGGAAAATTTAGCACCTGGTCCCGTGAGTTCCACCCAGTGGGAATTGACTGGGATATCCCAAGCGAAGTAGTATCGGTTCCTCAAAGGAAAACCGACAGGACCAAAGCAGTGGTTTCGAACCTGCTTGCCAAACGAGCGATCTCAAGGAAGCAACTCGATTGTCTGGTGGGCGTGTTACGACACGTGATCAGCTTTATCCCGATTGCAAAAACCTTCTTTCAGAGGCTAGTAGCTGTTCAGAACAGCTTGCGGAGACAACGGCAGTCAGTCGTGTCACTAACTGAGTTTCTCAAGAAGGACTTGGTCTGGTGGAGCGAGCTCGTAGGACCCGAATACGAGCATGATGCCGTCTCTGAGACGTGTCTCTGCTTGTTTCAATCGATCACCAATATCGACCTCGATCAACAGGATGTCATCGACCCACTGAAAAATTCAGAAGGGTTCTGTATATCCCAGTACCACCGAAGCACACGAACGCTGGTAGTGTCGAACAGCTTTGCCAAACACGGCAAAGAAGCCAGGTGACGCGGTCCAACCGAAAACAGCCATATCAGACACAATACCATGGTTCGTACGCAGCAAGTTCCCCCAGAACGCAGATGCATGACGCGCACGTACTGGAACAAGGTGGGATGCATCAGCGATATCCGCAACCATGGCGTAGACAGCGTATCCCGGATAACGGCGCCGAAAGTAGCAGATACGCCGCGCAATGTACACGAACGGGTCCCATGTGGCGTCCGGGGATATTGAAGCATCTGTGTGGTCATTGGCCGAAAGCTTGGGGCTGATCGATCGTGGATGATGCGGCCGTCCACGGCCAAGGGCAAATCGTTCCCAAGAAGCCAACGTAGCCAACGTGGCCACAATGCATCTTCCACGTTAGTAGTCTGTGAGCAACTTGTGTGTCACGATTGAAGCTCCTTGGTTGGCTCCTGGGTAGTTAGGCGGCGACGGTAGGGCACCGGTCCGAAGAACAGGGTCCGCCCAATGTGGGACCAAGCCGTTCTCAGCAATGTTACACAGCAGCTCGAGTTGCGGATGGGAGGAAAGATGCTGGCGATATAGCCACGGCCGGAGGGCCCTGTTCGGGCGGAAATCCTGAGAGGTGTGACCTCGAAACAACTCGAGGGTCCCGGCGATACCGAGGCGAGGGTCAGCGGCGAGGCCGTCCAATATGTGGAGATCCACCTCCGGGATCGTCAGCCGGCCCGACGAAGCCGCGAGGAATGCCGTATCCATGAAAACGCGGACACCAACACGATGAGCCCATCGACGAAGACTGGTAAATACGTCGAGGGGTACACAGCGTTGGATACCGTTGATAATACACGAACGAGGACTGTAGAATCGAACGGGGATGGTTGATGGCGTGCCGACGTGTTGACCACGGGCGAAGCAGGAGGCAGGGTCACAGAAGGGTAGACATGGCTCCCGTCTATCTCAGGAGCGAACCGATCACGAATCAAGTGAGCCACTACCTCGAGTTCCGACAACACGAGCAACCTGGTCGCTGCAGCATGATCATGACCATCGGATTGGGAGACACTTGATCCAGTTGAATAGGTAGTCAACACGGGGGGGGGGGGGCAAATACCCTGGCCGAATCGAGCTGGACACGGCCAACAAGCGCCCGAATAGGACATAGCCCCACTAGGAGACTGCGTATCCATGGCCCAGTTGCACAGTGCATCGGCGGCGACGTTATAGTCGCGACTCACATGGTGAAGGTAAAATCGCGATCTCCCAGTGCCCATCGCACGGATAGCGGCCACCCAAGGGCATAAACGCGAGTTACTGCAACGGAACTCCATGATGACCAGACGAATAACTAGGCTTTAATCGCCGAAAATGTCAGCGCGAGCTCTAGGGTAATTCCCCCGGAGCCATTGAAGACTTGCCAACAGGCCTTGGGCCTCCATGACGTTGTTGGTCTGACCTTCATCGAATGAGCGGACTGCACAATGCGGAATGGAGTACGTCGCAGTCCAAACACCCCACCCAAATGCGCACTGACCGGTGGCAGAACGGCTACCACCGTCGAAGGCCGCGTATATCACCTGGTGATCCAGTGGCAGTGAAGGTGCGGAACGCATGGAATCGCCGAGGCACAAAACACTGAACGTCGGCTGAGATCCCAAATTTATGCCCAGCAAAGGTACATGAGTGGGTCGAGGTGGTGCGCTGGCGTTAGATGGTAACGATCCGTCCGACAGCATCCCTTCCACCGTCGCATGTGGCACCGTTGCCCGGCAAAGCGGATGTCATATTGGTCGCGGGGGGACAGATAGAAGCTGAGTTCGTATTACCAGGTAACTCCTATCTGCCTACAAGCCCTCCCCAACAACTTCATGTCCGCTGTGGGTGGCCGTATTTGTCGAGACGGACCACGCGACCGTGACCGCCTGAGATCGCGATCCCGCGCCCGATCACCACCGCTATACCGGCCGACCGGTAACAGTCTGTTCCGACCTTCTGAGAATGATGCAATCATCGACGACACTGCTCACGTGGGACCACGACCAGCAGAACAATCCACCGGTAACGACGATCAGTTTGATCGCTTTCGGCAAATGAATCCACATGACCATGCCTGCACCATGCTTCGACGGGAGCGTCTCCGCGGCCGTTACCGGGTAACTAAAGTGTCAATCAAGATGCTGTACGCCGTCAACTTTCACAGCCGCCCCATTGGCCACTTCTTGTCCTCGGAGGATGCTGGGGGGGTTCGTCAGGATTGGACTGTAGTTCACGATGATACCCTCTGGGGTGGCCACGAAACAGTCCCAGCGCATGTCATTCGCAGAGCTGATCATCTCCACCGCGTTCTCCACGTCATCCAGGACGCAGCTGCTGAATGGTATCCGTCCGCCGTTGCGGACATTTTCCGTGCGGTACACGATCACGCGTTGCATCATGTGCCGAAGTCGGCCCCATTGCAACTACTCAACGCGATGTGCAACGTCTACCAAGCGGTTTTTTCGGGTCTATTTGAGGACATTCGTCATGGCCTTCACGCTCGAGATCTCGCACCCCGGTCATCACGGATGCTTCGTCCGGATTCCCATGAGTACCAGCAGTACGTCCTCTGGTTTTTTAAAACGATGCCGTTCTTCGGTCTGTCTATGATGGCCACGGCGGAGCTGACTCTCGAGGATCGCATCGTTCCGGGCTCAATCGAGGCCGCACTACGGACCGACAACGGACCCAACCCAACGGACTACGTGGTCGCCAGCAGTCGGTCATCCCGTCTAAAATTCGAGATCAGATTCCGCCCGAGAATGGAGCACCAGTGTGCGTTCGATACCAAGTGGTCAAGGATTGCACGTTCGATCGCTGAGCAAACCGACACGCTTTTTGTCAACTACCTTGAGCGCCGAAGTCGTGATGGCGACCGACTGCAACTGACCGACAGGTTTGGATGACGCGGCGAGAGTAGATGGCGTCGGTGGAAAGTGTGACCCTGGACCCTGTTGCTACCCGAGCGGCTGCGAGGGCGACGTCTTGCATCCGACGAATGGCTGCGCAAGAGTCTGTGCGGAGAGCCTGAACGACTCGTAGATACACGTTCACGACTTCGGGATAGACGTACATGAGGCTGGGCGCGACCACGACTTGTGTCACGGGTTTGTGGCGATTGGCTGCGTGAGCAGCGAGACGGCGACCGCTGGGCCCGGCCGCGTGAACGAGAGCGCCGGCGCGAACGGTGCTCACGCCTGGCGTGGCCATGATAGTGCCTACGGTCACGGACGGGACTGGCGCGGTCGGAACGAGGCGAGCGAGAGCGAGATCGGCTACGACGCGAAGCACGCGAGCCTCGAGGGGTTTCCCGCGAAGGAGAACGAGAAGAACGGCCGCGGGTGTGGGTACGTCCTCGAGACGCCACGATCTGTCTACGCTGAGGCGACCGTCGCGCTGAATTAACTTGGCTCGAATAGTTTGGCTCTGGCATAGACCTTGTTGGTTCCGCCGTACTTCCAATCACAGGCGGGTCACTCGCAGGCGCATATAGGGCCTGGGGCTGGAAGGGCACATGGGCCACGCGAGTCGGCAATCCTTGCTGCACTAATGACACGAGAGCCGAGACACGTGCCTCCATCGCACGGTGTTGTTCGCGCTGCTCGTTAAACAGGGTGGTCATCATTGCGAGGCCAGCAGAAAGCTCCGGCGTCGTCGACGCTGCCGGTACCGAGCCAGTTGCCGGAAAACCCATCGACGGTAGGTAAGGTGGATTCCCCGCAGGAAGAGTATGTCCGCTCACAAGGGTAGGGAACATCACATCAACTGGTGTCAATAAAGTTTCTTCACGAGTCAATAATGATAAAGGGTAGCCCGGCTCAGAACGATCGTGAGCTGCGTGACACGATGGAATTGGAGATTTTTCGAGGATTCCCCGAGCCGCGCCTGTGATTGGTTGGCTCAGAGGCTCACTATGGGAGAGGGAGGCAGCGACACGTGGTATATGGGAAGAGCGGATCCCGGCCGGACTCGCGTTGGCGGTGTACAAGGTTTGGTGACCCCGGATGGAGATGTCCCCAAGAGCGGACTCCGGCTGGAACCAAGTACCGAACGAGAGGCAAAGCCCAAGGGAGCGTAAAAGTGCCTCCGACTGGAGGTCGCCTGCTCTTGGTGCACTGTACAACGCAAGAGGAGCCCGACCGGATTGAGTGAAGAGCCAGAAACCGTGAAGCTGTCCAAGATACCCCGGATGTGAAGCCCAAGTGGAGTGTGATCCCGTTTGGAGATGATCATGAATCCCGAATGGAGATACCAAGATACCATCCCAGATGCGAAGATCCAGTATACAAAGTCCAAGATGTTTCCGACCGACCAAGCCGACCAGCCAAGATCTGTTCGGATTCCGTGGAACATTGAACTTCGCTTGCGTACCCAGTGATGATTATACTTGCTGGAAGTATGTTACGAGGGACCGCGGACGATTACGACGACAAGACCATAGCGAAGACAAGTCAAGATGGAGTGCATGTAAAGATCGACAGAAGATAGCCAGACAGAGAGAGAGAGAGAGACCACAGATAACAGATAAACAGAGTTCGTTTTGGCAAGGATCGCGCAAGTCAGTTGGAGCAGCCTACCGGACGGGAGGACCGACTAAGTCTACGTGTGAGGGCCCAGCAACTGTGACATCTGGGTCGAGCTCCCGCAACAAAGTCCAGTCCAAGTTGGGGTGAGTACCGGGCGACAACCCGAGGTTGATCCATCCCATTCCATTTCCTAGTTGCGGTTAGCTCGTCCAGACCAGGAAGGCCCCGCATTTCATATTACCGATTACCTTGTCACCCCGGTTGGAGTAGCCCCGGGTGGGAAGTATTGATTTAAGAGCTATTGTATGATAGGAGGTATTTGATTGTGTTAGTTTCTCTTAGTACTTGAGGGTGGTGCGCGTGAGCCAAAGCCAACCGGGATTGACCAGTATCCCGGAGTCCGGCTGGAGTTGACTGGAGTAGTGACCGACCCTTTCACGGTCCAAAAGAATAAGGAAGGGCTACGTGTTTGTATATAACTCTGTATCTGTTTGTATTGTTTGGTTGTCTGAGGGCTGTCAGAGGCGACGTCCAGGAAGGTTACGTTCTGCCCTGCTACCTACTGACCTACAAGTATCAAGACAACTCACCCACGGTTGAAGACCCCTCGTTACGAAGACAAACGAACCCACAGGGATTGTTCACAAGGACACACGCCACCCCGGTTGGAGTGTACATTTAGATGTACTATCTCCGGCTAGGGTTTGTTCTGGGTGCACCCCTTTCGGGAGTCTGCACCCGGGACGCACCAAGCTATACACCTGGGCGGTCAGGCGTTCACCCGCCTCGCCTCATGCGTGTTCATCGTCCTAACTCGGCGGAGATGCCATGCCAAATGCATAATCGATAGGGTGAATGTTTGTCTTCTCACCCCGGGTCATAACGTAGCACACCGAGCGTTGGCCGATGTCAACTGTCGCCTCCGAAGTACCGCGTGGGTGGGGGAATGCTTGTTGGAGCTTCACTCGAGCGGCGGCGGCCGATGTCGGAGTCGATGTGAGGAACGCTGACCACGAACCGGAGAACCGAGGAGGGCGAAGCCCTGCAGGTAAGCCGTGGCAAAACCCAAGCATGAACTCGGGGGTCGAGATGCTGTGGGCCCGGCCATCATCCAGCGGGATGGCAACGGTACGGCGGGGCTCGTTCTCGTAGCCGCGTACAACCACGATACAGACGTAAGGGGGGCCTGGCTCCAAAAGA
This sequence comes from Phytophthora sojae, assembly GCF_000149755.1. NCBI lineage: Eukaryota > Oomycota > Peronosporomycetes > Peronosporales > Peronosporaceae > Phytophthora > Phytophthora sojae. The sequence continues at coordinate 197,132 of NW_009258119.1, forward strand.
ACATCACCGTCATCCACCAACGCGATCGCGACGAGCGCTCATACAAGAGAACTTGACCGCAGAGGTAGACGTCCGACGTCTTCAGCACAAACTTGGTGTCACAGTAGGCGGACGCCACGTAGAAACTGACGAACCGCACAAACCGAAACTCAGCCAGCAACGGCCGGGCTGACAGCTCGTCCGACAGGTCCTGCGCTGGTTGGGTGAGGCGCCAGTACGGGATCCAATACCGCACATCTACGTGCTCGGGCAGAGCCGACGACACGTCGACACGACGCTGGCCAGGGAGCAGGAAGACCAGAGTGGCGAGCCAAGCCGGCCTACGCACGCCATCGTCATCATCGACGAAAGGGCTGCGGTCGGTGGGCTCTAGCAGCTTCGTTTCGTGGCTCAACGTCGCTTACACCAAGCCCGTCTAGTCGCCAGAGAGTTCATCGGGGCACTCGAGGCGGACCGTGCGTCCGCCGAGGGATGGGTTGAGCGACACGGCCCGGGGCGGGTTCGCCGGGGCGGGGCTGGCTCGAAGGCGACGACGTGCATCAAATTATTGGCAGCGCTGGCTGCTCGGGGGCTCTGAGCTCTCAGGGGAAGAACGACGAGTGGCTGGCTGGGAGGAATTTCCATAAATCAGTGATTTTCACTGAGATTTGACAAAAGGATTGTAACAGTTTGCCTGAATTCACTGACGCAGGTATTGTAGTATAGTACTGGCACGTTCATACCATTTTCAAGTCAAATTTGGAACTATAGTAATACTACAAATAGTACACGTAGGTAGCGTGCTACCTACAAAAATACTATATAAAATAGTAGTGCTCGGTGGTTATACTTTTTGCACTATACAACTTGTCTGTTATTCTGCACTAATATTGAAGCAACTTTATTCGTTGGTCGTCTTGAGGACTCAACAAAATACAAGGGTCTAAGCTTCTCCACTATTGTCTTACATCTGCCATTCCGCCGACATAACCCAGCTTTTTCGCGATAGAACAAAGTGTAGAAGCTCATCGGACCCAGGAAATGGTGCATTCCCTAAAATAAAATTATCATTTGGTTTCCATGCATCCATAATACCTTTAGATAAAATAGGTTATCTTCAATAGACCAAGGTTATGTGAAGCCAAGTACCCAGCCCTATTAAAGTGACAAAGTAGCAATAGGATAGCCTTGCGGAATACCAACCGCTCCTACCTCCTCTACAGGCCCTTCGTCCACGGATCCTGCAAACTCAGGAATGAGCCGCGTTCGAGTTGAGCGAGATTGAGCTTTTCGAGTTGAGTAAGAGATTCTGATGTGAGATCTTCACCTTCAGCAATTCCTGTATCTTAATTTCTGAGTCTAGAACCTTCTAAATAGTTAAAACCCAACTTTAACGAGAGGCTTCATCTGATCGGCTTCAAATGATCGGGTTTGTGGCACGATGTGGAAGAAGATTTTTCGCCGTACCCGTGTTGGACTGCCGGAAAGACCGAATCGTCAACTGACTGTGACTGGTCGCAGTGGACTGATATCCAGTGACGTGGAGTGTTGCATGTGGATAGTGGATGCGCATGGTGGATTTGGCGGGACCCGGTGCTTGCAGTAAGCATGGGCTCACAGGATCGGAGATGTGCCCACCGGATGAGCGCTCATATTCGGTGTGGAGTAACACATCCTGTCCGTCCGCCGACTTCCCTGACCGCAGGATAAGCCTAAGGCGCGCAAGTGCAGCCAGTGAACGTATCCTGGCTGCTGCCTGCATTGGCTCCGTCAAGACATCGGACCAACCCCCAAGCTCCCCATGCCCACCATGCTCCCATGCGCCCAAGACCTCGCTGGACGAAGAACACTGTTTGCCGGACTGGATTGTGGTGCACCCGGTAGCGACGCACCGGATGCCAAGGTGCCGTACCGAATGAGGCCGGACCGGATTATCAATTCGGTCTGACCCCTGCTGCCCATACTGGATCGTGACCGCACCAACAACAAGTCCAGTACTGCTGTGTGTGTAGCAGCAATCCAGGACCGGATCGACCAAGAACGTCAAGCGACACAGGATGGCTCACGTGATTAGACGCAGAGGTCCGGTGCGGATTTGATGAGACGCCGTACCCACGTACCTCTGTCGCCAGATGATGAGTGTTGCCGAAGGAACGTTGACGTCGACAAGTTGCCCGATAACCAAGCTCAGTGCAAGAAGATCGAAGTCCCGTGCACAAGGTCGAAGCATATCCAAGACAAGTCAAGCATAGTGAAACCTTTATTAGAAGTCAGTGAAGTGAAACAGATAGCTAGCCAAACGTAAGATCAAACAGAAACCAATTTGCCGAGAACACGTGGGCGTCTTTCTTCGGGCTGGGAATTCCCCCTGACATTGACGTCTTCAAGAGCTTATACGTGGGATCCGCCTTCGTGCGATCTTAAAACGGAGGATGTTTCAAGGCCTCACTGGTGTTGCGAGCACTGGTGTAGTGGGGACTCAAAGATACCAAGGCAAAGTCGGCAGGGACTGGGGTGTCGCGCCCTGGAGTGATCTATGAGAGCTTTATTTCCAATTTGCGTGCTCTATCCGGGCATCCATTTCATATTACATCCTGTGTGTCTTAGGCGGTAGAGGTAGTCACCCCCGAGACTGAATTGATTGACTACTGTGTGATAGGATTGACTTATATTTTGTATTGTTCCCTCACTCTGTGAGGGTGGTGCGCGTAAGTGAGTGTGCATCCAGGGTTGACCAGTGCCTTGGGTGACGGCTCGTAAGTTGACTGGCGTATAGCCCCCCACCCAAGGGTCTTAAAGAATAAGTGGTGGCTGTATATTTTGTGACGTTTAGCTCGGCATTGTATTTCTGTGTGTTGGTTATACTGAATTGTGGACCTGACTGTGGTACCTTCGATTCGGTCTGACTTTCTGTTCATTCGGTGTAGTTTGTTTCAGGAACACACGCAGCAGACTCGATTCTGTATTTCAACAACTCACTCGGTGAAGTCCGGTCCGCCAAAGGTAAACGATACCTATAGGGGTTGACACAAGGACACACGCCAAGTCCAAGCGATCCTCCCGGCCCCCTGTTCACATCCTGTGCTCCGAGGACTACCGGATTGCAGCGGATATCTCTGGTACTCCGAACCGATTCGGTCCGGCATAGTGCGCTATACACCTGGACGATCAAGGCGTTCACCCGCCTCACCTCATTTGGGCTGCGCTAGCAGCTTTACTGCTTTCCCAGAATAAATGTAGTTTGGAAATAGAGACATCGTACCAAAAAAATAAATGCAGTCCGTGTAAACATCTCGTTGAGGATGATATTATACCGTGTTGCAGCAACTTGCGCATGCTCATAACAGCAAATACTGTTCGTACTGGTGCACGCATTTATTTCATATTGCGCAAAAAATGCGATGCCCAGTTAATTATTTCAGATAGAATACCAGTGGTTATTTGGGCTTTCTTAGAGCAATCCCACCCGTTTGAACAAAAAACCAAAACTAAAAGCGAACTTAGCTTAGGTTCGTGAAAGTATTAGTTTTCAAGTTGAACAGAACCAAAACAAAACCTCAACAAAACTAAATTTGCTGCACATACAAAAACCAATATAAATGAAGCGTCGCTACTATCCTGTAGCTATCCCGCAGCTATATTTGACCGTGCTTTAGCTCACCGAGACAATACCCAACGGGGTGACGACATTCTCGTTCGGGCCTACGGAGCTCAGGAAGAAGAACCACATTCCCATGGCCAGATTCATCACCAAGAGCACGAACTCGAAGATGATGAAAAGCTGGAACTCGGACTCGAATCCACACAGCCAATACACCAGCGAGCCGAAGATGATCGTTTCGACGAACGCCAACGGGATCTGACTCGCCGAGGTGGCCAGCACGTAAGATGCAGTACGGAAGAAGTTGGCACCGCGCTGCTTGTAGAAGACCTCGCGCTCTGCCATGTACGTCGGGATCTGCGACGACTGGCCCATGGACAGGAACATGACCGAAGAGAAGACCACACCCAGCACAACGGAGACCTGCGTTGGGTCGAAGTCGTAGAAGACGGTGCAGAACTATAGCCCCATGACTGCGATCATCAGCACGCGTCCAAAGATGAAGGGCTTGTTGCGGTATGTGATGGTGAGCTGGCGCTTCAGCAGCGTCAGCGTGCTGTCGACGAACGACTGGCTGAACATGGGCATCGGCTTCATGTTCTGTTCCACGCTGTGGAGCAGTTCGGGGTCGTACGGGGCCTCCAGAGCATACATCGACTCCATGTAGATGCGCGACTCCTTGAAGGTGTCGGCAAACTCACTGGCCCGGCGAGGCTGCTTCGTCGGGTGTTCGACCTGGTACTGGTACTGCACCTGCGTGCCCAGGTCCAGCAGGTAGTCGGCGATGTCACGTTGAGGCGGGCACTTGAACCCGAGAGACTCGAAGTACTCCTCGACCTTGCTACACGGGCCATGGTACATCAGCTGACCATCATCACGTCGTCGAACAACGCGAAAACCTCCGGAGACGGCTGAAGCAGAGCGATGACGACGGTCTTGCGCAGCTTGTGGGCCACACTACGCTGCGTGTTGATGATATCGTACGTGGCCGCACTGTCGAGACCCGTACTGATCTCGTCCATGAGCGTCACGTACTTGGTACTGAACTCCATCTCGCCGGTCGTCACGCGCTTGCGCTCGCCGCCGGACACACCGCGGGTCATGGCGTCGCCCACGATGGTGTTCTGGCAGTTCTGGAGTCCGAGCTGCTGGATGATGACGTCCGGGTAGTGTGCGAACATGGCGTTGGCCGCTCTCAAGGCCTCCTCGTTTTCCTCTGGGGTACCCTGCGAGAGCATCTTCTTGGCGTGCTCGGACAGCTCAGCGCCACAAAACTTGTGCGCGTACTCCAGTGTCTCCTTGACGGTCAGCACGGGGTAGTGCTTGTCACGCTGGTTCACGTAGGCCACGAACTGGGGCAGCGTCTTGATGATCTGCTCGCGCTGCACGTTGTTGAAGGAGATGTTGCCCTCGACCGTGATGTTCTTGGTCATGGGGACCGAGCACTCAGCATCTTCAACAGGGCCGACTTGCCGGAGCCAGGTTGGCCCTGATCTTTCCAGGTGAGAACACACCGCTGACGTCCTTGAGGATCTCCTTGCGCACGATGCGTTTCTTCGGGCTGATGAAGGTCTTCATGAGGGTGTTGGGGATGGTCGGCAACTCGTACTTGCTGTCTTCATCGACCACGACAACGTCAGCAGTGACAGACAGGTTGCTGAAGCGCACGTCCATCTGGGGCATGGCCAAGCCGAGTGCCTTGCCGAGTTTGGTGGCGATGTGCTCGTGCAGGACCTGCGGGCCCTCGGCCATCAAGGCGGCGCCGGACTCGTACCCGAGCCGCTTGCGGGTGGCCGGCGACATGGCTTCCATCGTTGTCCCTTGGTCGGCTTGGTAGCTGGACAGGAAATTCGAGAATGAACTTGACCCGGCCGCGTCAAACGCGGAAGGGCATCAACGAGGTGGCCGGGGATGACGACCTAGCTGACAGGGATGCCACGGCGTCAACCACAAAGGATTGTTGCTCTGTAGTCATGTTAAGTGAAACGGAGAGGTGAGGAGCGTTCCGGTACATCTCAGTGCAACTACAGTGTTGAAGTGATACTCTAAACCTCAGTCGCGGATCCGAGCCGCGATTGGCTCAATCCGGCCCGATTACTTCAAGGACGGTAACAAATCGTCATGAATGCAGCTCCACCAAAACGCTGGCGTCGACTTAGCATCGATGATGGCAGGCCTCGCTAGGCTACATGTACGGATGCGACACATTGGCCTTGGCATAAACCGCATCTTGTACATTAGCTATCCTGAGCAAAAACCTTTGCAATCTTGAGATGCGAGCGCGTCTGTCAAACGCAAGTCACTGCTGTGTGTAGAGACCCTGAAGCTCTGAATTCAGGAACCGCGAGCACAATCACAACGGAATAACATAGCAATCTAAAGGCTGCACAAATACTACTGTGTTATTACTATTTACCAAAGCACTGAGTCAGCAGTTTCAAGCTATCCCAATCATTTTGTCAAATTTCAGTGAAAATAATTCCTCGGCTGGCTGGTTCGGGCGTGTGGTTCACACCACTCGTACCTATGTTTTGTTTTGGCATTGAGGTACATTGTTGTCACTTAACTTCGTGGCTAACGACATCGATGACCTTGACGGAGGTCGTCTCTAACCGATCTCCCTGCTTTATTACCCCTAGTGGCTACACATTCAGGGCTGCCCCCAACCGTTAAGGTGTGAAGGCCCCGAACCCCGAAGCGTTCATATCGCTGATGTGCTCCAGCCAGTGCCCCACGTCACTGGCTGCGTAGGCATGAAGATCTTCCCAGATCGAGGCGGAGCCGATGACTCGAGTGGGTTTACATTGCATGCTACGCCGTGTATTCATCGCCAGGTTGGCGAGCGCATCGGCCATCTTGTTGAAATCGCGTATGTGATGCTGCCAGCTGATCACCGAGAGTTGGTCCACAACCCGCCGATTTTGCCAGTATAGCTGAGTGAGGTGTTTAGCCTTTGGTGGTCGCCGCTTCTGCTGCTGATGGATGATAATTTTGCTATCCCCAACCACGTGGAGTGGTCTCCAATTGTGGCGATGACAGGCCTTTAACCCCATAAGCAGCCCCATGTTCTCTGCAATGTTGTTCGTTGTGGAAGGTACATGCTGATAACCCAGCAGATTTCGAAAACACCCCACCCTTCGCCGACCCGAACGCTCCACTCCCTCCAGGCCCGGGATTACCACGGGAGCCGCCATCAAAAAAGAGGAGATACTTCGAACGTCCAACAAATGTTGCTGGGGTTGGCACGGCCGGAATCGAATGAAGCGCTTTGCGCGCCACTTGTGCCGCTCGGTCAAGCATAGGAGCGTGTGGACCCCGGGCAATGTGGAGGTGCACAGTGGCATATCCGTGCCGCAGTCGAGTGTTGAAGATATCCAGATGATAGTCAAACGACACATTATTGAGCGGGTCGAAAAAAACAACTGGCCACCGCCACACTGCGTGAAAAGAGAGGGCCGCTCCGATTCTCCAGCAGCTATCCATCACCCGCGTGAGTGCGACAGTGAGATTGTCCAGCGCGAGGCCGGCTACGGTCGGGAAGAGCTGCTGCGCAATTGTCCATACCCCCGCAGGGATCATTGGCAGCGTGAGGCCAAAGACAGCCTCCTCCAGCCCCGACGTAGGCAATCCCAATGTCATCCAACTCTGTAGGAAACGCGTGCGCATCCGAACCGCTGCTGGACAACTCCAGAATACATGGTAGAGATCCACTCGGTCCTGCCGAACGCACACCGCATGAGGACATCCAACTTGTTGACGACTGCGATCGTATGGCGATAGCGCCTGGTGTTTGAGCCGAAACAGGAGCTGCTCCCCCCACGGGTTAAGACCGACAATGCGCCGGATCCGTGACCATTCAAGGTGAGAGAGACCTGTCGCAGCCGAAGGACTTTGCCGCTCCCAGTGTTGTTGGCGCCGCGCTCGACAGGCGAAGCCTCGCCTCCGCGATGCAGCAATAATAGTTCGAAAATGTCGACGCGGTTTGATCCATCGCTGATTACCCACCCATAAGCAGACCAGACGACTGACACGCGGGTGCAAATGTACATAGTGAACTCGAATTTCGGGCCCGACTGTCGCGGACACGAACTTAGTCGAGGATGACTGCTGATAACGTGGTCCCGTGAGAGAGCCCTCGATCCTGACGTCAGCTGTACAGATGGTGGCGAACTGGAAGTCATCCTCCCGAGCACCGGGTGGTCCGCTGGTGTTGCTTCAATCCGTAGCTCCGAGCTGAAGCCACCTCGATAAAATAGGCGGGGGTAATTCGTGACCAATAGAAGAACGAGGGCCTCCACCCTCTTGCGAATTGCCGATGTACGTCTTCTGCGGGGGAATAGCAGGGTGAATGTGATAAGTCCCCAGTGAATGATATCACGGAGCCGGTCACCACTCGTACCTAACCGACCACTTTGGATCTACAAAATGAGCATTTTCAAATCTGAAACTGATTGAAACGGCAATTTTGGTTTGGTTTGAACTGGCGGAGGAATATTCCGGACAAGGAAATCGTTTGTAGAGAAACAGTCGAGGGTGAAGCAATGGTCTCATCTGCCGTCTTGGACACTCGCTAGTCGGCTTGGTCTCGCCGAGGGTAACTCGAATTGTCCTGCAGCTCCAAGCAAGGTCCAAGCAGCTCTCATTCTCCCAATGCAAACTGCCGAGGATGTCTTATGGCTTGGGGAGTTGAAGCAATGGTCTTATCTAGCGGCTTGAACACTCGCCATGGTCTCGTGGAGGGTTACAATCCAGCGGTTGTCCAGTTCGCAATCTACTTCGTTCTCCCCAAATTAGCAGCGTCGCACTTCTGGTAGCCGTGGTGAAGGAGCGATTCATCGTCAACCCGTTCACGGAGCTCGCGCTGACCGAGCACGACCACGAGCAGCTCAAGGAACTGGCGAACAACCTCATCTGGGCCAACCTCGACAAGTACACGACGTACCAGGACGAGAAGAAGAAGGGCGTGGATCCGCGACGTTGGAAGCTCTGGAAGCAGCGCCAAGGCATCGATATGTACGTCGAGCGTCAAGGAACTGCGTCCGCGGGCGAGAACATCACGTGCAACGGCTTGCCTGGAACCTGGGGCATCGGTAACAAAGAGGGCAAACTGGACGACCTGATGTTCGGTCTCGTCAGCCCCACACTCGAAGCCATGCGCGTCAAGGCCTCGTACGTTGACGACTTCAGTGGAGCTGCTGTGCTAGACAGCATAGTCGAGCCATCGCTGGACGAGCCGTTCCAGGCTCTGACCGTCAAATGGATGAAGGTCGACATCCCCTTTGCCTCAACGAACCTGGTCAAGAACCGCGACTATTATATACGTGTACATCGATGCCACGGGCGAGCGCTTGGCCTATCATCTCATGCACTCGGTGAGCTTCCCGAAGACACCCGATCTTCCCAACCGCGTGCGCGGCAACATGCCCGCGCTTGCGTTTTGGCGCCAGGTCGGGCCCAACACTATGGAGCTCTTTGGTACGTCCGTGATGGATCCTGGTGGTGATGTGATCAAGATGATCGCTGTCCCCAACATGACCGGAGTCTTCTTCTGCACGCTGAAGTACGCCTATTGCGGACAGATGAAGAAGCTTAACTTCATGCTGGACAAGAAGTACGCCGAGTCCAAGCAGCACGGTGGAAAAATGTCTGCGTGACGTGTTCGGCGCCAATAACCGGGTGACTTTGGCAAGAGCAAAAGCACTTGCAAGCTGTGCTTCGGGTTCATGTGCAACGCATGCAAGATTGCCCGTAAGCTGAGCTTCGTGGACCCAGACCTGCTGCTCTCGCAGCGCACGGTTACGTTCTGTACCAGGTGCATCAGCGGGGTCACAGTATGAGTCGCCCGAGCGCAGCTCCTGGCCAGTGGCAAGGCGTACAGGCCGCATTCGGGCTTGCAGTCGTCCATGTCGTCGGACGGATTCAGCACGAGTAGTTGTATGATGTCCGACTAATGTTATTAGGCAATTCCTAGCAGGTATGTGTGCAGCTGCGTGGTTAGAACTTTAAACGTCCTCTACCTAGCGTCTGCCAGACTCTTCAACTTGCTAACTTGTTAACTTCGCATTATTCTTTCGTGCTGTGGATCCTTGGGATCTTGTCGAATGGTATGCAGCTGCTCAACCTTAAGGTGTTGATTACCAAATCGCTTAGTTAGCGAGAACAACGGGTACACTACTTCGAGATATTGCAGTTGTGGTTGATACTTGTTTGCTTGACGTGCTACAATGGAAAGTCTAGCCTGCCTTTCCTTTCCGGTTGGAGTTGAGTTGGGGTGCATGTATCATACTTAAGTAAGTATTGTTTAGGGCGATTCTGAGGACAGATGACGAGAATCTGACTGATACACGATGGTGGTCGCGCAGCTGGCTGATATCTTCCCTGCCGCGACCTCCGTTCGCAATCGACACAGACAACCATCCCTCACTTTCATATTCTCATCGATCCATCCACCGCTGCTAGGGCGTCCAAGAGCAAAAGACAAAAATGGTGAAAGGACGCTTCATCGTCAACCCGTTCGCGGAATTGTCGCTCACAGAGCACGACCACGTCCAGTTGCAAGACCTCGCCAACTCGGTCATCATGGCCCACCTCGACAAGTGGTCCATCTACAAGTCGGAGAAGATGCAAGTCGAAGTACTTCGCGCTGGAAACTGGTCAAGGAGCGCCAGAACATCCGCATGTACACCGAGCGATCGTCATCCACAAGCTCCGGCGAACTGATCACCGGCAACGGGTTACCGATCATCTTGGCCGTCGGTACGCTTCAGGGACAACTGGACGACCTAATGCACGGTGTCATGAGTCCAACCCTCGAGTCTATGCGTATCAAGGCGTCGTACGTCGACGACTTTGACGGGGCCGCTGTACTGGACACGCTCGTCGAGCCCTCTCTCGACGACCCGTTCCAGACGCTGGTCCTCAAGTGGATGGAGGTTGACATCCCGCTCGTCAAGAACCGCGACTACGTGTACCTCGAAGGCACGGGCCACGTGCAGACCCCCACCGGCGAACGCTTGGGGTACCATGTAATGCACTCGGGAAACCCACCACCTACCGAACCGAGTGCGTGGCAACATCTCGGCGCTCGCCTTCTGGCAGCAGACTGGCCCCAACACGATCGACATGTGGGGTACGGCCGTGATGGACCTGGGCGGTGACATGATCCGCATGGTCGCGGTTCCGGCCATGGTAGGCGCCTTCATGTCCAGCGTCAAGTATGGCTTCTGCGGCCAGATAAGGAAGCTGGCGTGGGTGCTCGAGCAGCGCTACGAGGAGTCGAGGCAGCGCGGTACCCCCAACAAGACGAGCGACTGCGTTACGTGCTTTTCGCCCATCTCGGGGCGGAAGCTCGGGGACTTTGGCAAAAGCAACAACACGTGCAAACTGTGCTTCGGCTTCGTATGCCGCGCGTGCCAACTCGTCCGCAAGATGAGCTTCGTGGACCCGGACTTGCAGTTGTCCCAGCGGAAGGTGACGTTTTGTTCCGCGTGCGTGGGGCAAGTGATGTCTTTGAGCTCCACCGATGCGGCCAGAGCTATGATGCTCAGCAAAAAGGGCCACTCGAAAGTCCACAACTCGCTGTCGTCGTCGGCAAGCACTACCTCAAGTATGTCCAGCATGTCGATGTAACTAGTTAAGCGTCTGCGTAAGATGTCGTTTTTGAGTTTCAGAAATTTCTATTGATTTCATTACCTATGTTGCTATACTGTATAACTGTAATCATACAATGTGCAAGTGAATTTTGATGGGTAACGCTGGTAAACTGTAGCAGCTCTTTTTTAAGGGTGTCCAGCGCCTAAAGAGTGCCACCCTCCAGACAAAAATCCAAGGGATCACCGGACTCAAGTGCGGCGCAGTGCGGACAGTGTCAGGTCTTCGTGGCGTACAATGCACTAGCGTCAGTGCTCGATACCCCTCTGGGACAGTCGATATAGGGATAACTTCCGGGTGTCTGCACTGAGTCAAAGACTCCGGCTCATTCTCCATCTTGCCACCGAGATAGCACCACCCCAAAGCCAATTCGTCGGAATGAAGGGGCGATTCGTGGTAAACCCGTTCCCGACTGTGCCGTTGGCGCCGTCCGACCAACGTCAGCTCCATGACTTGGCCATCTCCCTTGTGAAGGCGGGATTGGAGCGGTACACGGCGTTCGTGGAGAAGGAGCAGCGTCAGGTGGATCTGTCGCGGTGGAAACTGGTTAAGTCTAGAGAGAACGCTCGAGTCTTCATGGAGAAGTCCGCTTCTCCCCGCTCTAATGGCAACCAAGAGACGCGAGATCTCCCGTCGTTGTTGTGCGTTGGCACGACGGCTGGACAGCTGGAGGACTTGATGTTTGGAGTGGTGAACCCAACGCTGGAGGTGATGCGGATCAAGGCCTCCTACGTGGACGACCTCAGTGGCGCGGCGGTGCTGGCCACTGTCGAGGAGCCGACACTAGACGAGCCGTTCAAGTCGCTCGTGGTCAAGTGGATGGAGCTCGACATCCCGCTGCACACTACGAACCTCGTCAAGAACCGCGACTACATCTACGCCGAGGCGACGGACATCCTCACGCTCCCGAACGGTGACCGGGTCGGCTATCACTTGCTGCACTCCATCAACTTCCCACAGACCCACGAGCTCCCGAACCGAATTCGCGGTAACTTGTCCATCTGCGGCTTCTTCCGGCAGATTACTGAGGGAACTACGGAGATATATGTTACCGGCATCATGGACCCAGCGGGAGGTCTCGTCCGGCACTTGGTGATCCCGAATATGGCGAATACCTTCCTGTCGACGCTCAAGTACGCGCACTGTGGACAGATGAAGAAGCTTGCGTGGATGCTGGAGAAGAGGTACAAGGAGTCTCGACTGCTGGGCAAACCCAACAAGAAGGCGCAGTGCGTGACGTGCAGACATTCGATCACGGGACGGAAATTGGGAGACTTTGGCAAGACGGACGCCACGTGCAAGCTCTGCTTCGGCTTCGTGTGCCACAGCTGCAAGATCCACAAGAAGATCAGCTTCATCACGCCCGACCTGCTGCTGGCCAAGCGGAACGTGACGTTCTGCGGCCTCTGTCTGGCCGAAGTGAACAAATCCGACGCGTCAGAGGCTGCTAGAGCCCAGATCTTAGAGAGCTACCCAGTTAACCACCACCCGTCGATGTCTACAACGTCCGAGACGAGCAACAGTAGTTAGCTGAAGTTTGATAACGCACGCCATTTTTTTGCCTTTGAGACTCGCACACAATGCATCTGATGGTGCTGAGGGCTTGTTACTCTGCCGCGATGACCACGAGGTCAGTTATGCCAGTGTCTTTAGTGACTGAGTAACTTGAGGCGTGCTAGCTTCCCGCCAATACAGCTGGGGCCACCAATATTGCGACGCGAAAGCGAAGAGGTGTTCACTGCGGGAAAGCAGTGTGGTCTCCTTCCAGTCAAAAGGAGCACGTCAGTTCCCTTGGCTCGGTCGGCTGGGGGCCAGGCAAGCAAGCAAACCTCCGGCTACAACTACAACTGTAATCACGGATGGCGAGATCTTCGACTGATAAATCGAGAGGCGAGGAGTAAGCATCAGCCAACCCACCATAGCCTTTTGGCTTGACGCCTTGAATCGGTGAACTTCAGCGATGCAAAGCGAGATTAAGCGCGACCTTCAAAGATCGATCGAGCAGCTCACCTGGATCGTTGAAGCTCGACGCTGTCTGCATTCCGCTGATGGTCACTGCAACTTCAGAAAATAAAAGTGCACTGCTTGCACACTATGGGCAGCAGTGCCGGGAACTTCTTGGGGTGGTTGTGAGGGGAAGATGGCCACGCGCCCCTGTCACGATAGACCCCGAGGCCTGGAAGGCCAGCTCCGATGATCTCTCGAGTTAACCGCGGCCTGGCGATCGATCATTTGGCGCCAGCTGCCGCAGCGGTACACTGCGTGACCTCCCCACCGAAAGGCAACGAGCCGGAATTTAGACGGGATTAAAGTATTGCCCAACTACCTTCTAAATCACATGCGGACATAAATTGACGGTTGGATACAATTGCTAACTAACGCGACCTCTGTAAATGATTAAAAATAAAAGTATCGGAACAATTTTGTTGCAGGCAAATCACTGCGCCCCCAGCATAATTCCTGTTTTTATCCGCAGATTGCGGTCAACAAAGCACGTTTGCAAGGATTTGCGTGACCTTGAGCACGAACGAAATAAACGCCACCAAAGCCAACATAGCGTTTGCCTTCCTTCTTCCTTCACCGCTCGTTGCCTTTGGTCTGAGATACCAGCTGGAAGCGAGACAGACCGCTTTCGTCATTGAAGCTGCTTCAGCTTGACCCGTTTGCGTTTGCCGCACGGGCGACCACTGCGACGATCGTGACCAGCGCCAAAGACAAGATCTCCACCCAGCATTACACTGCCTCCACAGCATTGCGTTCCCCTCGTCACACGTTATGAATAACGTTATTCGGAACCCCTGCACCGACACAACACCGCAGACGGCCAACCATTTCCGAATTGCCCGCCGGCATCGCAGTCAAAAGTCTTCCGACATTCCGACAATGTGCCAGAAGCTGCGGCGCGAGCGGTTCACCGCCAGTCCGTTCGACGAGGTGGCTCTGACCATGGGAGATCGGTCTCACCTCGAGGCTCTGGCGCAGACCTTCGTGTCCGACAACCTCCGGCAGTATCTGACCCATTCGGCCATGGGTCTCGACAAGGTGGACGACCGGCGTTGGAGGTCGTCAAGGCCAAGGAAGCTTTACGCGTCTACACGGAGCGCTCGCAGCGTGACATGGCTCGACGACAGCGGAAGCACCTCGCTGCCAACGCCAGCCGCGCCTGCACTGACGACGATAAGACCAAGTACACGGTGTCGGAACTGCCGGTCATGTTCAGTGCCGGCAGGTTGGTCGGTGACCTCGACGACGTCATGTTTTCGTGAACCCGACGCTGGAGCACATGCGCATCAAGTCTTCGTACGTGGACGACGTTGGTGGTGCGGCGGTGTTGGCCACAGTAGGGGAGCCTACCTTGGACGATCCGTTCTGTTCACTGGTCATCAAGTACATGGAGATGACCTTACCGTTGTCTACGTCAAGACTCGTCAAGAACCGAGACTTCGTCTACATGGAGGCCACGGGCGTCGTACAGCTCGGCCACGGGGGTGACCGCATCGGCTACCACCTCATGCACTCGGTGCACTTCCCGCAGACGGTAGATCGCCCCCACAAGGTGCGTGGTCGGCTCTCAATCTGCAGCTTCTTCCGACAAACCAGCCCCAACATCGTAGAGCACTACTCGTCCGGTACTATCGACCCGGGAGGCGTTATCCCGCGCTCGTTGCTGGTGCGAGCCACTGCTAATCAGATGCTGGCGCCGCTGCGTTACGCCTACTGCGGCCAGATGAAGAAGCTTACGTGGATGCTGCAGCAGAAGCGCGACGAGCGTCGAGCCGACGGTGTATTCTCCAAGGTGTCGGTATTAGTCGAGAACGTGTGCGTGACCTGCCGGTCGAAGGCGGGCAACCTCTTTAGCAGCAAGTGCTGCGTCTGTCTCGGCGAATTGTGCATGTCGTGCTCCATCAAGAAGCGCCTGAGCTTCCTGTCGCCGGATAGTACTCTAGTGCGCTGTAAGGTGTCAGTGTGTACTGCGTGTATGCTGGAAGGACTGCACGTTAGCGCGTCCAGAGCCGCTCGGGATCAACTGTCCGGAGCTTCAATCTGCTGCGCATTCGCCACGTGCTCCGTGTCGGAGACGAGCTCCGATCTATCGCCGTCCCCGACGAATTGGAGTCGAAGTCGGTACGCCAAGGCGACAGTATAGGCCAGGGCGCACCACGACCACACGCTTGAAGATGAAGATGAACCTTTGTCGGTTCTTTAGTGCCGACGCTGTATAGGATAACGTATTGGAAATGTATGAACCAACGCAATCAAGCCTCCTTGCACTAGCTTTGCTTGCTCATGTGGCCAGCAATCGATGCTGCCGACCACCACCGGCACCTCGCGCCATTTTTCCGGTGGCATGGAGCGGAGCGCTACGACGTTGCGATGAAGGGTGTGAAATCTTGTCGGCTTGCATTGACGCCGACAGACTCGTCGCTTGATCACCTTGAACCTTGGTGGATGAGGAAGGAGGAATGTTCGCAGCCACCAGGTCAGTGTAGCAGTTGAGCTCGCTTCTTTGTCATCATGACGATGGTCGCGTCCACTGGTTGAAGGTCTCCCAGCGTCGTGCTGCTACTGCTTCACCGCTGCAACGCGAGAACAAGTACCTGCAGTGTTGGGCGTGATCCTGCTACGCACGTTAGAGCAATTCCCAGCAGTAACGTGCTCGACACTCCCACATCGCAGCCAAAAGACGAACGTACTAAGATCCAACAGCTTGCCGCGTGACGATGGATATAATGCCAGCATTATATTTCCCCACCTGTCAGAACCATAGATCGGCGCTCAAACAGCATTCCCCCACTCCCGTGCGAACTTCAGGGCGTATTCCTTCACTAGAGGACTCGACACCTCGACATTCATCAACTGAGCTACGTCTTCCGGTGTCTGCTTGGCGCGCACCCACTTGTTCATCATCGAAAGTTGCAGCGTTGAGGCCGCTTCCTTCGTACTCGCCACCTTCTTGGCCTTCTCTAGAATCTAGAACAGCGAAGTGTCCTTGTAGTAAGGCGACAAACTGTCCAGAATCGTCGTCTTCTGCGTGGGGTAGCGTTTGTTAAAATCGCTTACGTACTTGACCCAAAACTCAAAGTTTTGGTTCACCACCAGACCGTCGCCGGCCTTCTGACGCTTAAGTTCTGCAAAGACTTTTTTCGGGATAGCTTTCTGACGTAGAAACTTCTTCATCCGCTTGTCCATCGCCGCCCGAGCGATTTTTTCAGTGCTCGGGTTCCGCATCGCTGCGTCGATCATGCTTGGCAGATGAGCGGCCAAATGCCTATCCAAGATGTGGTACCAAAACTCCTGCTTGCGGTATTTCCGGTTGAAAGTCGAGCCAAGTGCTGAAGAGCGGATTCGAGAACACGTTCTTGGACTCCTCAAGTTCAAGCTGGGTGAAGACTTCACTGGGGGAAATCTCCCTGCGCATGTAGTCCTGGAGCTTGTCAGCCCTCAATTTGGCGGCCGCAGCTCTCGTACTTGGGTCCTGTTCGAGGATCTTCAGCAGAGGCTTGGTTCTGTAGTGCGCCCTCAGCGTCGTGAACAGGTCCGTCTTCTTGTCGGGGTATTTTTCGTTGAACAGCTTCAAGTACGCAGTCCACGTGTCGTACAGCGGGTTTTGAAGAAATCGTCTTCCGCTTTGTACAGTTTCAGCAGCATGAAGACGTCGTCCGCAGATTTTCCACTGCTGAGCCAAGCGTTCATCTGTGCATTGCCCACTTTTGTGGCGATACTGTTCGTTGCGTCAGATTTCTTCGCCAGCGCGATCAACTCGGCCAACGTGCCGTCGGTGTGGTGATACAATAGTGTTGGGATCGTCGACGTTGTCTTGGTGGGGTTCTTAACGTTGAAGTCGTCCACGTACTTGACCCAAGCGGCGAACTCGGGCTTTGAAAAGAGCCTCTCTCCAGCTGCGCCGAGTGTGAACAGGTTAAAGACTTCGTCGGGGGATTTCCCCAATGCCGCCCAGTACTGGAGTTGTTCGCCTTGGAGTCGAAGAGCGAGCGTCTCCGTACTCGTCACCTTCTTCGCCACCTCGATCAGCTGGAACAATCCGTCGTCGCCGTATTTACTGATCAGAGTCGGGATAGTCGACGTCGCCTTGTTGGGGTATTTCTCGTTAGTCGTCCACGTACTTGACCCAATCCAGAAACTTCGCGTTGAAGAACAACGTGTCGCCCACCTTACCCAAGCTCAAGCTGGAGAAAACCTTGTTTACTGGTTTTCCCTTCGTGACCCACTGCTCCAGTGATTCCGTGGCGCTTTTCGAGGAAATCAAGCCTTTAAACTTGTCGACAATGGAGGCAGAAGGCCCCACCCTCTCTTCTTCTTCTTCGTCTTCATCTGCGTCGGTGGCTCTCAGGAACCTCCTGGCAGGTGCATGATCTCCACCCAAAGGAAGCAAATTAAATTGGTCCGATAGCGCGGAGGCTACCGTCTCCTTGCTCTTCACAGACAAGTTGGCATCAATGCCAGTAACCAGAGCGGCAACAGCGAACAGCACGACGCCACGGAGCCGCATCGGTGGCTGGACTTGACTCGACTCGATTGAGAAATGAAACAGGTGTGTGCCATACAGGGTCCAGAAGCTGATTCTCACGGACAACCACGTGCAGCGAGCCATCTTCCCCGCCCGGTCATCACGTTTCGTGTTATGGCTCGACAGATCTCGAGATACACCAAATGGTACTTACATCAAACGGTCGTGTCTGCAGACTTTCATCATCTGTCGAAGCACCACACCGTTGACTCACCACGTCAATTTCCGAACTGGGCCAAACCTGAAGCCATACACAGTCGACGGGAGAGCATGCAGACAACTGTGAGCGAAATCCAAGCAGAACATACTAAAGCAGCTGGCCAAACCTCAAATCTTGGTCTAACCATCCAAAATCACAAAAGTGGGACGGGCTTTTCATCGAGTAATCGTGGCGGCTCGTCAAGGACCGCAAAAAAAGGGTGGCTCGTCGAGGATTTGTATAGCAGAGTAGGTTCATCAAGGCATTATGACGGAAGTGCGCCAATGAGGATTTCGGTCGTCCATCAAGTTTCCTTACCACATTGCTAGGCGAACATCGCCGTACTGCTGTTGACGTTCAGCCTGCATGATCTTTGGCCAAATTTGCTTGTACGAGTGTTTCGCGGACGTGCGGGAGGTCTACGCCACCCGTCAGAACCTGAAGCTGCCAAATGCGTTGATGCAGTACCTCTTCAAGAGCTTGTAAGCCCAACCTGTTTTCGTCCGACCCGCATACACTACGGCCGCGCCAGACAGATTGTATTTAATAATGACGCAACATCAACAACTTGTATCTGTAAGCTTACTGCTACGAATCGATGTTGCAACCGTAAAAGGAGTTGACCATATTGTCGTCCTGATAGTTAGTTAGTTGAACTCGAGCGCGTCACCGAGACGCGATTCGCATGAGTAGCTCTGAGACCGTGCGACTTTGCATTAACAGCGAGGTCCAACAGCGCAGCACCGTGAAGGCAGTCTGGCTGGTCTTCCCATGCGGGCTGTACTGCAAGACCAAGCACCTGCTGACCGAGCCAAGCCCCGAGGCGCTTGCCGCGGTCAGCCGCCCACCTTATTCTCGTTGTTCACATCAGCATTGCGTCCGTAGCCGTTGTCGCGGCCTTCGAGCTACCCAACTATCGAGCGGTATTAGCTTAGCCGCTTAGGATACGACCTGCCTCGACAACATAACAACACACTTATCTCCAACGAGCCATCACATTTGGATACCACGTCCGTAGTCAGTTATACTTGGCGAGAAAACTGGCACGCATTGGGCTTGTCGCCAATTATACCGCTGGTCATCGCAGCAGCATTAATTATCGTCTCCCAGTAAAGAATAAAACCGCAACGTACGGTGTATGTCGAACAGTAGTCCGATATGCTTGATAACTACCGGCAAGATTCATGGAATGGTATTGTGATACATGTAGATAAGTTTTGCTGTGAGCGGCAGTCTACCGAATCGCAGTGTACAACAGAGAACTATGACACCTGAACGTCAAGTACATGCGTGGAAGGCAACCAACGCTGCATCCTGCAGCTGAATTCGCCGTCACGCATCGCGAGAAGGGTACATTCGACGGTGGAGTCGTTTAGGCCAGCCTGGTACCCGCAGCAACAACGGAAATGATATATAACGGGGCTGAGGGGCAATATTTCGTACTGAGCCTAGCTGTATGTCCAGGGTGGTTTTGTTCTAGCACGCACAGTCTAAAAGTTGTCCCACCGCGATCCCCGCCTTCATTCGATGCCGAGGAGATGATGAGTGGCATTCCTTGTCACGAGTCGCGACCGAAAGGCCCAGCGTAAAACATGAAGAGTTTCAATATGTATTGCTCGGTGGCTACTTGTTAGAGTAACCTCAATGTTATTTTTTATTGTAGTAACGTTAGCTTGGAATGCCTCCTAGCCTGCATACAATCGATTACAAAGGCACCGTTATTGTCGGCACAGCAGATTTAAACGAGCACTTCGAAGGTTGATCAGTTAGGAAGTGGGACCCCCGCTGGGAGCGGTTTACACCGCTGATGGTTGCTACCAGCCCCACTGTGCATGTACGCGTTGCTTGCGCTTTGGGCTGTACCTGTTAGGGCCTGCTTTCCATGCACTTGTAGGCGACGGCAATGGCAGGCCAGCAATTCCTTCCTTGGCAACCCTGTGATACAAGTAGATCCAACGCGCAGCTCCGCTTTAAGCGGAGTTGGCCTGATAAGCGGACTCCGCTTATCAGGCCTAGGCCGATGTACATTCGCGCGACTGCGTCGACGTCGACGAGATGGAGCACATTCTGCGCTGGAGTGCGACTACAGTGAATATTCGCGGTTTACACTTGGTCTCTGATCGCTGCGCAGTCGTCAGTGAGATTTTACCTGATGTCCACGCAGAGACTGCACGACACCAAGAGATCTCGAAGTCTCACCTGGTATGCATGAAGCCCATCGGGCAATGAACAAGTCTAGCAATTTGTACGGATGATCTTTTTGACTCGATTTATGGCCGATTATAGAAACGCCCTTGATGAACCACCGTTTTCAAATCGCCTTGACGAACCGCCTCGTTTTCCTTGATGAAAAGCCCCACCCCACAAAAGTTCTTGTCATCTACACAAAAATGTCGGAAAATCCCCCCGCGCCGCTACTCGCGGTGACCCTCGTCTTCCGGTCCAAGCCCAAGTTCCTCGGTCTCCCGCACATCCTGGACCATGTCTCCACCATCCTGGACACCTCAGTCGAGTTGCCTCTGTGGACTGCGAGCAAGTTCGGATAGATCAAGCTGCTGGACCGAATCTGGGATAGTAGCCAGATTTTTGAGGATAATGAGCCCAAAATGCCAGAAAATCTATGGACACTTCGCAAATACATCCGAGCGGACAATCAGTACCGGCAATTCCAGTTCCGACTGAGTATGGGGGAGGCAGTGTCCCGCAAAGATCTGGAAATGGTCAAGTGGCTGTCGTCCAAGTTTCCCGAGTGTAAGATTCCGTCGGAACTGGTGGTTGAAGCTTGTGAACAGGGGGCGATGGAGATTCTTCAGTTTTTCTACGACAACGATCGTGAGGTTTTGGAGAGCAAGGGGTTGCATGGAGTGGGTCACGGTGTTGAATGGGGAGGTGAATCCATGGCGGCTGCGATCTCGGCTCACCATTGCTTGGTGGTTGCACCGCCACATTCCAGACGCAGAGTTCGATATGAAGGCGGCAGTGGAGTCGGCTCTGGAAGCGGGGGAGATGATGGCTGTCCACTGGCTGGCGTGGAATGGTGCGGAGTTTCCGAGTCTAATGAAGAGGGGAAGCTCGAGGGAGCTGTGAATCTGCTGGAGACTGCAGCGGAGAATGGACACCTTGACATTGTTCGCTGGCTGATTGAGAATGATGAAGCCGGCGAGCTGACGGAGCTTGGTGGAGAGGGGAGAGTCTCGATCCTCCCTGCAGCTATCAACGGGCACGCTGAGGTGGCCAAGTTCCTCCGTGATAAAGTTCAGCGACCGACCTCATCTTTGGATCGTGAACAGGAACTTGAGCTCCAGCTAGGCACGCACGAAGCGTTGGACGAGCAGTTCATGTTGGTGTGTCGGGGAAGACAATGACGGAGGCCGCGAAGAATGGGCATTTTGCTGTCGCGCAGTGGCTTTATGACGAGTACGGAGATGACCCATTCGTCGACGTGTTCGACTACGGCGACAAGTTCTATGACAGACAGACATCCGTCGACACAGTGGCGATGGACGCAGCTGCAAACAACGGGCACCTCGACGTTCTCAAGTATCTGCACGAGATCGAAACGCTGGTCTATGGCAAGCGCAAGAGCGAAGAGACGACGAAGCGATCTCCGCCACGTGCACTGAAGGAGCGATGGATGGAGCTGCTGCGAACGGACACCTGGATGTTAGTCCGATGGCTGTCTGAGAACCGAAGTGAGGGGTGCACGAGTGCCGCTATGGACGGCGCTGCAGGGAATGGTCACCTCGAGGTGGTGCAGTGGCTTCACTCAAATACGCAGGCTGGTTGTACGACAATCGCAATGGATAGCGCGGCCCAGAATGGGCACCTGAAAGTCGTGAAATGGCTGCATGAGCATCGATCTGAGGGGTGTACGGGGCACGCGATGGATAAAACAGCGGAGAAGGGATTTCTGGAGGTTGTCAAGGAGGAAAGGTGAAATCTACAGACAGAAGTAGGCAAACTACAGACCGTCGGACAAAATACAGAAGGGGTAGGTTGCCTTGCCGATTTGCCATCCCTGTCTACACTGAATTTAGCTTAATATCGGTATTTGCAGGCTCAATATGGTTGGTGTAATGCCTGCTGTTTCCTTCTTACCGTGTTACCGTAACTCGGTAAGGCGGCCGTGTTACCATAACACGGTAAAGCGGCCGTGTTATCATAACTCGGTAAGGCGACCGTGTTACCATAACACGGTAAAGCTTTTGCTATGCGTCTCAATACCTCGGAAGCTAAACCAGCTACCTTACAGAGTCTGCAGACAGACGAGCGGCGCTGAGAACCCTGCTAGCCACTGCCAACACAAACGCAGAGTAGGACCGCGTATGCATGTTGCAGTCTCGAATTGGTTGCTGGGGTACCCTCTGATAATAAGCTTTGAAACTTCGAGAAGTCGACCTTCGGCGTTGGAAAGGACGAGTGTGCGACTGCTAGGAAATTCAAATTGCCCAACTGGGGATTCCCTCAGGAATTATCCTTCCGTCACGTCCGTCCATTGGGCCTACAAAGGCCTTGGCCCCAGCGCGGCCTCCCTGATGCACACGGGGTCCAGATATTAATTAACCTACTGAGCGTACGACCCAGCTAAGATATGCGAGAATCTATTACTGTGTGCCCCCAGTGCTAATAGCGCCGCGCATGGGCTTCATCATTTCCTACATGCTCAATTAGGTGTAGACCGGATACCTACAACATCGTGTGTGAGCCCAGCGGCGGCACCTCGGACGATTCAGCTCAACGTTCAACTACGGTTGGTTGCCCTGAACTATTCACGACTGTTTCACGTCACTTGTAGGCAGCGATCGTGCTTTTTGATCGATAGATACTATGCGAATAGGCAGTGCCGTCGGGCACGACCGCGAACCTGCTGAAGCTGTCCACCGAAACGATCCAGCCCTGCATCTCGCACTGCTTATAGTTTGTATCTACTGGTATCGTTGACGCTAAAAGCCTTAAGCAGCAGCTCAAGCACGTTGGTGCTGGCTGACGAGCTTACTGAACCAGGAGGTGTTTTCCACAATGTCCTGCGTGCCGACCACACTCAACCTCACAGTCATAATAACGATAGATAGTAGATGCTGCTGGGGACTAGTGAGTTCTGCTCTTCCCCGGCGAGCCGAGGTTCAGCGCTTAAGATTGTGTAGTGCCCACTCTGTGTCCATGGATATCGCGAAGACAACCCGCGAAAACGTGACGGATAATAAACAATTTACCAGTGTTATGACCTCGACTAAGGCCATTACAACGAAGCCCAATGTCCAACAGATACCTAACTCCAGGGCCGTCAACTCGAAGCAGACCAAGGCCCAGTTTAACCCCGGCCTAAGCACAAAGCTAAGCGAAGAAGGCGGAGGCCAAAATGACTAAGATGTTTCTTATCGCCACGCAGCCTAAAAACACACAAAAGAGATAAGTTGTCGCTGCCAGCGATTCGAGTTCATTAAACCAACCACTATCTCATGAATCTTCCATGCTAGCTACCACGGACTCTTTCGCCCTGTGTTCTTACACGTCTCCGAAGTATTCACTAGCACAAAGATGTCGAGGTTTAGCTGGCGAACCTGAGGCTGGCTTTTATACATTACCCTGCAGCTCTGCCCAGCCACGAACGTATGTCGGGCTGCTCGTTGGTGTGGCTGACGAGCGCAAAGTTCCGCCAGTAAGTGAATGTGCGCATCCGTCAAAGACAAACTTGGGATAGCCGTATTGTGAAGCATTAGCCGGTGATATTGGGAATATTGTGGGTCTAAACCAAGCAAAAGTCGTCAAGTTGGCACGTCTGTATTTAGTGGTGCAGTTCTGTATTCCTGCACGACCTCTCTGTAGGACTGGTAGTGTCTTCTGTAGGTTGTCGCTACCCTCTGTAGATTTGCACCACGCTCTGTATTTTTGGAGCACCTTCAGTAGAAACGGTATGTTTATCTGTAGTTTCCACCCGCTCTCGTTGTCAAGTGGCTGCATGCCAATCGAAAGGAAGGCTGCACGAAACAAATGGCTGATATAGCAGCATGCAATGGGCAATTGCGCGTGTTGCGGTGGCTTCGCTCGCAGGGGTTGGAGGGCTTTCCAATTACTTGCATTGACAGTGCAGTTTTGCACTCGCAGTGCCACGTGGAATTGACAGAGCACTCGGTCATTCCGGTGGACATCGCCCGAGGTTATTGACTGGATCAGCGAAAAATACTCACATTTCCGCGTAGGGGATCAAGCGTAGTCGGCGCGCAGGGAGATCTCAAAGTCTGAAGATGCAGAGGCACAGGCACAAATTTTTTTCTTCGTTATGAAGAACAATGACAAACTGCAACTGAACTGCACTCACCACGAATCCCATGTAAAATACATTCGCTAGAAGCTGAAGATAGACAAGGCATCAGGTAACGTTTCCGAAGACGTCTTGTATGGTTTTCACTCAACACACTGGACGAGTAACATCTATTTAACTTAAGACACTGAAGACATTGATATACGATACACATGACCACCGCTCTACCCATCGAGCGATGGCACGGACGAGTCGATGAATGTACACACGGAGGAGGAGGCCGTGAAGGCGTCGAAGCCGTTCGCTCGGTCCGAAGCCGGCTCCGTCGCGTCCATGTTGGTCCCGGCGCTCACACAAATCCCGCAGAAGACGATCTTCCGCTGCAGCAGTCGCCCACACGACGAGTTGAAGCTCAGGCGCTGGCTGATCTTGCACGAATAGCACACAGACCCGCTGCACAACTTGCACGTGTTCCCCGCAATGCTCCCCATGACACTGCGGGTGCTTTTCCGGCAGACGACGCACTTCCTGCTGTGTCGCTCCATCCCAGACAACAAGAAAGCACCGCGACGATGCTTCAGCATCCACGCGAGCTTCTTCATCTGGCCGCAGTACGCGTAGTTGGTCGCCGCCAGCAGAAAGTTCGCCACTACCGAGGACAACAGTGCGCGAATGGTGTCGCGACCAGGATCGACCGTGGCACAGCAGAAAGTGTCGATAGTGTTGCGACTGATTTGTCGGAAGCACGAGAAGACCGACAAGTTGCCTCGGATTTTGTTGGGCAGCGCCTCTGTCTGAGGAAAGTCGATGGAGTGTTGGAAGCGGTAGCCCACCCGAACACCGTTGGGTAGGTTGATAATTCCAGTCGCTTCGATGTAGACAAAGTCTCGACTTCTGACGAGGTTGGAGGCCTGAAGCGGGGAGTCGATCGCCATCCACTTGATAACTAGCGAGCGGAACGGGTCGTCCTTGCTCGGTTCCACGACGGTGGCCAGCACCGCGCCGTCGTTGATGTGCTGCACGTACGAAGCGTTGATGCGCATGTCGTCCAGCGTCGAACTCATGACGCCAAACATGAGGTCTTCAAGCTCTCCAGAGACTGCCCCCACGCCGAGAAGCACCGACAGATCCTTCTCATCCGTGACTACGTTCAAGCGCTGAGTGCAGCTCAGTGAGTTGTCGAGGGTTGTGCCTCTGCGACCGAGAGCTCTTCGAGAGCGTTCACCGTACACGTGCAAATTGTCGCGGGACTTGACATGCTGCCACCGTCGTTTGTTCACCCTGCGCCGGTCGATTAGAACGTAGTCCTTGTATTTCTGCACGTATTCCTCCACATAGTCTTCGGTCAGATCGATCAGCTCTCGCCGCTCTGCCTCAGTCACGTTCAAGTCCGGGAACGGACTGCCGATGAATCGCTCCTTCGTCATCATGGTTGCTGTTTGGCTGGTGCGGTGCAGGTTCTCGACTGACTCAAGCGACAGCTTGAACCTTCCTTGACTGGCAGTCCTCCTCCAGATGTGTGTGGATTCACCTGAAGCGTGCCATGCGCTGTTGTTTACAACATCATAGTTGAATGGTCGAAAGCTGCGGGTCAGAAGCTCGCGATCATTGGGGCTTAGAGATAAGATCCGTTTTAGCTCGTCGGCCATCGAAATAGACACCTGCCACGAGGACAT
Organism: Phytophthora sojae; assembly: GCF_000149755.1. Lineage (NCBI taxonomy): Eukaryota > Oomycota > Peronosporomycetes > Peronosporales > Peronosporaceae > Phytophthora > Phytophthora sojae. The sequence continues at coordinate 223,028 of NW_009258119.1, forward strand.
GTTGACATACAGATGGGGGCATCGTGTAAGAGAGTAATGCCCTGTGCCTTGATAACACCTTATCCCCTTGCCATATGGAGTTTTTGACCATAATCCCTAGAAATGGGCAAATTCACGCGGATGTCCGTCTACAGGATAGAGCCAACACGAGCTCACAGAAGATAAAACATGTGTGGGCTTTAATGGTCGTGGTATTAGCTTACAACAGTCAAGGCACCTGACCGTTTTTGACGCCACAGATCTTCATGCATTGAACGCCATCAATAGTGCAAGTAGCATATACGGGTAAGCACAGCCAACGTGACTGTAAAGTCCATGCCCGCGTGTCTCCCGTTCAAGTTACACGCGGGCATGGACTTTACAGTCACGTTGGCTGTGCTATATGAAGTCAGCGCTGGTCATGGGCTCACTTCGATCCCCATAGTAAACGCGACTCTAAGCGCTGCGAAGAGTCGCGTAGCCGGTTTCAACGGCTGGAGATATGCCGCTGCAGACAGGATGAACAGCTTGAGCAGAAGCACACGATCGAGAGCTCGAAGGGGATGGAGCTCAAGCAGGAGCCCAAGCAGGAGCAGGAGATGAAGCGTTTGGAAAAGGAGTAGGATCTGATGCAGTGCTAGATCGACAGGAGTCCGAATGCGAGCTCGCAGCAGTACATGTCGGAAGGTTCACTTGCGCTGCGAGGAGAAGAATGTGAAGTGAGTTTATTTTGCTTTTGCGCGCTAGCTACTGCTATCTCTTCTCTCCTGTGCCTCCCTCTTGTAGTTCGGTTGTCTAGCTAGCGTGTCGTAGTTCTAAGCCTTGTGGTGTCGTTTGTGCGAAGTATCCAAAGCACAGATGCAGCGTTGTGAGGCGCTCACAGCGCGATGCGGCGTTGTCGCTCAGTTGAGCCAGCGGTAACGGCTCCTTCCAACAGTACAAGCAAGTAGAAGCTCAAGCCTGAGCAGATTGTTGGAGCTTTATTAGAATAGGAGCGCGAGCGTGAGCGCGAAAGCACTTCAGGTTTCGGCTTCGGCTTCGGCTCTACAGCTGCAAGCGCAGGGGGGCTGGAGCAGGAGCAGGATGGTCTCGAAAAGGAGCGCAAGACAACATTAATATGTATATATTAAAATCAAACTCACAATAACAAGATTCGCACAGCCATTGCGCTTGCGGTTCGTAGCAGTACTCGGCCGGAGGTTGCATGGATTGCGTTGTTACACCCACGGATGGCAGGCAGGGACGTTCTACAGACCCAAGCGACAGATCACCTGCTTCAGGCTGCCTCGGCAATGGCCGCTGGGCTCTATCCTCACCCGGGTCGTACACAATGGAGATTAGTCGGTAAAGGCAAGAGCTCGATTGTGCGAGGGTGTCTTCGGAAAACGAGCTCCGAGACGAAAACGAAACAAGCACGTCAAGGAGCACTCGCGGTGGCTTATTGCCTGGGCACACACCGAGATACGCCAATACTTACGAGCTACCAGCGAGTTAATGTACAATTTTGTTGAGGGGCGAGACGATGTCGAAGATGATCTGTTGCCGTGGTGGAAGCGCAAATCGACGCGTTTCCCCCTTCTGGCTCAGCTCGCCAGTAAGTGCCTTTGCTGCGTGACAACTTTAGTTCCCTCTTGCGCGCTTTACCCTAAATAACAATTCGTTCAACCACGACAACTAGGCGGGTAGATAGATATCAATGAAACACATCACACTATCCTAATGGTGTTTGAGTTTGGATATATCCATGTAAATCATCGACATCACCCAGCACACTTACACAAGCACACCAACGAGATCCCTCTCGCAACCCTCTTCCAACCCACCCATCGTTACCACGCCCACGTCCTCCATTTAGTCCGGTTGGTAAACGCTTAATAAAAGCCCAGCTTTACCCTCCGACTACCATTTCATTCAACTCAAGAGGGTGGTCCAAAATCCATGCGTTTATCTCCCGGAGACGGTTCTCCAAGGACCAGCTGGCATCTTCGTCCGGGTGAAGCTGCATATGAAGGAACAGGAAAACGTCGAGCTGGTTGGATACGACAGCACTAACGACTTCTGGAAACGTAAAGTCATTTGCGAGATGCTTGCGTAGCCATTTCATAACATGTAAATGGCCACTTTGTGCTGCCTTTCTCATCGCTTGAGCCGTGCAGACTTCCGGTCTGTTCGCATGCCACGTCTAGCGGCGGCATCCATTGCAGTCGTTGTGCCACCCTGCGAGCGATGCTCATGCAGCCATTTGACAACTTCGAGGTGGCCATTGCCCGCTGCACCATCCATTGCAGCCTTGGAGCTGCTAACATGAGTATTGGAATGTAGCCATTTTACCACGTCAAGGTGCCCGTTGCGTGCTGCGCGGTCCATAGCAGCCACTGTACATCTCCGACCGGTGTTCGTGAAGCCACTGCGCCACTTGTAGGTGCCCCTTAGCAGCGGCAACATCCATCGCATCTGTTGTGCACCCTTCTTCACGATTGTGATGAAGCCACTGGACCACGTGAAGATGGCCATTGCTGGCCGCGCCGTCCATTGCCTTCGTCGTGCACAATGGTCCAGATTTCTTGGTTTTAGTGCCTCTTTTTCGCTTTTTGGTGCCCGCTTCGATTGACATCTGCAACTCGTGCAAGTACTTCACAATGTCGAGATGCCCATCGACCGCAGCTGCGTCCATCGCAGTACTAGTTGTGAGCGACATGTCAATATCTCTTACGAACAAATTCAGGTTGGGTTCGCCGCCGTACTCGGCGTATAACTACTTCACCAGATGCCCTTTCAATGCGGCTTTGACCATCGTGTCCCCCGACACGTATGCGGTATCAACCCGTGGTTGGATTATCCGTGTAGGTAATCTTGGCGAAGATAGTTGGCGTTCGACTGGGTGTACCCACGAAGATACTTTGCCACTTCGAAGTGCCCTTTGACAGCGGCAAGATGGATCCCAAGGTGGACTTCGCAGCTGAAAGATGCAGCACGCGACTCAGATACTTGACCGCATTCAATCAGCCACCTCACAGCGTCAAGACGTCCGTTCTCCGCGGCTTTCGCAACCAACCCCGCGACCCCATCCAGCTGCACTCGTTCCGCCAGCCATTGCAGTACGTCCACGCGTCCCTGAGCCGCAATATCACGTACGGGAGCGTGTTGTGCCCTGTTTCCAAGCCTTGCAAAACCTCGCGAAATCAGCCACTCGGCCACAAGAATACCTCCCATCTTCAACGCCGACCAAAGCGCCGCGTTCCTATCGAAGTCTGCATCTGGAAAACGCCGTTGCAGCCACCACACAATGTCACTACGTCGACCCTGGACCGCCGCCGACATGGTGAGATCTCCCCACTCCACGTGATGTCCGACCTCAGTAACCCCTTTCTGCTCCAATACTCGAGTGTCATTCTCGTAAATGAGCTGCGAAATCTCCAGTGACCCAGCCAAACAAGCTGCAGCCACCAGCTCTGACGTCACTCTGAGACCTAGGAACGTGGTCAAAACCACTTGAGCAGCTCCAAATTCTTTCGAGGCACAGCGTCCTCCAACCCAATCGAGAATAGATATTGCTGGTAGTGTCGATCTGTGCGGAGGAACTTGCGTAGCCAAGTCTCTTCCGTCAGTTTGCTGTCGGAATTTAGGAATTGGTCGCTGCTGTTCCAGATGCGATCTAGAAGCGTCACAAAGCCCAATTTGCACGCTTCGAGCGGGGTGAAGCTCGCTGAATTGTCCAGGGACTGGGAGACTGCCTCAGCGACGTGAGGGAGACCCAGGAACGCGGAAGACGAGTGTGGCGAGAATGCGCTATGTGGTGCACACGGAGTCGAAGCTCTGAAAACTTCAAGCAGATGTACCCATGTTGAACATGGCTACATGCTTGGTTTGATATGGCTTACACTGAACCATGTAGCTTATCATACATTCTTCAAGATACCTGTAAACAAGCCGACATGGCGTGCGCTGTTCCGCCCCTGCTGGCAGTGAGGCTCGTGTTCGGCGCCAAGACGGAGCTCGTGGACGTGCCTCACCTCATAGAGAGCATGTCTGGGTTGCTGGACACTTCGGTTGACGTCCCTCCGCTCCGGGCGTGTAAACTCGGTTCCGTAAAGTTACTGGATCGCATCTGGAACAGCAGCGACGTTTACGCTCAAGACAGCACCGCTGTAACAAGCGAAACTTTCACCCTCCGCAAGTTCCTGCGTGCGGACCGTCACTACCAGCAATATTTCTTCACTTCGACCTTGAAAGAGGCCGCTCCAAGTAAAAATTTGGGGGTGGTCAAGTGGATTTCGAGCAAGTTCCCAACATTTCAAGTTTCCTCGGAAATCGTGGCCAGGGCGTGTCTAGCTGGAGCTTTGGACATTCTGCAGTTCTTTCATGACAATTGCACTCAAGTGTTGGAGAAAAGGGAGAAATTTGGGGTGGGGCATCCAGTTGACTGGGGAAATTTAACCATGTCGGCAGCGATTTTGGGTCGTCGAAGTGACATTGTGTGGTGGCTGCATCGCCACTTTCCAGACGCCAACTACAATTTGGAGATTGCATTGGAGTCGGCACTAAAAGTGGGGAATGTCTTGATAGCAAAATGGCTGCTGAACCAAGGGGCAGAATGGCGCCGACGCCGGCGTAACCCTACTGAGCGTATTGATGCCTGCTACGTTGCTGGGCAAGAGCGACTGGACGTACTGCACTGGCTGGACGAACGGGGACAAATTGATAGCGGGGACGTGCGAATGTTGGTAAATGCTGCCAAAGGAGGACACTTGGAAGTTGTACGCTGGTTGATCGAGCATCGTGGTTCGAGTACTGCAGCTGTAGCAGATGCAATGCTCGCGACTCACGCCGCTGCAAGCAAATGGCCCCTGAAAGTTGCGAAGTTCTTGCGAGAGTTCACGAAAGAAGCGGAGGGCTCGCCGACAAGTGAACTGCTCGACAGTATCGAGTACAGGCGAGAGTTGGGCAGGATCGATGTTTATACGGTGTCAGGGGAAACATGCGAATGGCTGCGAGGAGGGGGCGCCTCGGCGTTGCTCGATGGCTGCTCGAAGAGTATGGGGACAGTGTCGATTTTTTCGTGGATGATAAGGGGCACCCAATCAGTGTTTAACGAGGCTGCCGGCAGTGGAAACCTCGAGTTGGTAAAGTACTTGTACGGTCTTCGCGGTCGTGGCCACTGCCGTGTCCCCTTCCAGCAATGGATAGTGCAGCCCGCAAGGGACATTTGCAGGTTGTACAATGGCATCACCAACACGGAGCTGAGGGCTGCACCACCTTTGCCATCGACATGGCCGCGGCGGGTGGTCAATACACGAGCACTGTTCACTGGGCTGTACAGTAGCGGCTATACAATCTGGACATCTCGATGTTGTGCGCTGGTTACACTACAGCATGCGAGCTGAGTGTAGCAAAGCAGCTATGGATTGTGCGGCGAAGAATGGGCACCTTGACATCGTAAAATGGCTACACTCGTATCGAACCGAAGGATGCTCTGCCGGTGCGATGGACTTGGCTGCTGCATTTGGTGCTTTAGACGTCGTGAATTGGCTCCATGCGAATATTGTACATCTAGAGCGATGCAACGGTCTGCAAGATACCGACACCTCAACGTCATTAAGTGGCTCCATGCCAACCGCTGCACCGATTCAGCCGCCGGTTATGCCATGGATAGCAACTCCTTTGAGGTGTTGTTATTTCTACACTATGAATGCCATCTAACGTGGCCTGAAGAAGGAGATAATTCTCTTTCCCTTAACGATTTCAGGTGGATCGACGAAGCCTTTTCGTGACTTGGCGTTAATGTATATTTTGGACATTTTAGTTTTCTTTTTATACTTTCAAATATTTTACGTCAAATTCAAAAAGTCTTCTTAACCTCTTGGATCATGCGGATTCTTTTTTTTTGTTTATGTGGAGCGCACAGATAGCCCCGTAGGTAAAGTATCAGCAATTAACTTCTAAAACAAAACTTTATTTGATACTTTTGAGAAGATCTATCTATCTATCAGAAACGCTGCCGATTGACGTTCTGTTATAGGATCCTTCTCTCGTTCATGATTGTTAAAACACCAAGGGAATGGCTTCGGACGGAGAAAGATCCGAGAGAAGAGGGATATCTTCATCCTCATCACTGTCCTCCATAATAGCCTGCAATTCGTCGTCCAAGAACGACGAATTCTCTGAAATGTCCGTTTGGGATGACGTCGTTGACGATACGCTCTTGAACCGCGTGTAAACATTGTAGCCAGTAGCCTGCTCTTTCGCGGCCAGCTCCGCACTCAGCTCGGTAGCGTTGGTAATGCACGAGGCACAGAACGAGACCTTGCGCTTGTCAAGCTTCCCATCCAGCTCTATGAAGCTGAGGCGCTTCCGAATCTTGCAGGAGCGGCACACCGGACCATGGCACAGTTTACACGTACTCGATCCAACCAGTTGCTTGCCCGATATCGGACAGAGCAGACTCTTTTCGCACATACTGCAGTGGGCACTCTGCATGTGGCTCTTCCGTTTGTTTGCCACGTTATTCTGCTGCAACATCCACGCCAGCTTCTTCATTTGTCCGCACTGGACGCACTTAGCAACCGAGAGCATCGTTTCCACTGCCGTCGAGGACCACATAAAGCGCTTGATTTCACCTCCCGGGTCGATCGTGCCGCGAGCGTAGTGCTCGATAACGTTGTCGTCGACTTGACGGAAGAAGCCGAAGATGGACAGATTCCCACGGATCGTATTCGGCAGCGGCTTGGTCTCCGGGAACTCGATCGAGTGCAGCAGATAGTAGCCCACACGCTCGCCGTTCGCAAGGTAAACGAACCCAGTGGCCTCGATGTAGACGAAATCTCGCCTCTTGACAAGACTCATAGCCTGTAGCGGGAGATCAATGGTCATCCACTTGATAATGAGCGACTGGAAGGGCATTTCCTCGCTGGGTTCAACCACGGGGCACAGAATCGCTGCGCTGTCGACGTCACCCACGTACGAAGCCTTGACGCGCATGCTGTCTTGCGTGGGGTTCACGGCGCCGAACATGAGGTCGTCTAAGCCACCATTGAACGTCCCGACGCTCAGAACGGAGGGCAGAGCCTTCCCCTGCGGCTTCTCATCGTTCACTCCGACGGTTTTCCACGGCTCAAAGTTGGCGTCTCGATTGCGAGCGGCGTACACGTGCTGGTTGTCTCGAGACTTGGCGAGTTTCCAGCGTCGCTCGTCCACAATCTGCTGGTCGATCTCGACAAACTCCTCGTACTCCTGGAAGTTGTCGTCGACGAATCCACTGACGAGGTCGATCAGCACGCGGCGGTCGTTTTCCGATACCTGCACGTTCGGGTACGGGTTGTCGGAGAACCTGTCCTTCCCCATGGTGAGCGAGCTTTGCCGATAATCTGGAAGTGATACCGCCCGAGCGATCCGGACAAACGTCGGGTGCACAGCGTATTACTGCGGAGACTTCCTTGCAGCTTTGATGGTGGCGATTACAGAACCGTGATTGCCAGACCGAGTGTCTGTTGAGCAGGCACGGGCTTTGCTTGGCCACAATCCCTCTCCTCCGCATAGAGAAGCGTATGTTTCCTAGGAAAATAATTCTCCGATTTGAGTCGACCCCGGTGAGCCGGAACCTCCCACTCCACCGTGGAGTCCACGAGCTTCAATGCGGAGGAATTGCAGCGAAATTGAACCAGATGGATCGACGGCAACGCCAGCCACGATACACACACGCAAAAATGTTAATCTTCTCGCATAAACTCAAGGATTCCCCTGCATATTTCCAGTGATAATCAACATCAAATAATTTAGTGTACATCACACCACGCTCACTCAAAATCAGTATGCTATACAAAATCCACGTCATCTTTTATTCGAAAAGATGACGCCGAATCCAGTTCCGCCGCTGCTGGCGGCGGCGCTCGTGCTCCGCTCCAGAGCCGAGTTCCAGAGCCTCCCTCACGTCGTTGACGCTATGTCCCAATTTCTCGACACTTCAGCGACCTCTTCACCGCTCGAAGCGGCCAAATTGGGCTCTGGCAAGCTTCTGGGCCGCATTTGGTACAGCAGCGACCAGTTCGTGAATTCCGGGACTGAACCGACGGAGGAGACTTGGCTACGCAAGTTCCTCCGCACCGATAAGCACTACCAGCAATATGTCTTTCTGTTTGGGTTGGAGAAGGCCGTTAATTCTGAAAATGTGGAGCTGGTCAAGTGGTTTTTGAGCAAGTTTCAGGGTCTCACGGTCTCGTCGGAGTTGGTGGCCCGAGCTTGTCTGGTTGGGTCCTTGGAGATCTTGCAGCTCTTTACGCCAATGACAACCGGACGCTGGAGCAGAAGGGGGTTTACGGACTGGGGAACAACGTCAAGTGGGGAGGTGTGACCATGGCGGCGGCGGTCCAGAGTCGACGCAGTGATATTGTGTGGTGGCTACATCGAAACATTCCAGACGCAGACTACAACCTCAACGCTGCACTGTAGCGCTGACAATGGGGGATATTCTGATCGCTGAGTGGCTGATCTCGCAGAGGGCTGCGTGGCCTGAGCGTGACGAACATGGAGATGGAGGTATCGCTGACGAGATTGTGGCTCGGGGACGCGTGGACTTCCTGCAATGGCTGGAAGAGAGGGGAAAGCTGGATAAAGTTCCCGGGTGGATTGTCAAGGCTGCGGAGAATGGACACCTTGGCATGGTGCGCTGGCTAATTGAGCGCAGTCCTCCTAACGGAGGCAGCCAGGCTAGGACGGCTCTGTTAAAGTGCGAGGCTCAGCTGGCGATTCACGGTGCCGCCGCCAATGGACATCTTGAAGCGGCAAAGTATCTTCGAGAGTATACAAAGCCGTACACCAGCCATCTTCTCGTGGATCAGCAACAGACTCCTGGGCTGCAGGAATTGCAAGCGCAGCTCAGAGACGAGCTTGACGTAGAAAACGTGTCTGATAGCACGATGAGGACGGCCGCTTTGAACGGGTACCTGAATGTGGTCAAGTGGCTGTACGCGGAGTACGGCGTGGACATCTTCGTGAAAAATGTGAGCTGGACACCGTCGAGTCCCAATAGTACCGCCATGAACGCAGCCGCGCCCCACGGACATCTCGAGATTGTTAAGTATCTGCATAAGCTGCAGATATCGCTTAGTGCGAACGCCGGGGAGCTAGGAAGGGGAGCGTCTACAAAAAAAATCTGGACCAAAATGCACCGAGATGGCAATGACTGGAGCAGCTATCAACGGCCATCTGAACGTGATTCAGTGGCTTCATCACAACCGGAAAGAAGATTACTCCTCTCAAGCCATGGACTTTGCCGCCGCTAAGGGGCACCTACTCGTGGTGCAGTGGCTTCATGAACATCGTGCGGTAAGGTGTTCAACGTTCGCTATGGACGATGCGGCACGGAATGGACACCTCGACGTGGTAAAATGGCTACAGGCAAATACCCAAGCTGGTTGCACGAAGGAGGCAATGGACGGCGCAGCGGGCAATGGCCACCTCGAAGTTGTCAAATGGCTGCATGAGCATCGCTCTGAGGGGTGTACGACTTCCGCGATGGATGATGCGGCTGAGAATGGAGCTCTCGATGTCGTGAAATGGCTTCATGTGAACAGGGCGGAAGGTTGCACAAGTCAAGCGATCAAAAAGGCAGCAGAAGGCGGCCATTTTCGTGTTGCCAGGTGGCTATACAAGCACCGGCCAGAGATTTGTACTCCATCCAAGAACTTTGAGGTTTTCCTATTCCTCCGAATGCAGCTTCATCAAGCACGTACGGAGGGTGCTGCAAGCTGGTCCTTAGAGGACGATCGCTAGGGGCATTTACTTTTGGATGTATAAAGCACCGGCATGAGTTTCAAGACGTGGATGTCTAGGACTTCATGCACATGTAAAACGTTAAATTTCGGCTGCGGATCAGAGATAGTCTTTCTACCAGATTCTACGTATGAGTATGTTGGGGTTGCCAACTACATAGTATTAAAGTTTCTTGCATAATTGAAGTTGTTCGTATGAAAGATCACCTCGGAGGACATTGTGATTGCAAGCTCAAAAAGCTATGATACTTTACTTTCAGAGCGATCGATACTGCTCAGGATCAGTGTTCAACGTTGTTACAATGTGTACAAGAGCGTATTGTCAAGGACGTCGTCCCAAACGGACATTCCGAGAATGCGTCGTTCTTTGACGAGGAATTGCAGACAATTTTGGAGGAAGGAGATTGAAGTGGAGATATCCCTCTTCTCTCGGACTTTTTCCAATCCCTTGGTGTTTAACAGTCATGAACGATAAAGATGGATTCCTTACAGAATGCTTCCAAGTGTTTCCTTATTTTTTATACGGTGAAATGTGTGGCTTATCGTACGGCAACTAACAACAAAATAACCTTTGATCCCGCCAAGTCACAAAAGACTGGTTGGTGTTCAACGATCCAGGCATTATTTCACGATACTTAGCCATCAAGGAAAGGGAGCTCACTACGGTGTAGAAACAACAAAACCTCAAAGAAGTTGTTTTCCGCGGCATAACGGGCGGCTAAACCGGAGCAGCCCTCTGACCGGTTGGCATGAAGCCACTTAATGACGTTGAAGTGCCCGCATCTTGCAGCCATGTCCATCGCTTTCGACGTGCAGCCCTCACGCCGATTCGCGTGAAGCCATTTCACGACATTTAGTGCGCCAAGCCCAGCTGCGAAGCTCATCGCGCCTGCAGTGCATCCTTCGGTTCGATGCGCGTGTAGCCATTTCACGATGTCGAGGTGCCCATTCATCGCGGCAGCATTCATAGCGGCTGTGCTACACTCCGCTTGCATATTGTAGTGTAGCCAGCGCACAACATCGAGGTGCCCATATCGTGCCGCGTTTTCCATAGCTGCAGCTGTACATCCGGGCGAGCAATGCTCATGGAGCCATTGTATCACATTCAAATGGCCACACGCCGCCGCCTCGTCGATGGCAAAAGTGGTACAGCCCTCCGTTCGGTGTTGATGAAACGATTGTATAGCTCCAAGGTGCCCATGCCGGGCTGCATCATCCGTAGCCAAGATACCCGTTGACTTCGATCTGAAAACTGTTTCTTCTTCTCGCTTCCGCTTCCTCAAGGTTGAGCCATCGCACCCTCGAAGACCGTGCAAGTACTTTACCAACTCGAGGTTTCCACTGCCGGCAGCCTCGTTAAACACTGATTGGGTGCCCCTTATCATCCACGAAAAAATCGACACTGTCCCCATACTCTTCGAGCAGCCATCGAGCAACGCCGAGGCGCCCCCTCCTCGCAGCCATTCGCATGTTTCCCCTGACACCGTATAAACATCGATCCTGCCCAACTCTCGCCTGTACTCGATACTGTCGAGCAGTTCACTTGTCGGCGAGCCCTCCGCTTCTTTCGTGAACTCTCGCAAGAACTTCGCAACTTTCAGGGGCCATTTGCTTGCAGCGGCGTGAGTCGCGAGCATTGCATCTGCTACAGCTGCAGTACTCGAACCACGATGCTCGATCAACCAGCGTACAACTTCCAAGTGTCCTCCTTTGGCAGCATTTACCAACATTCGCACGTCCCCGCTATCAATTTGTCCCCGTTCGTCCAGCCAGTGCAGTACGTCCAGTCGCTCTTGCCCAGCAACGTAGCAGGCATCAATACGCTCAGTAGGGTTACGCCGGCGTCGGCGCCATTCTGCCCCTTGGTTCAGCAGCCATTTTGCTATCAAGACATTCCCCACTTTTAGTGCCGACTCCAATGCAATCTCCAAATTGTAGTTGGCGTCTGGAAAGTGGCGATGCAGCCACCACACAATGTCACTTCGACGACCCAAAATCGCTGCCGACATGGTTAAATTTCCCCAGTCAACTGGATGCCCCACCCCAAATTTCTCCCTTTTCTCCAACACTTGAGTGCAATTGTCATGAAAGAACTGCAGAATGTCCAAAGCTCCAGCTAGACACGCCCTGGCCACGATTTCCGAGGAAACTTGAAATGTTGGGAACTTGCTCGAAATCCACTTGACCACCCCCAAATTTTTACTTGGAGCGGCCTCTTTCAAGGTCGAAGTGAAGAAATATTGCTGGTAGTGACGGTCCGCACGCAGGAACTTGCGGAGGGTGAAAGTTTCGCTTGTTACAGCGGTGCTGTCTTGAGCGTAAACGTCGCTGCTGTTCCAGATGCGATCCAGTAACTTTACGGAACCGAGTTTACACGCCCGGAGCGGAGGGACGTCAACCGAAGTGTCCAGCAACCCAGACATGCTCTCTATGAGGTGAGGCACGTCCACGAGCTCCGTCTTGGCGCCGAACACGAGCCTCACTGCCAGCAGGGGCGGAACAGCGCACGCCATGTCGGCTTGTTTACAGGTATCTTGAAGAATGTATGATAAGCTACATGGTTCAGTGTAAGCCATATCAAACCAAGCATGTAGCCATGTTCAACATGGGTACATCTGCTTGAAGTTTTCAGAGCTTCGACTCCGTGTGCACCACATAGCGCATTCTCGCCACACTCGTCTTCCGCGTTCCTGGGTCTCCCTCACGTCGCTGAGGCAGTCTCCCAGTCCCTGGACAATTCAGCGAGCTTCACCCCGCTCGAAGCGTGCAAATTGGGCTTTGTGACGCTTCTAGATCGCATCTGGAACAGCAGCGACCAATTCCTAAATTCCGACAGCAAACTGACGGAAGAGACTTGGCTACGCAAGTTCCTCCGCACAGATCGACACTACCAGCAATATCTATTCTCGATTGGGTTGGAGGACGCTGTGCCTCGAAAGAATTTGGAGCTGCTCAAGTGGTTTTGACCACGTTCCTAGGTCTCAGAGTGACGTCAGAGCTGGTGGCTGCAGCTTGTTTGGCTGGGTCACTGGAGATTTCGCAGCTCATTTACGAGAATGACACTCGAGTATTGGAGCAGAAAGGGGTTACTGAGGTCGGACATCACGTGGAGTGGGGAGATCTCACCATGTCGGCGGCGGTCCAGGGTCGACGTAGTGACATTGTGTGGTGGCTGCAACGGCGTTTTCCAGATGCAGACTTCGATAGGAACGCGGCGCTTTGGTCGGCGTTGAAGATGGGAGGTATTCTTGTGGCCGAGTGGCTGATTTCGCGAGGTTTTGCAAGGCTTGGAAACAGGGCACAACACGCTCCCGTACGTGATATTGCGGCTCAGGGACGCGTGGACGTACTGCAATGGCTGGCGGAACGAGTGCAGCTGGATGGGGTCGCGGGGTTGGTTGCGAAAGCCGCGGAGAACGGACGTCTTGACGCTGTGAGGTGGCTGATTGAATGCGGTCAAGTATCTGAGTCGCGTGCTGCATCTTTCAGCTGCGAAGTCCACCTTGGGATCCATCTTGCCGCTGTCAAAGGGCACTTCGAAGTGGCAAAGTATCTTCGTGGGTACACCCAGTCGAACGCCAACTATCTTCGCCAAGATTACCTACACGGATAATCCAACCACGGGTTGATACCGCATACGTGTCGGGGGACACGATGGTCAAAGCCGCATTGAAAGGGCATCTGGTGAAGTAGTTATACGCCGAGTACGGCGGCGAACCCAACCTGAATTTGTTCGTAAGAGATATTGACATGTCGCTCACAACTAGTACTGCGATGGACGCAGCTGCGGTCGATGGGCATCTCGACATTGTGAAGTACTTGCACGAGTTGCAGATGTCAATCGAAGCGGGCACCAAAAAGCGAAAAAGAGGCACTAAAACCAAGAAATCTGGACCATTGTGCACGACGAAGGCAATGGACGGCGCGGCCAGCAATGGCCATCTTCACGTGGTCCAGTGGCTTCATCACAATCGTGAAGAAGGGTGCACAACAGATGCGATGGATGTTGCCGCTGCTAAGGGGCACCTACAAGTGGCGCAGTGGCTTCACGAACACCGGTCGGAGATGTACAGTGGCTGCTATGGACCGCGCAGCACGCAACGGGCACCTTGACGTGGTAAAATGGCTACATTCCAATACTCATGTTAGCAGCTCCAAGGCTGCAATGGATGGTGCAGCGGGCAATGGCCACCTCGAAGTTGTCAAATGGCTGCATGAGCATCGCTCGCAGGGTGGCACAACGACTGCAATGGATGCCGCCGCTAGACGTGGCATGCGAACAGACCGGAAGTCTGCACGGCTCAAGCGATGAGAAAGGCAGCACAAAGTGGCCATTTACATGTTATGAAATGGCTACGCAAGCATCTCGCAAATGACTTTACGTTTCCAGAAGTCGTTAGTGCTGTCGTATCCAACCAGCTCGACGTTTTCCTGTTCCTTCATATGCAGCTTCACCCGGACGAAGATGCCAGCTGGTCCTTGGAGAACCGTCTCCGGGAGATAAACGCATGGATTTTGGACCACCCTCTTGAGTTGAATGAAATGGTAGTCGGAGGGTAAAGCTGGGCTTTTATTAAGCGTTTACCAACCGGACTAAATGGAGGACGTGGGCGTGGTAACGATGGGTGGGTTGGAAGAGGGTTGCGAGAGGGATCTCGTTGGTGTGCTTGTGTAAGTGTGCTGGGTGATGTCGATGATTTACATGGATATATCCAAACTCAAACACCATTAGGATAGTGTGATGTGTTTCATTGATATCTATCTACCCGCCTAGTTGTCGTGGTTGAACGAATTGTTATTTAGGGTAAAGCGCGCAAGAGGGAACTAAAGTTGTCACGCAGCAAAGGCACTTACTGGCGAGCTGAGCCAGAAGGGGGAAACGCGTCGATTTGCGCTTCCACCACGGCAACAGATCATCTTCGACATCGTCTCGCCCCTCAACAAAATTGTACATTAACTCGCTGGTAGCTCGTAAGTATTGGCGTATCTCGGTGTGTGCCCAGGCAATAAGCCACCGCGAGTGCTCCTTGACGTGCTTGTTTCGTTTTCGTCTCGGAGCTCGTTATCCGAAGACACCCTCGCGCAATCGAGCTCTTGCCTTTACCGACTGTATCCATTGGTGTGCGGCTCGGGAGAGGATAGAGCTCGGCAGCCATTTCGTTAGCAGCCTGAAGCAGGCGATCGCTTGGTTGGGACCGTAGAACGTCCCTGCCCACCAACCGCGGGTTCAACAACGCAATTCACGCAACCTCCGGCCGAGTACTGCTGCGAGCCGCGAGCTCAATGTCTTTGCGGATTTTCTTACGACTCGGCAACTCGACCCCCACTCGCCCTGAAACTTGCGTCAGGTAGTGTACCAATCCCGTATCTTCCACTGTGCAAACACATCTTGAACTCCCTGTGATCTAGAGCGCCAGCAACTCATTGACTTCCGGTCCTCGCTCTGCTCTAATAACCTTTGCAGCAGATTGGGTTCTGTTGCAAGTGCGAACCACGAGACAACGCAACTCCGTCGCGACTGGGTTTGGCAGCAACTTGTTCTTGTTGAGCCTTCGTCAGCTATTGTTCGTGGTACGTTTTCCATGTGTCTCTTGGCTGCGGTCGTGTTTCAGTCTTGTGACCTATTTCCTCCTTGCACACCAGGCAGTACGCGCACCTCGCGTGGTCCGACTGAAGTTCTTGCGTTCGGATATCAGCACAGCAGTCCTTGCGAACCAGTCGGATGAAGCGCCACAGTTCCCTGCGATGTTGCTTCTTCATCTTAAACCTGCTTGGCGGGGTGGGAGGCGGTAACTCGGTATCACGAGGCTCGTAGGAGAGGGAACCCCAGTTGCCGCAGCGAACGGATCTGCTCCTGAGAGCCGACTGCGCATTTTCACCGATTGTGGGACGGTGGCTCCATAAAAACGGAGTGGTGCTCATACGTATCGGTTAATACTGTTTTCCCAGTATAAATTAAAGATGTCGTTGAAGTACCGTATAGTATCTTTGGAAGTTTAAAAGGTATAACGCGTTGATCAGGTACATGCCGATTTTGTAAAATCCCGGCAAGAAGACCGATTCGCCAGCGATATTTTTCATAGCTACCGAGACAAACATCTACTTCAATCTTTGAATAATTGCTTCCAAATTGCAGTATCACCAGATCCACATCAGGGTATATATATATATCTTATATGCTTGAAGCTGCTGGTTATGATCTTAAAAATACTTCAGTAAATGATTATCGACAGCAGGCGAAATTCTGAAGGTACTATTTAAGTGTTTATGGGCATTTTTACCCATGGCTTCTGATAAAAAAATAGCTGATGGAAAGCTCAACACTCAAACCGCCGAGTTGGTGTGGTCCTGTACTAATTCAGCATGGGCTACTGAACTACATGTACATCAGCTGACAATAGAATCCCGTGACAAAAAAACGAATTGAGCAATATACGAAGTACAAAGGTATACTGCTGCGGCGTAAAAGATCACACTCTCACACTCACAGTTTACTACTGGCGCGAAGACTACTCATGACACCACTTATATTCTAATTCTGCATCGAAAATACAGCTTTAATTTAAAAAATATTCCTCCATTGGAGTGTCGGAAGAGGTCACAGCTGGTCCTTCAAATTCAATTACCAAGGTCCCCCATCCTCTGTTTAGCAACCGACCCTAGCCAATATCCTTATCGCAGAGAGAAGAAACCCGAAATAATCCAAAGTTCTTCAATGCAATGACAAGTCCGTGCAAGATAGCTCGGGGCTGCGCGCAACAAAACATGATCATGGTGATTGATAAATTTATTGAATTTATTTGGAGAGCGGGGACGTCGGCCTGTAGTAGAGGCTCCACTGCAGGGCGTCGACCCCTAAGCAACTCAACGGAGGAACGCGACTGGGATGCTCCATTACTATGAAGTATTATTGCTAGTGTCTTTTTTTTCAACCCTTGTAACCAACAACTCAAGGTCACGCTATTAGTTGAACAGGAATCGACTACTAAGTAGATCCTAAACAACCACAGCACGAAAGATATACATATTGTGCTCATTGAAAGGGTTAAGAAAGTTGAAGAGGATGATCGACGCTAGTTGGAGGTCGTTTAGAGTTGTAACTACGCAGCTGCATGCATATCTGCCCTTCGGTCAGGAATTAAAAGTCAGACCTAGCACTACTGATGCTGATTTCGTCCGACGACTCGGACGACAGCAAGGCCGAATACGACCTGTACGTCTTGCCACTGGCCATCAACTGCGATCGGGCGACGTCCACGGAGCTCATACTTGTGGCCTCATGGATGCATGCAGTACAGAACGTCACCTTGCGCTTCAAGAGGGTCAGATCTGGGTCCACGAAACTCAATTTGCGGACGATCTTGCACGCGTGGCATACGAACCCAAAGCACAGCTTGCACGTGCTGTTGCTCTTACCGAAATCGCCGAGTCGCCGGGTCGTTATCGAAGCCGAACACGTCACGCAGACATTCTTGTGATTCGGAGTGCCGTTCTGCTTGAACTCGGCGTACTTCTTGTCCAGCATGTAGTGGAGCTTCTTCATCTTAGCACAGTAGACATACTTCAACGTGCAGAAGTAGACTCCGGCCATGCTGGGCACTGCAAGCTTCTTGATCATTTCACCACCAGGGTCCATCACGACTGTACCGTAAAGCTCCATAGTGTTGGGCTCAACCTGGCGCCAGAACGCAATTGCGGATATGTTGCCACGCACGCGGTTGGGCAGATCGGGTGTCTTCGGGAAGTTCACGGAGTGCATGAGGTGATACGCCAAACGCTCGCTATCTCTCCAGCGGATGAAGCCCGTGGCGTCGATGTACACGTAGTCGCGGTTCTTCACGAGTTTCGTCGAGGCAAATGGGATGTCGGCCTCCATCCACTTGATGGTCAGAGCCTGGAGCGGCTCTTCTAGTGTGGGCTCGATAATGCTGTCGAGCACTGCGGCTCCACTGAAGTCGTCGACGTATGAGGCCTTGACGCGCATAGCTTCGAGTGTGGGGCTCAAGAGCCCGAACATGAGGTCGTCCAGCTTGCCTTCCTTGTTGCCAAGGCCCCAGATCAGAGGCAGCCCGTTGCCCGTGATGTTCTCGCCTACGGACGCGGTTCCTTGACGCTCGACGTACATCTTGATGCCTTGGCGCTGCTTGCAGAGCTTCCAGCGACGCGGATCTACGCCCTTCTTCTTCTCGTCCTGGTACGTCGTGTACTTCTCGAGGTTGGCCAGGATGAGGTTGTTCGCGACCTCCTTGAGCTGCGCGTGGTCGTGCTCGGTCAAAGAGAGCTCCGTGAACGGGTTCATGATGAATCGTTCCTTCACCATGGCTGCCACAAGTGCCACGCTCGCAACGAAAGGTCGATTGAGAACTAATTAATGGACACCGCTGGACTCTCGCGAACCCGTTGTACGAGTCGTAATACTTACGACACCTTTACGTCAACGCCACAACAGCACCACCAATGCGCCTTTAGCAGAGCAGCTGGTTTTCGGGGCGGAGGGGAATTCAATACTTAGTATACAGTATACCAGTACAGTGTAGCCTCCGTTTGCTACACCTCTTATTAATATAAACTGCTATATTCACAGGGTAGCTACTTCTTTGTTCAAGACAGGACACATCAAGATGCTGCAGCAAACCCGATAAGTCTATAGGAGTTTGTATGGGCCGCACTCCGCGAAAACGGGTACTTTTGCCTCGGCTTTCCAAGGTCGAAAACGGGCGCAAACTTTGACACTATAATGCGTAGCACGTAAGCCAGCACCACAGAGATCCGCTTGTGAATGGGGTCCACTCACTCAAAAAATGTTTGCAAAGGCGCTATCTGTTCAATCCGCTGGATCAATCCGCTGCCTGCCCGAATTTGGGCGGATGAAATCCGCTGGAATATGCTCGAATTTCCGCTGGAATTGCATTCAGTACGCGCCAGCGGATCGGCCATTCCGCTGGAATTTTGTTGTGCAGTACGCACCCTCACTACAGCGCATCTCCTGCGCCTGCTTTGCAGCCGCAGCATCTGCAAAGTTGACTTGAAACTTAGCAAAATGTCAGTTTCCTGGAGCATTATCGTCTACGACCAACTTCTGCACACGGAACAATATGCTGTCGGCTACTATTCACTTCACCCTCTATTGCTTCTTGTTGATTCAATTTTTCGATTCAAGGAATGAGCATTTTTTAATGAAAAAAATAACGCAACCACTAGCTCATGCAGAGTTGGTTTTCCTACATGTACCTATTGGGATTGGTCCCGTGAGTCGCTTGCCGCGACCCACCAGCTTTTACACAGAGCGGCATAGCTGTGATGGGAGCGAAGGTGGGTCTTGCCAAATGGGCAGACGGTGTCGGTGTGCTTGGCGAGCGCAGTCGGCACGGCACGGCACGGCGCAGCTCAGACCGAAAGTGATGATCGTGGACGTTTCTCGGGGGAAAGACGTGTGCAGCGGCGGACGCTTGCCGTCGTCGACGCCCCGCCTAACGACTACATGGTCAACCTATTGCTCAGCTCTCATTCATGCGTAACGGCAACTGACTTGCGCCGAATGATGCACCGTACCTCACACAAAGATTACTTTGGGTGTAGCACTCTTGTTACCATTTGCTAGAAAGGCAAATATGCATTCTTCATGTTAAAATGTAGCTTCGTAATTTCAAAGGCTGGAAAATGATCTACTCAAGGCTCAGCTTTCTGAATCAAGAGGAGGGAATTGTAAACCTCGTTGGCTTGCAGTTGGCCCATGTGCTCTTGGACAATCTCGTTATTAGACTGCGGGCCTGCCCGAGGCGGCCAAACAGTTACTCTATCTTCTATACCGAGGCCTGTTGCTCTAATATTCGGTAGGCAAAGCTCAACGCTTCAATTTTATGTTAACGAGCGATTGGAAAATGTTTTCTTTGCGTTAAGTAAAAGCAATGAAACGAAACCTAATGCTCGAAAATCTTGTTTTGGCATTCGATCTGTTAACCATTCTTCCTGTGAGGTAAGGTATCCGGATAGTGCAGCGATGGCTTCAACGCAACATCAAGATCGTACATAAGCGGAGCGGGGCGACGACACAGGCAACTTTCACGAAATTTATGAAGTTTCTCGGGTATTAATTATGTAAAGTGGCACTGTACCCTCATCATTGATGATTTATATAGTACCTCTGTTGATGAATAGCACATTGGGTATATAAATTACCAGACATCAACCAATGGCAAAATCAGATTCCACCCGGATCCTCCCTTAGCTCTGAAATAAATTTCAGAAAATAACTTTCATGTTCAAGGGCAAGGGGGGGGGGGTACCAAGGATGGCGGGATTTTTAAAGTGGAAGGTGGGGTACTATTAGTGGGTGGGGTACTGTTGCAAATCCCCTCTAAGGTGATCAAAAATGAAAGGTGGGGTACTAAAAGAGGGCGGGGCACAAATAGAGGTTTTACAGTATTAATAAATAGGGTAATTCCCAAAATACGGAGTGCTGGGGAAACTTTTGACATTTTCAACCTTTTGCGACCAAACCCGGAGTTGTGGGAAAACTTATTCCCAAGACCAGCCTATAGAATCGTAGAGGTAGCCTTCACTGCAGAAAACACCAGAGACTCAAGAGCCCAGCACGCCGCTCCGGACGCGCCGCTGGAGAAGACGCTGGCAGTCGCCGCCATCATGGACGGCACACCCTCCGGTGCCTTGCTGTCCACGACCGTGCTGCTGCAGTAGGAGAGCGTGGTGCGCTCGAATACGAGAATGGCAAATCCTGACACATATCAGAATAATGAAGGACAAAGTCGCAAAATTAGTAAATATATATTGTTTCGTTTGTAGGAATTCGACTGGAACGTATCTCCTGCGCCTGCTTCGCAGCCGAAGCATCTACTAACTCGACTTGGAACCTGTCTATTTCTCAGCCTTTGCCACGATCAACCTCTGCACGCACAAAAAACTTTTGGCTATACTTGTCTGTAGTACTCTACGTTGCAAGGCTAAGTTTGCATGGCCCTAGTGTACGCTGCAAACAGGTTGGCAAATTTAAAAATACAAACTGGAAGTGGTCTTTTGGAAACGTATTTGCGATTTTGCTGCTCTGTTGGCCCCTCGAGCGACCTATTACTGTTTGCCGAATTCATATTCCACGTACATCCTACGACATAGTCAAAGTTATGAAGTAATTATGGTATGCATGAGTACTTCGCCTAGTCGACGTCTTCTTCATGCCCTGTTCATGCCGCGAATGTCCTGGTTGCAGCTGGGATGACTGCCTCCGCTCCTGCGACGACCCAAAAGTCTTGCTGCCCGCAGAGCTTGCCAGAGTCGATCAGGACTGGCGCCGCTCTTCATGCGCAACTCGGCGTGCAACTTCCGTTACCGTCCGCGAAAGTGTACCCCGCAAACACGTTAGTTGTAACGGGGTTACACGAGAGTTACCCGAAGGGTTACGAAGTGGGTACACACTGTCTAACCTAAATCAGTAGGAGAATCAGTACTGGCTTCAGAACCACTGATTATGCATATGACTAGGGTTCACTATGCTAGATAGTGAACCGGATACATTTACACCGTAGGCGGAGAAATTACCTTATCCGAGTGGACATCCACTCGGAATTTGCTGCAGGTACCAGCCCACTTTCTTATACCAAAAGTAACAATAAACTTTTATAAGAATAAGCTACTGTTATTTTTAGTAATAATCCCCGAATTATTTTTAAGCAGAGCGCCCTCGTCCTCGGTTCTACTTCATGTATTTATAGCTTCATCTTCTTGCAAGTCTCATTCTCAGCTCATTTTACTACCTCCAAGCTTCCTCGCAACCATCTCTTCATGACGTCCGTCAACACCTATGGGGAGATCCAAAGCCAAGTCAACAAGGTCGTATGGGTCAGTACCGTTCGTGCTGGACGCCTCTGATTTAGCTGCTGCCAAGTCCCTCGGTCTCCTGCGTGAAGAATCTCCCATCAACACCACAGACAACCGCCTGCCGGACTACGGTGAATCGTACGACAAGAAGAAAAAACATTGGCACTGACCTTTATGCATCCCAGCAAGCAGTCCAGCAGCGCTGTAAGTAGTTTGCTCTGACTTGCGGCTTCTAGATACTTGTTGCTGCCAGCAGCTCTGCCAACGCAAAGTACATCTGCAAACAAATCAACGACCAGCGGTTCTTCGACGAGACGATCCCCGGCGACGAAGCGGCTTGCCCATTTTTGTCAACGTCTCTAGCGGCACGGGTGCATGGCAGGTTACCAAGGCAAACGTTTGCCACAACCATTTGAAGAACGTCGGATTCTCCGCTCGCCCGTTCGCCGAGGGCACGATTGCGCGACCTGCCAAGGCTCTGCGGAACACTACACAGCAAAGTAGACGGGCACAAGCACTTGTGGAACAGAAGATGCTTCCTACGCACAATAGGTCCGTCAGCGCCTTGTCCGGCTCCGCTATTGCGGCGTTCTTACTTTCGGAAGGAATGCAACTGGCCCCCTCAGCCATTTCGAGGATTAAAGCTGCTATTGGTGACCAGTTGAAGGGCGATCGGATATTGAGCTTTCAGAAGTTGGAAGCCTACTTGCTCAGCATGGTGAAAAAAAAAACCGGGGTCGCTCATGCGGTTTGACAAGTACAGTGATGGTACATTTCATAGGGCGGCCTTCCTCCCCAGTATTGGCATCCGGATGGCCCAATTTTCTAGATGGATGCAAGGCTTCGCAGGGGCCCATCTCAAAGGTGAGATGAACGGGTTCGGAGTATACCTTGTTGCGACCGCCAAAGACTACCAGAAGCTGGTCACACCCTGGGCGTTCGCACTGGTTCCTGTGGAGAACTACGACAACTGAAACTGGTTTCTCAGTGGCTCTAGAGCCGCTTAAACGTTTTACGGCTGTCTCAGACCGTGACAAGGGACTGCTGAGCGCTGTGGCGGAAGTGTTTCCGCTCGCGGGGCATCGGTTTTGCTTGGAACACATCAAACGCAACATATGCAGTGCTCGCATCCCGCTGACCAACGATGAACGCAATATCATTTAGGACATGGCCGACAGCGACTGCGAGAACGATTTTACGCTATTTCGCTCCGAGTTAGCGTCCACAAACGTTCGAGCGGCCGAGTACCTTGATGGCGTTGACCGCGTGCAATGGGTGAAATATGCATTACTGGATCGGTTCCACGTCCCGACTTATAGTGAAGCGACATCTAACCTCTCGGAGCAGGCGAATCATTGGATCGGCAACGAGTACCGAAAAGCCAAGCCGCTCGATGCTTTCGATTGGTTCTTCCTGAAACTGGCTGAACGGGCATCTAGTATGCGTCAAGACGCATTGACTTGGGCTACAGCACATGGCGACGACGAGCTGGCCCCATTCCTGCGCGAAAAACGTG
This sequence comes from Phytophthora sojae, assembly GCF_000149755.1. Lineage (NCBI taxonomy): Eukaryota > Oomycota > Peronosporomycetes > Peronosporales > Peronosporaceae > Phytophthora > Phytophthora sojae. The sequence continues at coordinate 246,122 of NW_009258119.1, forward strand.
ATCAGCTCGCGGCCGCTACCAGCTTCTGCAAAATAACCCCCTGTCTGGAAGGATCTTACATGGTTCGATACATGGGTCCCTCAAAGCATGACGGCTACATTCATCCTTGGCGCCACGTCGACCTACCGGCGCGGAGCTGCACTTGTGGAGGGTGGGAAGACTTCGAGTTTCCCTGTGTGCATGCGGTGTGTGCTGCAATTCGCGAGGGTACGCGTATCAGCAGTGTTTACGACGCTAAGCGGCTATCGATCAAGCACTTTACGGCAACGTACACAAAGCGCTTTATCCCGCTCCCAATCGATGGACAGCTACGCATCGATACAACTTTGAAGCTTCCAGCCCTTCAGATCCCCCCACTCCAGAAAGGTAAACGAGGATTGAAGCCCGGCCCAAGACCGAAGCACAAACGTAAGAAAACGAAGGACAGTTAGTAGGAGGGAGGCCTGAGAGCAGAGCATAGTCTGTGAGACCCGCGCATTTTTCATTTCTTTCAGGATTACACTTTATAATATATGGTATGTTTTTGATGATAACGAAAGAGACTCATCCAGAAATGATAATAAGTGCTGTGGTTTCCATGATAGCGTTCCCTCTTATGATGATAAAACGCCACAAATGATGATAAACGTCCTGAATATGATGATAGGATGGCAGATTTGATGATAAATTATCCAAAACCCATTGCAGAAAAAACAAAGCCGATGTTTTATTACACTGCTTCCGAACACCTTTTTAATTTTTTCTAAACGTTGTGATTTTTTATTGTTTTTACTGGCGGCATTGAAGATTTTCGATTAAGCTTCAGGCAACTCAATTTTATCTTTTCTGGCATAATAATAAAAAGACCTTACTACTGCGTGCCTGCCAAACGCTGCGTATGGCGAACTTTTGAGTGCCCGGGGGAACGGTTTCTACCCTTAGCAGTAAGCTTGAATCATGCGCTCATCTTGGAGACGCCAGCTTCAATCAGCGTTGTGCGCGGAAGCGTGCAATGTCCCGAGTGGTCGGAAACATCGCTTGCCACGCCTCCAGGGGGACCCCCTTCTTCTTACGAGCGTAGTAGTGCTTGGCCGCGCGCCGATTCGATTCCTTGCGTGCTGCAGCACGTGCAGCGACGGATGCCAGATCGCACTTCAATTTCTTCGCCAAGTGCTTCTTGAGTCCCTGGGCGGTCTTCAATTTGCGGGGGCAATGCGGGCAGGTTCGCCGGTAGTTCTTCTTGGGCCGCCCGACCTTCTTGCGAGTGGGTGCAGGTTTTTTCGATCGGGCACCTCGCCCTCCGCCCAGCTTCATTGCCGAGAAGCTGATCGAGAAATGAGCACAACTGGCAGCACCGAGCGCTGTTGAAGAAAGGTATTGGAGTTAGATTTACAGCACAAAGGCATGATCATATTCTGTCAAATTCATTGAAGTTTGTTTGGCAACCCAACTGTAAGGTCATATTCTGATACCTATACCTACCAATCAAAGTGCTTCTCTGATAAACGGTTGTCAGCACAATCCGAGTGGATGTCCACTCGGATAAGGTAATTCCTCCCGTAGGCGGCTTTGCCGCAATAAAGGGAAATGCATTCAGTTTGAGATTTACACACTTGAAAGTTAAGGGTTGACTCTTGGAGTCCGTAAGGTGTACGGACTCGTACATTCTGGTAATAGAACGGGCTATCTTAAGCTGAGACTCTGTGCGTCTGTTACGTATTCCTCTGACGCTAAAGCTACGGCAGCCCCGCTGCACACTTGGTAGCACTTATAGTCAATCCGACACCTGAGTCGGTATAGACTGACCCTCTGTGGAGAATGGAGCAGTTCGCTCACTTGCCCTCGAACCAGCAGGATGCGGTTAAAACGCTCATGTCCTTGCTGGGCCCGAAGGGCGTGACGCAACTTGCGCAACAAGGCCTCGACGCGGTGAACGCGCGTCTCGAGGCGTTTTCAAGCTACGAGATTGCTCTGCTAGAGCACCTCCAGCAGAGGATGGCAACGGCCGCGGTGCCCCAAGCGCCCGCTTCGTCATCCGACGCGGGAACAAGACCCAAGCCGCTTATGTTGAGCGTGAAGACCTTCGAAGGCAAGGAGGGTGAAAGCTTGATGCTTTGGACCCGTGAGGTTGAGATGGCTATGAGCTCAGCTCTACTCCGGACGGAGTCGTAGCGCGTGGCACTAGCTATCTCGAAGCTCGGTGGGCGAGCGAGAGAGTGGGCACTAACGTCCGGGACGTCGGTCGAGGTGGCCTTCCCGACGTGGGACCAGCTGAAAAAGCAATTGTCCCGAGTGTTTGCTCCGCCTAACGAGGCGTATCGCGTGCGCTCACGCTTCCTGGCTACTCGGCAGAGCAAGAAGGAGTTGGTGGGCTACGTCCAAGAGCTGAGAACTCTCATTGCAGGGATGTCTGCTGACCCGTTGCCGGAGGAAGTCACCGCTACGGTGTTCATGGAGGGCCTTCGCACTGGCATTACCAGGACGGAGGTGTTCCGAACCCACCCAAGCTCTTTTGAAGAGGCTGTGAGCGTCGCATTGAATGCGGAACACAACTTTAAGTCGACGAGACTTGGGTGGAATGCGTCTTACGCTAGCGCGCGAGTGGTCCGGAACCCATGGACCTCAGCTATGCTGAAGACGAAGAAGCCGAGCTTCGTGCTGCTGAGCAGCGTCGCGGTATCCGCAGATGCTTCATCTGCGGTGACACCCGTCACATTCGTGCTGGGTCCATCAGCGCCAGGCTTCGTCAAGCCGCTCTTCGAGTTCGGGCCAGGGCTCTGGTTCGTCTCGGGGAAACGAGAAGTCCCAGTAGGCGCAGGGCGGCCTACTGGGGAAGAACTAAGTTCTATTGAGCCTCGGCGAGGTGGAGGTCGACAGGACTTAGCCCCGAAGAGAGCCGTACTCTCTAACACGGAACGTGTATGCAAGCCGGGCTTGCTAGTTGTCCAAGCTTGGGTGAAGGGCTTCACGAAGCCACGGACGATTTTAATCGATTCGGGAGCGTCGGGTGACTACGCCCAGCGTTCTACGATGGACGGAAGTCAGCTTTATGCTGAGGCGCTGGTAGCGCGCGGGAGTGACATCGTCACTGTTCGTCTCGCGACGGGCACTCGTGTCACGGTGCCTAAGGTCCCTGTGGACCTGGGCGTGAAGTGTTTGGATTTTGATAGCGTGGAACGCTGTCTGGTCTTAGACCTCGATTCGAGATATGATCTCATCCTTGGTATGGCGTCGCTGGAACGCCACGAGCCGTGGATCGATTGGAGGTCGAAGACCCTTGGTGCTACACACTTCTCTCCTGGGGGAGCATTGACGAGTCATGAACCCACTTCTGCTAAGAAGCAGAAGCGCTTCTGGCGCGAGCACTGGACCGAGTCGGTCAATGTGCTGGACATCGGAGTTTCTGAGTTCGTGGACACTGAGTGTGTCGACAACGAGCGTTCCGAGCGTGGCTCGCGGACGGCAGGTGGAGCGGCACGAATTCTACAGAGCGGGCGTGCGTCTGAGGGCGCCGCTCTGCTGCGTGCCAGCGCCGGCGCGGTCGGCACGATGACGAAGAACAAGGGGCTTTGCCCGGATGAAGATCGTGGGGTGGTACGTAATCCACTGAGTGGAGGCTGCGGATCGTGCAGCTCTTCACGAGTGTCGGTAAAGACACTGGAGCCCCCCTGGAGTTGAACGAGGTGGTGACACCTGGCGTCAAGACGCACGCGAAATCACGGAGCTCTTCAGGGCGGACAGTGTCCATGAAGAGGAGGCAGCGCCGCAAAGCGCTGGCTGCGAGACGCAAGGCGTCTGCGACCTCACGAGTCGAGAAGGGCGTGTCGAGCGGTGAGGCTCCACGCGAGAGCGAGCAGCTCTATACACTCGTGAATGTAGTGACGGGCAACGTCGACGGAGGTATCAACCTCGACGACTTGCCCTCACTGTCTGCTCTCCTGGAGCTGGAGGAGATGTCCTTGGCCGAGTTCGGCGAAGCCTTGAAGGCTGGAGACTTGGCTGAGGTAGTGGCCATACGACCCAAAGAAGAGTTGAACTCGTCCTCGCTTCTGGATGAAGCTGTCCTGGAAAACACCAAGCAGGCGCAGAATGCGCGGAGCGGATCGTCGATCCTGAAGGACCCGTCGGATCCCTTGTATCAAGTGGTAAAGGATTACCAGGACGTGGTCTCGAAGGAGCCGCCCTCGGGGCTACCTTCGGATCGAGGTGTTCGACAAGAAATCGATCTCGTTCCGGGAACGAAGTACTGCGTGACGAGGCAGTGGCCCTTGCCGAAGGAGCAGTGTGACGTCATTGACGCGTTCTTCCGTGCGAAGCACAAGGCGGGCATGGTGCGTGAGAGTATGTCTCCACACTCTACGCCGACCTTCTGCGTCAGAAAGCCGAATGGCAAGTGCATTATTCAACAAGCTGAATGCCGCTACCATTCCGGCGCAGACGCCGATACCTCGGAAGGATGTTCTTCGGAACAGCATGACAGGAGGTACGATGTACAGTGCGCTCGACTTGGTCGATGGATATTACGAATTGCTCATGAGGACGAGCGACATTCCTCTCACTGCGGTGAGTACTCCGAGCGGCATGCTCTGGGAGTGGTTGGTGATGCCCCATGGGCTTTCGAACGCGCCAGCGACGTTAATCGTCTTGTGACGCAGATCTTCAGGCCCCATCGGGCGTACGCGCAAACGTACTTCTATGACATCTTCGTCCACAGTCGTGCGGAGCACGGAAAGACTGATATGGAGAACCATGTGGAGCACCTGCGTGATGTGCTCGAATGCATGCGTCAAAACAAGTTGTACGCCAACATTGACAAATGCATCTTTGCCTGAGGGCCGGCCCGGTCAAGGTCAAGGCCATTGTTGACTGGCCAGTTCCCAAGAACCAGAAGGATCTTCGCAAGTGGCTTGACTTGGCCAATTACTTGCACAAGTACGGCGAGAACTACGCTGAGATGGCTCGGCCACTCTCCAATCTCCTGAAGAAGGATGTGTGGTGGTGTTGGGACACCGAGCATCAAGATGCGTTCGCGGCCATAAAGGACAGTCTCCTTCATGCGCCTATTCTGGCTTTGCCAGACCCCGCTCGTCCGTTTAGTGTCGTCTGTGACGCCTCGGACTTTGCCATCGGCTGTGCACTGCTCCAAGCAGACGCCAATGGGTGCGAGCGCGTGGTGGCGTTCGAATCTCGCCAGCTGAAGGCTGCGGAGAAGGACTATCCTGTCCATGACAAAGAGCTACTTGCGATGAAGTATGCGCTCGTCAAGTTCAGGATGCACCTGTTGGGCTCTCAGCCATTCGTGATTTACACGGATCATGCGTCGTTACGGACTGCGGCTCAGTCGCCTCACCTCTCGCAAAGGATGGCCCGTTGGTTGTCCTTCTTCGCGGAGTACAACTTCGAGGTGAAGTACCAGCCTGGCAGGCAGAATGTCCTTGCGGACGCGCTGTCGCGCAGGCCGGATTATGAGCTGGCTCATGTAACGACCGTGACTTCGTCATTACCGGATTTGATCCGAACGGCTTATGCCAAGGACGACACCTGTGTCGCGTTGCTGGAGGCTCTGGGGAGCAAGGAGTTTCAAGACTCGGACATAGAATTGTCAGCGCGGCTGCGCGCGCGGCTACACCGTTATTCCCTCGATGATGGCCTGTTGTTCTACAACACTGGCCCCGAGGATACGCCCCGCGTGGTCATCCTTCATGATGAGGATCTGTAGTACCGCATCCTCTATAAGGCACACGACACGCCGCTGGCCGGACATCTTGGCCGTGATAAGACCTACAGCTCGGTGAGCACCCACTACTGGTGGCCGAAGCTGTACAAGGGGACGAGCACTTATGTGCGCACGTGCGAGACGTGCCACCGAGTGAAGTCGTCACCTCATGCTGCAGCGCCGTTGGCGAGTTTGCCTGTCCCTTCGGGCTGTTGGCAATCCATGAGTATGGACTTTGTGTTTGGCCTGCCGGCGGACGAGGCGGGCAACACTGGAGTCGTGGTCTTCGTGGACCGACTGAGCAAGATGGCTCACATTGCGGCTGTGCCGGACACAATCGATGGTAAAGTTACAGCAACGCTGTTCTTGGACCGAGTGTTTCGACAACACGGACTCCCTGAGTCGATTGTCTCGGACCGAGACCCCCGCTTCACGGGCAACTTCTGGAGCGCGGTCGATGCTTGCTACGTTGCTAGTCAAGGGTGACTGGACGCGCTGCAGTGGCTGGATGAAGGGGGAAAGGTTGATAGTGGAGACGTGCGAACGTTGGTAAATGCTGCCAAAGGAGGACACGTGGAAGTTGTACGCTGGTTGATCGAGCGCCGCGGTTCGAGTACTGAAGCTATAGCAGATGCAATGCTTGCGACTCACGCCGCAGCTATCAGAGGGCACCTGGAAGTTGCGATGTTCCTGCGAGAGTTCACGAAAGAAGCGGAGGGCTCATTGGCAAGTGTACTGCTCAACTGTATCGAGCACAGGCGAGAGTTGTGCAAGTTTGATGTTTATACGGTGTCAGGGGAAACAATGCGAAGGGCTGACCGAAGGATGCGTACGACTCTGCGAGAGCGACTCCTTACTCCACAGTCTACGACTGTCGCGGAGTATCGAGAGAGGCTGCGGCTGCAAGCCCAGCAGAAGTCCGTGCCCGCCATGCGGACGTACCCGGTGGTACTTAGTCCGGGTGAAGACTCAATTGAGTACGAAGCTCAGTTCGAGTCTTGGGCCGAGCACAGCCGAAAGCTCAGCTCCATGGATGCTCTCCGAGCCAGCTTCAGTGAAGTGGATGTTCGCATTGAACGCAAGCTCCGCTTCGATTTCGCGAAGGTCCGAGCCAAGCGCAGCCTCTCGGTACTTGCCCAGCCGCAGACCCAGTTTAGCGCTGCGCGCTTCGCTCCTTCGAGCACTCCAGCCGCTCCTTCCCGCGAGGGAGTGAGCGCTGTGGCTCAGGGTCATCCTCGGAGCAATGTGGCTGACCCAGCAGCTCCCCAGCTGATTACCGGGAAGCGCGGGACGGCTGGCGAGCCGGTCTTGAGCCCTCGGGGCGCTGGTGATCGAGCTGATTAAAAGTGTCCACGACGTCTGGGCAATCCTGGCGGAGGGGTACCTCAAGTTCTCGGAGTGAGGGTACCCTCGCCATTTCACCAGATACTGGTTTTGACCCCGGCACCGCCGCTTCGCCAGGAGGCCCTCGACATAGTAATGCAGATTCCCATGCTCATCGAGCAGCGCCGGCGGAGGACGCGCCAAGCCGCCTCGCGACGTTCGACGAGTTGCACGAGACTCGGCAACAGGCGGATTGCCTTCGGGACCACGTCCACGACATTGACGCGCGTCTGGCACGTTGTGCGACTGATCTCGACAGGCACGCTGAGCGGCTGGGGTGGATTGGGGTGCCTCGGGAGGTCTGGGACCGACATGGGACCTTGGAGAACGACTTCGTTTACCTGAACGGGTGGGTGAACTACTTTCGCGATCGTTAAGAGCGACACGCTCGAGAGTTCGCGGAGCTACAGCGGCATCAGGCTGTGCTCCAGGGTCAGCTCGAACTCCTGGCCCGCATGCAGGCCTCGCCTGCTGCGCCTCCAGCGCATGCGGCTCCTGCAGTGCCCGCGGCACTCCCGCCTGTGCCTGCGGAGCCAGCGTTGATGGTCGCGTCTTCGACGCCGGTGACTGCGTCCTCGACGACCGCGACCTCCGCGCCTTTGGCCTGTGACCTCGCCACCCTCGGTGCCTATATCTGCACCTGCACCGGGTCCTGGTACGGCTTGAGCAAGCCCACGTAGTAGACGGGGTGCGCCCGCATCTTCTTCGGAAGATTGAGCGTGTACGCAAGGCCCTTCTTGGCCACAACCTTGAAAGGTCCGATGAAGCGCGGGAGCAACTTCGTCTTGAAGCCGGCTGACACTGCATGTGTAGGTAGGTTCTTAGCGTTAAGCAGCACCAGGTCCCCGACCTCATAACTTTCAACATTGCCTCTGCCTCTGGCATCTGCATGTTCTTTTTACTGGGCTTGGCTTTCAGCCATTGCGTAACGCACATGTCGTAAGACACTCAGACGCGTCGACAAGAAAGCGCCAACCTGTTTACGAACAGTAACCGAGCTGACATCGGCTAGCCGATCAGCTAAGTCGGCTTCTCCCCCCACCCCACCCACCAAGCCCGAGGCCACCACGTGGCGGCGTCAGCGGGACGCGAGGATGAGACAAGCGATTTACGTAGAACGGTGTGTAGCCTGTCGAGGCGTGCACGGCGTTGTTCAGCGCAAACTCAACTGAGGCGAGGCCGATGAAACCTTTGTCGCCCAGGGGGGTTCGTATAGCGCAGCCCAAGACTGTTTCCCAGGGTGTAGACCCAGAGAATCGACTTGAGAGTCAACAGCAAGAAGATAGACCCAGAGATTCGCAGCCGCAAAGCTCTAAACCCTGAAAATCACACTCCTTGGTTGGCGTGGGTACCTTGTGTAATCCCTGTCGGCTCGTTTGTCTTCGACGGAACAACACTCCACCGGTTGTAAATGTAGCCTCGAAGAAGTGCGGGAGTACACGTCTACTTCAGAACGCACCTCCACACCAAAGGTAAACCCAGAGAATCAGATCACCCGAAACCCAGAATATCACGAATTCAGGGTCCAGGATTTCAGTCAACTCCGGGACTTGGAACTCAGAAGACACCTTACCCAAATGCCCTCCTAGCTCGATAAAACCAACAAATACAGAGTATACAAACACTACAACTAGCCGTCACTTATTCTTTTGGACCCTTGGACGCTGGGTTACACACACTAGGCTCACTCGAGTCTGAAATTCAGGGGCCTTGCTCCCCTGAGACTCACACAAACACGCACCACCACCAATAAAGGAGGAAAATACAATCACTATCAGTTACCTTCCCTTCACACAAGCAGTCAATACAAAATCCTGGAGGCGACAACCTAGCACCCCAGAATAACCTCTGGAATAATATGAAATGGGCTACCACGAGCACAGCAAGTGACCCAACTAGGATATGGAATAGATGGATCACTCCAGGAAGGTCAAGGCCGTCGCTGGTCCCCACCTAACTGGACTTGAGTTGATGGAGTCCACACAGACGGCTGTCCTTCGCCGTTGATGTGCCCTTAGCGTCCCGCGGTCGTAGTCTCGGGTCCTCCGGATTTCCGTCGGCAGGCTTGGCCGAAGTCACTTGCGCAGTACAGGGAAAATTGAACTCTGTTTGTCTTTTATCAGCTACTTCTCTCTTTCTCTCTTACTTCTTCGGGCAAATATCTTCTGTTCACTATGCTTGGTGTCAAATGTCTTGTCTTGAGTATACCTTGGGTTCAGCGGTCCAAACTTGCGATCGGCTTGCGAATCCATTGTCGCACGGCGTCGAAAGTGCCAATTGTGGGTCCTTAGACTTGGTTTAGTATGGTGCAGGACTCCCTCCCGACTCCTCAAAAGTATCCAGTCTGCGCATCCACAACGGTTCTTCAAGGTCACGCATCACTTTGATTGCAGACTGACTTCGAACTGACTCGAATCCCTGAGAATCAGGTGACATCTTCTGAAATCCTGGGAATTCTGAGGAATCTTGGGGAAGTGTAGGGATTCTTGGGTGTTGGCTCGGGAAGCTCTTAAGTTCAGTATAGAGAGTCTGGATTTATGGTCCAAACCCAGAGAATCATCTTTGGAACTCTGGCCTGCACTCAGGGAGGTGAACTCTGGGTCATCGTGCGGCACTCTGGTTTTCCGTGCGGCACTCTGGGTAACAAGGCTGCTGCATTGCAGGCTCTCGTGTATCTCCACAAAGCCACACTTTTAGCGGATTTAGCGGCCTCGTGCGCATGACCATGGTGGTAGTGGGTGGATTCTCAGGGTAATTTGATCCTCTGGGGCACTCTGAGCCACAGCAAGATGAGGTGTACTCTGGGATACATTCGCCAGGGACACTTTCCGCCAGACTTTAGGCACTCATCGTAAGGGAAAGTACGCGGCTGGACTGAGTGTTCTCTGAAATCCTGGGCGTGCACACCCAGGATTCACACGTCCAGCCAGTTGGGCCCATCTGCGGTCAGGCGCTGGATTCATCCCGACAAATCACTTCTTTCCCACAGTCACCATCCATGTCACACGGGTACAGCCGCGCCGTATCCAAGTCATCCCCCCCTTGTCGTCCAATACAAGCTCCAATTCATTTGGAGACTGCAGTAGCGGCACCGGCTGTCAGCTCAGCCTCTCGGCCCCCTGCCTCGGGAGGTGCAACCCCACGCAGTAGTCGACGCACCCAGAAACGCAAGGCCGACGTTGAAGAGCGATCGGCGGAACGCAATAAAGAAACTCCCCCGTCCCTCGGCCTCGGCATTTAGCCTAGAGACCCTTCTCGCGGCACCACCTGTTCTTCCGGCAGCGCCCGCCGTCGCATCGAAGGCACCGCAGTGGCGCCACCTCGACACTCGATTATCTACTTGGATAGCCCTCCGCATACTACCCCTGCTACGCGCAACCCATCCCAGCCGATGTCACCGGGCAGTCAACTGCTTCAACAATCCGACCACTACACTGATGATACCTTCGACCTAGCATCCTTTCTCGGGACGAACTCGACGCTCACCGCAGGCAACACAAGCGGGCACCATTGCTTCCTGAGGCATGCCGCCCGCAAGCCTCACCTGCGACTGGCGATACGGATGAATATCGTGACGGTGCCGACATACAAGAACTTGACTTGGCCACTATATGGCGGTCATGGCCCAATCAGATGTCCATTACATTTTTTCAGCGAATAAGCATCCGGTAGATCCCTATTAAGGCCAATCAATATGGTTAGGGGTAGGTATATTTGCTGCCGACACTATGCCGACGTATAATGTCGGCAACGCGGCCAAAATATGTATTCATCCAGGAAATCTAAGTAATAAGGATATAATATACATATCTGTTCTGCTGCCGATAAGTTACTTAGCTTTTGTATTGCCTTTGACGAGCTGATTTGAGCCGTTTGCAATAGCGTTTCAACCATTGCCACGAGCTCAATCGAGTTTCCTGGGCACGCCTATCGACCTACCCATAACATGAACAAGCAGCACTCAGTGAGAGCTGCTCATTCAGAAGTGTCGCTCAGGCGGAGCTTGCTGCATACCGCACGAGCGAAGCGCTAGGAATCACTGCAGAATATACAAGAAAACCATTAATTTATTCCATTTAATATCAATAACTTATTCCTACTCAAGAGTACTAGACGCTAGTGGTGGGGTGTGACTGCGGAGCATTCCACCTGCAGCGATACCCCACCAACAGTGCCAGTCCACACAGCAGCAGCAGCACCCCACCAGCGTCGTGTTGTTGGTGCCAACACCAGCACGCAAGCCGCAGCAAGCCACAGCAGCCACGCCCTCCTCCTGCTGCACGCTTCCCTATGCTCGTCGACTCCCAGCAGGTCGCCGCGCCCTTGCACACGTTTCCCTCCGCTCGATGCCCATACCGCCCTCGCCTTGGCGGCTACCCTCCCCATTGCCCCACCTCCGGTCCGCCGCCTCTTGCCGTTCGCTCCGGTTCTCCTCCTCCTCCTTCCCACGGCGCGGCCGTCTTGTCCTGCGCCGCCATCCTGATGCCCACCGCCCTGCTTCAGGTAACCGTCATCGTCGTGGTGCGCGCCATCTTCCTAGCCTCCACCGCGGACCACTCGCCCGCCGTCGTGCAGCCTACCGCCGTCCTCCCAGACACCACCCACATCTTGGCAGGCGGAACTATGCAGCCCCCCCCCCCTTTTCGCCGGCGTCCTTCGGCTCCCCGCCCTCCTTGATGACGCCGCGCTCCTCCATCCCCGCTCCTCCCACCTGCCGTCCTTGCCTGCATCTTAGAATTGACATTTGAGTCAAATGATTTGACCAATAGATTAACCGCTCAACTAGATGCTTATTTCTACCAATCACGACGCTGTCGGCCACTGTCGACCGCTGTCGGCCACTGTCGACCGCTGTCGGCACCGTCATGGTATGGTAGCCGACCTCGCGGCCCAGGTCGGCTCCCTGAGCGCTATGGTCATGGATTTGCGGAGCCAGCTGGCGGCGGCAACGGCTCCAGCATCAACATTGGTAGTCCAGCCAGTGTTGGCAAAAAACTATCGAACCGATTTTTATTTTGGACCTCTGTACAAAACACGACCATTTACCTGTTTAAACCGATTTGATGCGACCGTGACTTGCTTGTTATTCAGGACTCAATAGAAACATCAAGTCAAGTGCGACATGGCTACAACAATAAAAATCATAAAAATATTTTGTTTAGATTTTTATCCGCGATAAAAATATTTAAATATCTTTTTTGCCAACACTGGCCCAGCCGGTGCGCCCTGTAACTCAACCTCTCATTGCTGCCGCCACGACACCGGCGTCGTGGACACTTGCGGCCGACGGCAGCTACCCCCTGTCCCCCGCTCACTTGCGGGGCTTCGAACATCGAGTTTTCCGTTGACGATGCACCGGAACAGAGGCGACTACGCGCCCCAGCCGACTCACATTCTTGCCGCCTACCGCAGTATCGCAAGCCTTAGCAGATCAGATGGTATGTTCACTCTACCAACCGACACGATGATTAGCTTTCGCGTAGCATTCGATATCCCGTTCGACATGACGATCCCGACCGCGCATGGACTATACAGCGTTCGACTTGGATCCCAAGGCCTGTCTCTCTCCAGCTTTCGACCCCTCTCTGATGATGAACGTTTGACACGCAGTTCGAACAACGCGAACTTCTCAACTGACTTCAGCTCAACCGCGCAACCTCTGCAGGCCCCGGCCACGTGCGCGAGCTACGACGACATCTTCCTGGCACTTTCGCCAACATTTTCTGGTACCCGCACATGATCCGGCTGGTGGGCAGAATCCGGCGGTTCGTGTCTGATAACCCAATTCGCCGATCCTAGCAACAATCCGCTGCGCGTAACTCGCACGTTGCAGTACGCTATCATGTACATGAGCCGAGCGGTAAGCCACCTGCCGGACGATTCCCCATCGTGGTGGCGTGACTTCTGCGCCGCTATCGAAGCGATCGAATACCGGTCCTTCGAATGGTTGCTTGCCCGGCAAAACCTCCCATCGCCCTGCAACGAACGCCCGCCAGCACATCTCTCAGCGGCGGCCGGACCAAACCGCCGCCGATCAGCCCGGACCACTGGGATGCCCGAGCACATCCGCCAGCTGGTACCTCGGCGCGCAGACGGAACCGAACCATGCCTCCGTTTCTTCGGTGGAGGCATGTGCTTCGGGGATTCGTGTGAGCGATGCGCATAGTCGCACCGAACCCACCAGTGGGATGCCCCGCTGCACCGGGACCTACAATCCTACATTAACCGACAGTACGGCTCAAGCCGCCGTGGCCACAACGGGCCTCGCCGCAGCTGAAGAGGCCGCGACGCGGCTGGCTCACCAGCGCTTCGGACCCAGGCACTCACCCAGAATAATGCACACAATACCACCGTTGCGTTAATCTCTACCAAATCCACAGAGCCCTTGTTTCCGCCTGTGCGGCTCCAATACGAGGAGACCACAGCGCGTTCCACTAAACAAAGAGTAAATATCAAAAACACCGTCCGTTTTCGCGTGCAGCACTGCAAAACCAGCAAAAACACCGTTTCGAGAGACGGGGCTGAGTCAGTCAGTGGTCGATCAACGGAGGTAGCCGCAGCAAACTCGCGCGGGGTGCCCGCGAAGCAGGGCCGCGCGGTATTTGCGGAGGCGGGCCCAGCGACGAGCATTCCAGCAAGCCGAGCACTGCTCTGGGTAGAACATACAATCTATACATCGCGAGCGAAGCGAACCGCGGGGGCGCCGAAGGGGCGCCCAGCCAAGCGAAGCGGGGCTGGTCACTGTCACTAAACCAAGGCTTTTGTTGCATCGAAACCCACATGGCCTTCTTCAAATCCGTATGGATAGTTGTTCCGTGGTGCAAATCCGAGGAATAACTGTGCTGAGAGCACAGTTTTGGTGTTTTTGTTAGATCTACGGTGTAGAGGGTACTCCCTTCTAAACAAACCGTCATGGCGGGGCTGGCCCCCGTCGCTTGTCCCTCCACTCCATCCACCGAGGCGGTTCTTCTTCCGACCTCATCACGGGCCTCTGTGTCAGACGATATTCATGTTCCGTCTCGAACAGACACACATACCCGCACAGCCCGGGTTGCGACCCCAGATTCCACCTCGCCCATCCACGCATCCATCTCGCCCTGCATGCTCTGCTACTGGGGAATCTTCGAGCCCCACCGAGAGCGTGGTACACCCCAGCTCTACTACAGCGAGCGCATCTCCAACAGACACCTCGCCAGCAACCACCCGCATCAACCCCAGGGTGGCAGGTCTGCCCTCATCCACACCCCTCCGGGGCCGACCGCCATCGTCCGCGGCAGCAGAGGGCTAGGGCCAGCACTAGATCGGCAACGGGCGCACCTCTGGGATTCCATCCGGCGCGAAGGCTTAGCGGCAGCACTCGCGACCGTCGGTCTATCACCTCCTAACCGAGACTTTCCGACCCATTTCGGCCCCCCACATCAACCATAATACACTCTAAACAAGCATCTCCAGTCCGCCATGTCCGAGTACGTGCGCAGAACACACGTTCCATTGAGATCCCTCATCGATCTCCATCGGGGCCAGTCCACCGCGGATTACCGCCCTAATAAGCAGATCCTCCCACGCCAAATTCAAAGCGCGTGCAAGGGTTACTCCAAACTACCCGCCCTTCTGTCTATTGCAAACGAAGGAATCCGCGTCTCTCTGACGAAGCCACTTCCAACTCAAACCTCTCCCCCTCCTAACCACCCCTCGGGTCGCAATCGGCTTAATGTCCTGCGCAAAAAATATCCAAAAAAACAAGAAGATGCATCGTGGTCGACCTCGACGTTGCCCAGTACTGGCCGGAGCTCTTCCTCAGGCCGTTCGGAGTCGTTGACAAAGGCGAGGAAGGCCCTACTACCTCCGGCCGCGTCATACATGACCTATCTTTCCCCGAACAGGCGTCGGTAAACGATCATACGGGCCGCGACTCAGTACCAGCCGCAGAATATGAACATTGTGATGCCGTTCCTCGCGAGATACTGGCGCGATCAGCCCGATTTCCAGGACACGAAATGCCTTCAGAAACCTCGGCATTCACAGCGCATCTGCCCACATGTTCGCAGGTACAATACCAGAAGACAACGCCCTCATTATCAATTTGTCCGCTTGCTTCGGCTGGATCGGGTCTCCAGACTTCTACGGAGTAACGGGTGATGCGATCGCCTTTATTCACGGTCGAACCACCAACGCCATCTATCCTCATGTTTTTTTCAACTACCACTGGGTGGATGACCATGTTTGCATATCGGTCGACATAGGAACCAGCTGTACAGATGTCGAACAGTCCTTGCGCTCAGCTATGACAACGATACTAGGCCCAGCGCAGTCAACGATGACAAATTCACCACCTGGGATACGCGCCAAAAGGTGCTGGGCCTAATCTTTGATACCGTCAGCTTGACCGTGGCTATGCCGCCCTCCAAAATACTCAAAGCGTTAGCTCTGGTTACAAAGCGTATCACGCGACTAAACTGAGTAGAACACAGTACCGTTCTATCTTAGGGAGCCTCCGGCATGTTGCCACATGCGTCAGGCCAGGCCGACCCTTTATCCAACGGCTCCGACGAGCCGAAACATCGCTCCACAGGTGGTCGTCCGTTATGGTGATCGATGAAATGCATCAGGACCTCATTTGGTGGCGGCACGTCCTGACTTCACCTCTTCTCAACGGTGTACCGCTGGAGTATTTCCGCTCCCAACCTGCGGCAGACATCACAATCGAGATGGATGTATCGGGCACCGGGTTGTGCCCACTAGATCGAAACAACCAACGCTTTCTTATCTACGAATTTTCGGAGCGTGAGCAGTCTCTCATCGCTAGCTTCAACTCCGAGCACCGGAACGAATTCGACATAAATTACCGGGAACTGCTCTCGTGTGCCTTTGCTGTCCACACGTGGGCCTCCACATGGTCGGGTCCTGCCCTAACAACACCCCAATTCACGTGCACTTTCGGATAGACAACACATCTGCCGTGGCTTGGTAAACCAAAATGGCTTCGAAGAATACTCGAGCACAAACCATCATCAGACTGATAGGCTACTGGGAGATTCTCTGCTTCGCATATTGCCGGCGTGGATAATGTCATCGCGGATGCCGGTTCTCGCCTTTCAAAACGTTTACTAACCTAGCCGGTTCTTGGTCACAGGTGCGACCCCAACTGGACACCAATCGTCTGGAACAAATCTGGCACGCTATCTGCGCGAACACTCAGTGGCAAACTCATCATACTCCAAGTACGAACACGCACTCCACGCGTGGCAAGCATTCCTCACCAGAAAAGGGGTGAACGTCTGGTTGGACGGGGTGCCACTCGCTACCCAGCTCCAACACCTATCTGACTTCATTCTACTCGGCTTCCAACACGGATATGGATCCGGAAGGCCTATTCGGAGCTCGTCGATCCTGAACACTCTGATAGGCATCCGGCACTTCTTCCTAGCATCCGGTCGTTCCTTTCCATCGGACCATCCACAGATCCGCATGTTCCTCAAGGGTATCAGCCGCCTCGACGGGCCCCCAGGTCGCAAGGCCCCCGTGTCGATTCGTCTCCTCGAAGCCTACTTCGCTTCACTCAACATGCACTCCCCCTCGGACCAAGCGCTCTAAGGGGGTACTGTGCCTATCCTACTTCTTCCTCCTCAGGCGCTCCGTGATCGCAGCAGCCTCTGATGGCAAGTTTGGCTGGTTTGCCTTGAGAGCCACGGATGTGGTAACCCTGGACCAAAATGGGCGAGCAACCATGGATGCTGCAGCGGCAACCTCCGTGCACATCCGCCTAAGAGGATCCAAGCCAAACCAGAGCGGCCTCACGACCGCCCGCATGCTCCGTCGTTCCGGTCATCGGTTCCTGTGTCCTGTTCTGGGAGCTATCCTACTGCTCCGGGCACGGCAGAATCTCCCGATGGACTTGCCGGCGGCAACCTATAGATCGGAGAACGGGGCGATCGATTCCGTATCAGCCCGTCGCGTGGCCAACAAAATCCAAGAAGCAAGGATACTCTGGGGAGGCGATCCTAAGGCCTCCAGCACACACTCCCTCCGGTCCGGGGGCGCAACAAACATGTACCGGTCGGGCGTCGACGCGTTGACCATTCAATTTCATGGTCGGTGGGCGTCGGACACGTTCACAATCTACACGCGCCTGTGCGAATTGGTGTTCTCGCAGAGCTAGAATACGCATCAATTGAACGAGAGGTACTGAAAATTGAAGATATGTTTTCTATTTCTTCTTCAAGGAATCAAACTTTCATGCACCAGAGAAGCATTGCCACATAGTCCGGCGTACTTCTCTTAGATTCGATGCGAGTTGAGAAGACTTCTCTAGGTATTAAACTTAATTTTGATACAATCCGAAGCTCCTCTACTGTACATCACAGAAAACTGCACAAGTATTTATAATTCAATTGCTTGGTCAGAGCAACTAAAACCTGTCACTAGTCGAACATGGACATTTCCGATGTGCTCCTAGTATCGGACTGTGAAGACGTCGAGAAGGCCTTGTATGCCCGATAACCTGCTGCTTGATCCCTCGCAGCCTCCTTCGTTCCCACTTGGTCGCATCATTCACGCATTTCGCACAAAAGGAGACCTTCCGCTGAATCAACTGGTCGTCCAGCGCAATAAACTAATTCGCTTGCGGATCTTGCACGCGTAGTACACGCAGCCATAGCAGAGCTTGCAGGTACTCGAGCCAATAAATCCTCTGACCCCTGTTGTGACCTTCCTATCGCACATACTTCCTCTGGTTGGAAATGATCACCGGAAACAGACATTTTAACCAATAACTTCACCACTACGTGCTGTATAAAGCTGCGGATTGGACAAAAAGAAAGCTCGGGATCTCCGCTTTCCATAGCTACCAATTTCATCTCAAACGGGTTCCTGTAGCCCACGTCATTTTTATTTTACCGCTCCAAGTAGCAAGCCGATATCAAGAGGGCACCCGCCACAACTGCCGTACTTCGTTTAGAGTCCCGAAAACATGTCGAAGGCCAACCTGGTGGACATGGAGCGCAGAGGCATCATCGACGAGCTCCTCAAGCTAAGTGACAATGGAGTTCTACCCCGCGGAGCCTTCGCCCGCGTCGGGGCCCATGTGAAGCGTGACCCGACCACCGTGAGCGCTATTTGGAAGCGCAACACGGCTGCGGTGGCGGCTGGTGTTCCTGGTGGCGAGTGGACTAGCCGGATCAAGCAGAACAGCAGCAGGAAGCGTAAGAATCGAGATGAAGTGCGGACGAAGCTGGCGAGTGTTCCTGTGGAGGATAGGGCAGTTGAGAGGCGCGTTGCGGCTGCTTCAGGGCTCTCCCGGCACCTAGTACGACAAGCTGTGAAAGAAGGCAACGACGTTCATCAAGCCGGCGCTGACCCCCGAGAACAAAATGGACCGTGTCGAACATGCGCTGGCGTCCATCGACGACAAGACGTTACGCTTCGAGTCGATGCACAACGTGGTTCACGTCGATGAGAAGTGGTTCTACGCAGACCGCAACAGACGTTCCTACCTTGTATTTGACGGTGAAGAGATGCCTCCACGAGCCTGGAAGAGCAAGCGCTTCATACCCAAGACCATGTTCCTGGCAGCACTCGCACACCCTCGGTAAGTCTCTATATTTTTATAATTTTATACTGTGGATAACCTTTGACACTGTGTATGAAATTTCTGTGTAGGTACGATCTACACCGTAAGCAGAGAAGATTGGAGTAACGCAAGTGCGGCGTCATACAGCTCTCTACTACACGATAGACTTACCGGTAGCTCATTCGCACGTCGGAGTTTGGCCTTCCCCAAGTGTGGAAGCTTGTAGAGATTGCCGGATTGCCCGCATGCACGCCTGTAGCGTAAGAAAGATGTTGTCCACAGTGTCGGGTTTGAGCTCCCGAAATGCGTCCTCAACCGACGCTATAAGCGCATCGATGCCCTTCCTTGGTAGACGGTGTTGAATGCTCTGCATTGAAGCAAAAACTCCCAAGTCAAGGCGATTGAGCTCGGCCGTCCTGAAAACCACAACATGGATGTCCATGATTTCATCATGTTTTACATGTTTGGAGATCATACTTGGTTTTAGTATGCATTTGTGCCTAACCCTATTCCGAAACATGGGCTGTACGGCCAGCCTTCCAACATCGTACAAGTACAGTTGAGATTCTTAACGTCCGTACTGCATTACAAAGTATGCGGTTCTTCTTAGCAACAGGCTGTTGGGGCGCAAACAAGTATCCGGACACCAACCCAAATTAGAGAGATTAGAGAGATTTCGCAAGTGTCCGAATCCGATTCCAGTTCGGTTACGGATACAAAAATCGGTCAGGTGGCTCGTTTCTGGAAATTGGATTGGGATTTCGGGTCCAGACGTCCGGGTTTGGAGCCCCCATTCCGGAATCTGAATCCGAAACGGAACGATGTGCACCACATGGAAACAGTGTACAGCACATAAGCAGTAACAGTTTAGAAAGGCACGGCAAATTTACAGAGCCTATAAATTACGCTTTTGGGAGGGTTTAAGGAGCAAAAGTATATGACATACACCGCCTTAACTGTGTAGTTTCTGGTCAAAACGATCTTAATATTAAGCTTGACCGCGGATAGAGTCAATATAGCCTACCGTTTGATATTCCCCGCCCAAACGGACCGATGTATGTGCGGGCATTGCATTTTCAGGTTGTTTGAGCGTTGTTGGTTGTGTTGCGGGGGACAACTGCAACTGCAAGCAGTCGGTGGTCCACACCATCCATACGCTACCCAGAAATGTGCATTGCATATTCTGATTGGGACTCGAGTTGCGAAACGAACGAGGCCTAAAATCCGAATCCGAAACAAATCCCACCAGGAAAACTGGATTAGGAATCGGATTCGGACATTTGCGAAATCTCTCTAATAGATTGAATGACAGATCAAAATCCCAGACACCATTTGGAGTTTTCGAGATAATCGCATTTGAAGTTGACTAGTCAAACTTCGGACACAACCGGACATTGAAAATTTGAAAGTGAAGTTTACTTGTAGGAAGCGTCAAAGCATTCTAATTCGATTGATTTTAGCCTGAGTGTTCCGATAGTGTACAATACAGACAAATTATACTGGGATAGGAAGCAACGTTAGTGCTGCTATCGCAGCCTTCGCGGAGCCCTAGTATCCGTGGTACATCAAGTCAAACGATGACTCCTCTTGACATCTAACTGGTACATTTTCTTGAATCCGGTACGATTCTGGTGCCGCACTGGGCCCTCGTTTATATGCGTGGGCAAAATGAACCGGTAGGATACTCACCACACTGGTATGACGCCAGTGCCTCACTGGCTCCAAAAGGTTTATAAGCGTGTGCAGATCGAACCGGCGCGCTACCGACGACACTGGTATGAATCAGTGCATATATTGAGCAGGGTACGATGGACGAAGTGAAGTAAAGAGAACGCTACAATAGCACTAGAGGTAAGCATTTGCATATTCTATAAGCAGCAAAACAGATCTAGACATTGTCGGTTGATATTTTGCATCTACAGTTTAAGAAAAAACTCCGAACAGATGCTGCGGAGATGACCGTAGCTAGTAAGAAAAGTAATTATTTTTAAATAATTACTTTTCTATTATTAAAATAATAAAAAATAAAAAGGGGTTCATACCAAAGCCTTCGCGGAGCCCTAGTTGAAAGAAGGATAGGTGTGTAACGAACCGCTCGCAAGTCGCGTACAGTACTGTATCCAGACTGTCCCGCCGGCTCGCGACTTCACGGGTTGGGTTCTTTTGATGGGCTGGTTAGTTCGTACAGAGTGCTTTTTCGCATCGTGTGCGTCTGCTATTATTTATTTATGTCCATGAAAATAAATATTTTCAAAAAAAAAATCATTTCCCGTGTTTCGTTAGTCTTGGTCTATGTAGCTTGCTTCTCTTCAAGAGAAGCGATACGCACTTTGACAATACGGCGTCAGGACTGGGGTGTCCGGGATCGGCAAGGATACGGAAATCAATCGCCTCAACAAGAAGATGTCGTAGAGTTCATTTTCAAACATGAAATGCATCCAAAAATCTCCGAAAACTATGGCTAAACAATTTTGATCAATCGAACCCAGACATTTCTGTTGTATCCGAATGGGAGGACGTCGAAAAGGCTTTGTAAGCTCTGTAGCCCGTGGCTTGGTCTATCGCCGCCGTCTTGGCGTCACAGAGCGTAGCTGTGCTGATACACTTGGAGCAGAATGTGACTTTCCGTTGGATTAACTTGCCGTCGATAGCGATAAACGTAATGCGTCTTCGGATCTTGCAGAGGTAGCACACGCAGCCGTAGCACAACTTGCACGTGCTCTTGCCGAGTCTGCCCTTGATCCCCGACGTTGTGCTCTTGTTGCACATGACACAGTTCTCATTGTGCTGGGTCTGTCGATCCATCGAGTGTTGGTGCTGCATCATCCACGACATCTTCTTCATCTGGCCGCAGAACACGAGGTCGGTCGCTGAGAGCAGAGCCTCTGTAGCCACTCGGACCGATATGAAGCGCACGACGTCGCCTCCTGGCGCCACTGTACTCGTTCCAAACACGTCCACTACGTTCTCCTCAATCTGCCGGTAGAAGCTGAAGTAGGAGAGATTCGCGCGGATGACGTTAGGCCGTGGCTGTGTCTGCGGGAACTCGATGGAGTGAAGCAACTGGTAGCCGACACGATCCCCGTTTGTGAAGTGTAGAATGCCAGTGGCCTCGATGTACACGAAGTCCCGAACCTTGACCAGACTCGTCGACTGAAGCGGAGCATCGATCGTCATCCACTTGATGATAAGCGAACGGAACGGCTCCTCCTCGGTAGGCTCCACTACCGGACACAGAATGGCTCCACCGTCGAGGTCGTGGACGTACGAGGCTTTCACGCGCATGACGTCCAGCGTCGGGTTCACCACGCCGAACATGAGGTCGTCCAGGTGGCCCACCACCGTCCCAACGCGCAACATCACCGGCATGTCCTTCGTGACGGACGCTGCATTGTCCTGGGCGGCCGCTGGGTCCCACGACTCCATAGTCTTCCTGCTCTTCTGGCTGCTGCGGTCTTCGTACACATGGAGGTCGGCTTTCGACTTGAAGTGGTTCCAGCGACGCTCATTCACCCGCCGGTTGTCTACCACGACGTAGTCCTCGTACTCCTGGAAATGGCCCTCCACGAACTGGTTCACGAGGTCGATGAGCTGGTGCTTCTCTTCCTCCGAGATCTCCAGGTCCGGGTACGGGTTCTCAGCGAACCGGTCCTTCCCCATTATCACCGACGTGTGTGTCTTGTGCCCCAACGGATGGAAATCGGTTCTGAACGTGAACGTGAGCCGCGTTTGGAGTTTTTTTTGGGATCTGCTGCTCCAGGCCATGATCAGCGGCATTGACGTCCTACCTTCGAGCGTCCACATACGCATGTGGTAAAGGCCGACGTTCGCACGTGTGCATTACAGTACATGTGCTGCGTGGAAGTGCATGTATTATGTACTGCATCGCCGACCTTGCGCTTGCACATTCGATTCGACTACACAATAGGTTTGTGCAATATAAAGTTGCCATATTCCGATGCTCTGGAATCGCCTGCTGGAATCGCCTGTCGGATTTGAATTCATCTGCAAAAGCGTAAACATCCAAAGGGGTCAGCTGAAGCACCACCGCACTGTTGACTACATGTACTGCAAAGTGTACACAGGTTTGGTTGGTGCTGAATGCTATGGCGTTTGTCAGTATCTACAGTATAGTAATTGAAATCAGCTGCACATTCAGCTAAGCCAGCACCAAATGGGATTGCAGCATTCAGCTGCTGGTAGCAGCGTCCATCCACTTCAATGCGATTTTCTCGGTGTACCATTGCATCGTCGGCACGACTTTCCGTCTCTTTTCCGCCTTCAATCGGAATCGGTCACCGCAATCGCGGCAAGGATGGTCAGCGGTGTGAAATCTTCAACAACTCTGCAGTGGTGGCCCCTCACCGCCACATGGGGGCTCAGCTAACGTCCAACTCGGACGAAGCTGCAGCCGGCTCACGGTCATCACTAATAGAGCCGAAGATTTCCCCCTGTGTCGTTACACAGGTGATTGAGAAGGAAAGATGAGATCGTGGCGGAGACAAGATTAGCTGTTTCCTTTAGGTAACCTGTGCAGCAGTTATGAAACCCCCGCACAGGCCAAGAAGACGCGGATTGTAGGAAGAGCTGCAGCTCGACGGCATTCTGCAGAGCTCATTCGGCATCTCGCCTCACGCCAAGCAAGCCAAAGGACCACCCACCTAATAATACATACTAGCAGTAGATTAAGACTCAGCCAACGTCCAACTCGGACGAAGCTGCAGCCGGCTCACGGCCATCACTAAGGCCCTTGGTCAGGTGGGGAATGTGTTCTGTGCTACAGTGCGGGCAAGGGCTTTTGGCTAAGGCACGATTTGTGCTTGTGATTTTCAAAACTTGTGCTGGGCTTCTCCAAGTAAATTCCGGAGGACTTTATCTGCTGACCTCCCGTCATTTTTGAATCGCCACCAAGCACATGTACCGAGTCCTCTCGCTAGTGCGTGAGCTAGCTGTAATTATACGGCAGGCCCTAGCGTGAGGACACTTGGGCATGCAACAACACCTCGTAGAGTAGCCACTGGATGCACATATAAAGCATTTCGACGTTGTCATCGAACGCACAGAAAGCATGGTTGTCGAGCACTTTGTCGGGCTCCCTACGGGCTTCCTGACTCGGACTCTGATTGGCGTAGGAGGAGACAAACCTGCCTTGTCCTTGCCCGTGATTCCTGGCACAAATGTGCTCCCCAGGGAACACCTCGTGTAGGTGTTCTGGAATCGGGGGGGGGGGAGCTCCTAGAACACGAACGAGCAAAAACTGTACGATTCACGCCAAAGTTTTATCCAATCATATCGCTAGAAAATTTCAGCCCAGAACACGTTCTCCACTTGAAGCTATTGGCCGGACCCCGGGGTCCCGCATCATGTACTGATGGCGGCCGGAATTATTTAATTTTATCGACGGGGCAGTGATAATATATATAGGTTGTGACAATTTTGTGAAACTTTTTCGACTTTAGCTAGAGCTCATTTCACCTTCAAGCATCTAGCATCCAGTATGAAGTCTAGGCGAACTGGAGGTGCAGAGGTTCCTCGGCGCAAACGTGATACTTAAGTATTGAAATCGTCGTGACCACAAAGCTGCTGCATTCGTTCGTTCTGTTAATCGTCTTGGTGAAGATCAGGGCCTCCGAAAATAGCATTGTCAATAACATTATTTCAGAAAATAACAATAAATTACGCATTTCGGCGGGTTCAGCCATCTACCGTGATAATTTATTGATGTGCTTTGTGATATTACATAATTTATGACAGTTACCTTTATATAATAATGTTAGCGTTTTACCAGCCATCTTCTCGCTTCCAGTCGTTCAGAAGAACTGGAATCACTGGTTGTCTGCGTTGCTAGTTGCAGCTCATTTGGCAGCGCTCACTCTTCAATTTTCACTTCTCAAGCCTCCAAGACCTCATCCAGCATGGTTCGCGCTATCCGCCCCCCTCGCCCTACCTACACGAACTCCCAAGTCTCGGGGTTTTACTTCCGCCCGTGTCGCGACGAGAACGACGAGGTGATTCTCGAGTATTTCCGTTGCCGTTGCGGCACGGTTCGGAAGCAAACCCATAGGAACGGGTACTCCAACCTGATGCAACATATCAGGCGGGAGCACCCTGACTACGAGACCGTCATGCTCGACGCTACGACGGCGGAGACAGGCTCCCTCGTGAACTTCGTCCGCCACTCGGCGCTCAACCTCAACGGCTGGATGGTTTGGATTGTCATGTGCAACCTGCCACTCTCTTTTTGTGAGAGCCGAGAAGCTCGGCGGTACGTGTATGCATAATGTCATTGTGTTTACATTACTACGGAAACTAACAACTTTACTTTATGGATGTTATTCAGCTACTCCAGCCTGGACCCCATCTCGGAGGAAACGCTGCGGGCTGGCATGGACGGGGTCGTCGTCGCCGTCGAGCGTTCGATTGCGTCGGAGCTCCCAGCACGCTTCGGCATCATGCTCGACGGCTGGACACACGCATCGGAGCACTACATCGCCGTGTTCGCGTGCTATGAGGTGAACGGCTGTCCCAAGACAACGCTACTCAGCATGGCCCCGCTGCTGGACGCGCTGGACGACGATCTCTCCGCGCAGGGCCATCTCGAGTTTCTAGCGACCATGCTGCAGCGCGATTACGGCGTACAGCTGGCGCAGTGTCGCTTCCTCGTAGCTGACAACTGCGCCGTAAACCGGCGGCTGGCAACTCTTATGAGTGTGTCGCTTGTTGGTTGCGCAAGCCACCGCCTGAACCTTGCTGTTCAGGCGGACATGGCGTCGCATGAGGAGGACCTGGCTGCTGTGCAGGCGCTCATGGTAAAATTGCGTACTCTCACCCAATCTGCCAAACTACGGTAAGCGCCAATGTGTATGTGTGGTGTGTCAATATGTCTCTAACACATTTTGTATACTTTTGTAATTTTTTACAACATAGGTTGAAAACGCCACTTCGGCCTGTCATTCGCCAGGACACGGGCTGGAGCTCTACGTTCGAGATGGTACAGCGCTACCTCCAGCTCCTCGAGTTTCTTGACGCCGAAGGCGACGACCTCATGGACCTGCTGCCGCCGCCGGCGATGAACAAGCGACTGCGGGCATTGTACCAGGAGCTGTGCGACATCGAGTCGGTCTCGAAGGCCCTTCAAGGCCACGACGTCGACCTGCTGGACGTTCGCGAGTGGTTCGACGAGCTGATTGCTGTCAAGCCACAATATGGGCGCTACATTGGTAAGTTTATAACTGTTGAATTTGTGTTTAATATTTTCACTAACAATTGTATAATGGTTTTTATTTTGCAGGGCCTCGGGCCAACATTGTGCACCGCCCAGATTTTGAGGCTGGGTGTGTACGCGTTCTCCGCGGGAAGGCGCAGCGGCTGACGCGTGCTGAAAAGGCCGCTTTGCAGCCCTTCGAAGCTGCCAGACCGGACGACGCGGCCGCGAGTGAAGTGGAGGAGGATCCAGCCGCGTCGTTCGTGGAGCGTCTTCGGAAGCGCCGGCGGCTTGCACAGGACCGTGTCAAGTATGAGCAGCTGAAGAGCATCCCACCCACGTCGAACGTGGTGGAACGCTTCTTCAGCATTGCTCGGGTGACGTTTGGTCATCAACGACACGGCCTGCTGCCACGCACGCTTGAGACGATTTTGTTTCTCCGCCAGAATCGGTCGTACTGGGATGCTACGACTGTGGACAATTTGAGCTAGATGATAAGCTAACTGGTGTCTTGTTAATAGACTTCATGCTTTTCATAGTGGCATTATTTATTGTGGTACGTTGGGGGCAATGCCATAATGTACTGTTGTATTGGTAGGAGCGTCAGGGGATAATTTATTCTGCAACGACCAACCTACTAAATAAAAATGCCATATTCGGAGGCCCTGGTGAAGATACGACCAAGCAGATTCAAGCTGACTGCTAGAAGCTAGCGCCTACTACAGCAGCAGCGGCGTCGAGCACGCAAAGTTGCGAACTCTGCAGCTCTGTGCAACTCGAGAGTCGATACTACAAGAGATACATAGCATAGATACATACATGCAGCACTTAAATTTACCGAATATACCGGTTGCTTATGACAGCTGGCGACCCAGGGGTCCCGCCAAACGCTTCACTTGAACAAGGGCCTAATAGAGCCGAAGATTTGCCCCTATGTCGTTACACAGGTGATTGAGAAGGAAACTGTGTACGTAAGAATTCCCGTGGAAGGTTCTAGGCAGACAAGTATGCTCACGATGACAATGATAAGCTTAGTGTAATTTTGCTAATACGGAGGGAACGACCGCACTGAAAGAACGAAAGACAAATGAAACATCACGGGAAGTTGCGGTGTCTGTAAGCTTCTACTGTATACAGTAATACGAGTTGCGGTGCATTGGAGTAAGAAAAAGAAGAAGAAGAATTAAGCGTTGTCGGCGCCTCGAGCGTCACAATCTCCAGGCATCTCGCAATCTCGCAGGCATGGGAAGTTTACGGCGACCAGCGAAGTCCCCATCTGTCGAAATGGCCTGACGCGTTGTCAACATCCTATCTGTCCTACCTGAAGGCACGCACGGCCGCAACTCTTTGATCAAGTGATGGGGACCGTGGCGCCCGCAAGCCAAAGCGTGGTAAGCTTTCCCACAGTTCACAGTTCGTACTCTGGCCGGGACTCAGTCGTCGATTTGCTGCGTACGTACGTCAGCGCCCCTCCAACCCCCTCAATGGCCAAGGACCGGTTCGTCAATGCGAATCCGTACCCGGAGCTCAAAGTGTCCGACGAGGAGTGTCTGCAGCTGATCGAGCTTGTCAATGGCTTCGTGGCGGACCATTTCCAGAAGTACGAGGACTTCGTGGTCGTGGACAAGCACCAGGTGGACGACCAGCGCTGGAAGCTCGTGAGGTCCAAAGACAACCAACACGTGTACGCTGAGAGGTCCAAGAGCAAGGATGACATCCCAGTCGTGTTGAGCGTCGGCACTTTGGTGGGGGACGTCGACGACGTCACGTTCGGAGTCGTGAATCCCATGCTGGACGTCATGCGCGTGAAGGCCTCGTACGTCCACGACCTCGACACTGTGTCCCGTGGTAGAACCCAGCGCGGAGGAGCCCTTCCGCTCGCTCATTATCAAGTGGATGACCATCGACGTGCCGCTGCAGTCCACGAGTCTGGTCAAGAGCCGAGATTTCGTGTACATTGAGGCCACGGGCATCGTCCACTTCGCCAACGGTGATCGCGTGGGCTACCACCTGTTGCACTCGATCGACTTCCCCCAGACCAAGCCGCTGTCCAATATGATCCGAGGAAATTTATCCGTCTTTGGGTTTTTCCGACAGCTCGAGCACAACGCCATCGATCTCTACGCGAGTGGTACTGTAGTGCCTGGAGGCAAGATCGCGCGCTTTTTATCCATCCAAGTGGCTGCGGAGGCCCTGTTATCCGCTACGAATTACGTGCATTGTGGACAGATGAAGAAGTTATCGTGGATGCTGCAGCACCGGCACTCGGCGTTCCAGCTTCAGCATCAACAGCGTGGGGAGAAGTGTACTACTTCCTCCGGTTGGAAATGATCACCGGAAGTCATTATGATAGGTCGGCAGTTTTTCTGTGACGGCCGAATCTTATACACGACAAAAACTAATTTATAAAGTGTACTTTGAGTTCAAAGAAGGAGAAAGGTATCTACTTCGAAGTACTTTTCATTTAAAGAACAGTGCACTACCACGGTTTGAAGGGGATGGCAAGGTGGGGCTCTGGTCTTTCACGGAGAAGTATAAGGCACAGCGTAAGAGCAAGAATAGAGCCAAGGGGGAAATTTGCACACGCAATCTTGATACCGTCGATCGAAATGTCTACAAGGACTATCTGATCACCAAGGTGATCCCAGCTATCAAGTCGAAGTGGCCAAGGAAGGACCGTCGCCAGTTCATCTTCGTGCAACAAGATAATGCGAAGCCGCACGTGTCGCCAACCGATCCGGACGTTGTCGCAGCGGGCACAGAAGGAGGGTGGAACATCAGGCTGTTATGCCAAGCACCCAAATCTACTGCAAATCCCTGGGAACTGGGTAATCGAGCTGCTAAATGTGGTTCTTCCTGTCCTTAAAACCTTTAGAAGGCCGGCCCAGCGCTAGGCAGGGAACTGTAGACCTAAGCCTTGCTTCGGGGCTACGTTTGCGGGTTGTTCATGCTTCTCAAACGCCACTGATGCCGATTTGGTCTCTGCATCACGATAGATTTGCGGGCCATTTCACCCCCTCCAATCCGAAAACATGGGCTGTACATTTCCGATGTTGGAACGAGAAACTTGCTACTACCGGTACTGTACCAAGGAATCCTTGAAGGATACCGAAATTTAGATCTCATACTACAGACAGATCTCTTACTTCATACTAGGCATTAGGCAATGATATTAGGCAATGATATCGCGCCATTTACCCAGCTCATCAGTTGAGTTCTCACAATACGTAGGGTATAAATAGAGCAAATGCAGCAAAAGAGGGCCAGTCATTGCAAGAGAACAACCATGGAGCGCACGCCAAGTCCGCGGAAAGCTCTCCAGGTCAGCAGGGAGGGCGGACACGCACAACAGGAACAGGAAAGCTGCCGAAGCAGTTTAAGCGTGTTGCTGTCTCCTTTCAACACAAGCTCAGCGTGACGCTAGCTGCCGTGGAGGAGATAGATCTAGACAGCAGTGTTTAAGGGTACCGGTAATTACCACTTTGCATGATGCACTTCAGAATACGAACATAAAATCGTCGGTACATGTACATCTCGTGTCCACTTTGCAACACAACAACTTCAATAATCAGCTATATGTAGTATGAGATCTAAATTACGGTACCTTGGTACAGTACCGGTAGTAGCAAGTTTCTCGTTCCTACATCGTACAAGTACAGTCAATCCCAGCTGGTTCCCTCCCTCCAGCTGAAAGATTGCAGACATATAGCCGGACAAACCGTGCCTATTAATAGTTTCGCGTGCTTGGTTGGCACATTGCATGCACCGTATGGGGATGTTTCATCCGAGGGTACGTTAAATGGGGTAACTTTCTCGGATCAGCATTTTCTGCCCCAGCTCGGGGCAGCTGGGGTAACCATGGTAACTTTTTCCCTACTGAAACAGATTCGGCCCTGGTATCAAAATAGCCGGGTAGATCCACACAAAATCGTTGGTTAGCACCACAGCCAGCCCTGCATATACAGCAGCGGCGGCCGAGATGCTGGCAGCGGCGGTTGTGCTTCTGCTGGCGGCGGTTCGACACTGATGCTGTATGGCTGCCAACCAGCTCACTGGCTGCAGCCTCTAGACAGTTATTACTCTTGGAATTCTATAGGTGTTTACAGAAATAGGAGATGAGAGTCAAAAGTTACCCCATTTATTATCGACTCGCGTTTTAATGATTTACCTGTTATAACTAGTTTAATGCCAATGTATAAAAAACTAAATCTCGCAGGTCTTAAGCCTGTTCGATTTGTATTGGATCGAGTCGGATTCAGACGATTCGATCGATTTGAGGAGCGTGTCGACTTGAGATCGTGCAAATCCGATTGAATTGCGATACCCAATCGTAACGATTAAATTTTTAGCATTACTAACGTGGAGCTACTGTCAAATCGTGCTTCGAACTCCTTCGACCGCTCTAGCGGTGCACCTACTGGCTATTAATCAGGCAAATATAGCAGGTCTACGTCAACTTCCCAGTCCCCAGCGCAGCAAGAAGAAACTTATCGAACTCATTCCGCAATTCGCTAAGACGACCCCAACCTCTCCCCGGACACCGACCAACAAGAATGCGCCTCACCTACTTCCTCACCGTCATCGTTGTCGCCACTCTCCATGCCGGTGGCACCGCGCTCGCCACCGCCGAGGCCCCCAACCACGCTGCAATCGTTAACGTGGCATCAGCTGATAACGTTCACTCTCTCGATACCACCGCAGAGATCGGCGGTCGAATGCTGCGCAAGGTGAAGGAGGACACGGTGTCCAAGAAAGACCATGAAGAACGAGGACCAGGAGCTATTCTGGAGCGCCAGACCGCGTTCGTCAAAAAGTTATTCTCGCGCCAGAACGCGATCGTCAATAGGGCCCAGGGCGCTTTCCAGCGCCAGAACGCCTTCGTCAATAGGGACCAGGGCGCTTTCCAGCGCCAGAACGCCTTCGTCAAAAGGGCTATCCAGCGCCAGAACCACTTCAAACTTTCCGACAATGCATGATCAAAATGCGCTAGAGAGCTGCGTATTTTAGTCGCATGAACACACATGGGTTACTGAGAGTAATACACGATCGACCAGATATTTCACTTTATCACCAGCGGACACGGGGTGGAACGGGACACATTTCGGAATGATACATTTTCTAATAATAGGTATGCTCTTTGGGCGTGCCTCCTGACCTCAACAAATGTATGAAGCGCGCGGTTGCGTTGTGGTGGAAGAGGAAGGAAAGGAGACGCCTCTCCCTTTTAGAGCGAGCAAAAAGAAGGAGTATTCACCGAGTTAGCCGTTCATTTCGAAACGTGCTCGACCCCATAGTAACCAAGGCAAGCTGGACCAGAACAGCCGGCCGACTACCGGTACAAGTGTATGGCGAAATCGACCGTGCACGCGGTCCCGGCGTTCTCCATCAATATTGCGAGTTGACGCAATGTTAAGGGCCTTGGTCATAGCTCAGGACGTGACGAACCCAACGAGTGGGTCCCGATGCTCGAATTGCGGCAGGAAGACGCTCTTATCTTGCTCGCTTTGGGGGTAGCTGTTCTGAATATAGTATCGGAGTCGGATGGTGCGGTCTAACAGTGATTTGTATGACAATGCATGCTACTAGCCTTCAGCGTTTTGTAGATTTACTTGAATAGAGCTTCGTAGTTTCACTCGAATAGAGCGCCTAGGCGTCTAGTTCGAGGGAAGGTGGTAGCAATAGTTGTACAGCTTCTTTCACCCGTCGACCACTATCATACAAGCAGCGGAGCCCCGCAAGCGGGGCTCATTAAACAGGTTTAAGCCGAGCACGTAGGACCGGCCGTCTCGCTCGGCGGGAAGTTAATTCTTGATCGGTTGATTGTACTTGTTTCAATTCGCAGTTCGAAGAACTGTCGATTGGGGAAGGTTTTTGGATGTCATCGAACGACATTCACGCTACATCCGTAGCGGATGTCATCGAACAACATTCATACTACATCAAACAGTACTCGATCGAATCCGGTCTGAATGACACAACAGGTTTTGATAGATGCCTATTTGCCTCGAAACTTCTTTCCCTTCTAGATTGATGTCAGACGCCCACGATGCCACCACAGGAAGTGGGACCCCATCCCAAACATTTTATTGGACAAAAGAATGCAATTCTTGCCATTTTGCACGCAATATGTACAGGTACCTATGCTGTTCGTCGTAGTAATTGTGTCTCTGACAATTAGAGGCATCAGTGTTAATGAATACTAGCCTGCCGACAATTTATGTCACGACAAATTCAGATGACCACACGATTTTCAATTAACCTTTCTGAGAAACTAGGCATGCAGATGAAAAATCTGTGTCTGATAAAGGAGGGTACTCAGGACTGAATAAACCGATCGAACCGCTAGTTTTAACGCTAATGGAATGAGTAAGTAGTATGTTGAGTGCTCTGGAGCTGCATACAGTATAATACGATGCAGTGATGTGGTAATGGCACCAGTTGTGTTCAAGGTCTGCATGTGTGAATCCCCACACTCATTGGAATGAGTCTTGATGGATTATTAAAAACATTCCACCGAAACTTTGCCGAAAAGTACTTCAAGCTTTTAAATTTATGCAATCCAAATGGGAGGTATAGCTTTTTTATTTTCGTTCAGCATTGTTGTATCCAAAGCAAATTCTATTGGCCGGCAACGCGGTGACGTCCTATATGGCGGCGAACGAATTCTTTAAGCGGAGGCTCAATGAGTTGCACCAGATGGTATGTCTTCTCCGGAGGAAAGGCTAAAAGGTAGTGCAAAAAGAATGACGACTGTGTATGAAATCGAAAGAAGCCTTCTTCCAATTAAGGGGTGAATCGAGATACGAATGGCTCGTGTGGGGCCATGAAGAAGAAGCTAGCTGCACTCGCTCAGGCATTTTATCTATGATGACTTTGGATGATTTTATGTTTGCCTTGTGTGAGACTACACTGCGACCCGCAGAGATCCACCGAGCCCATTTACAACTACTACTGGTGGTGTAGAATTATCTACTTCCTGATCCTGTACTTGTCAAAACAACTTCAAAGTACATTTTTACCGATATTAGTTCAGATCGTCCTAATGCAAAGTGAACACGGTACATTCAGCTTAATACTTGATAAATGGCAATCACACACTTGGACGAACCGTAGCTGACAGCTTTTTTGTTGCTAGATGTTCAGGCGACCCGGACGAAATATGTGTGCGGCTGCGCCATGTTGACTTTTAATGCTCCTACGTCGTCGCTGTACGCCCCGGATTCCTGTGCGAGAGGAAGCCCGGACGGACAGCGTCAAAGCGAAGGACAAGTACCCGCTGTATCCTACCCTTACATGCGATCGGGATCTGCTGACCTCTGTTTGACTAATCAAACTTGAAACAAATTGCTGGCTTCGTCAGATTACCCAGCAAGTTCACTTGAGCAGTAGCCCGGCAGCGCTAAACATTCGAATGCACGGGATTTTACTTTTCAAAATTTTTTATCGCCACCGGTAAGTTTCCGAGCACAATACTGCAATCTAAGAGATAAAGGATTCTGCCTGGACATCGGCGCATATTTCAATGGCAAGACGGAAGGAAATTACGTTTATTAGCTAGTTGTTTATAACCGTTCTGTGTACTATAAAATATCTTAAGTGAAACTAAATCCGTCGATGCCTAGTCCGACAAGTAGCAAGAGGTCGAATTACCACGGTGGGCTGGTCAAAAAGCGCTGAAGCACAAATTCAACTCAGCGTTGACGTTCAATTCATCGAAGTGACGACATGTGCGGTGGCAATGCCTGCGATTAAACTTGGTCCACTTGGTTGTACAGTGGCAGATTAGGCAGATGCTGCGGCTGCGAAGCAGGCGCAGGAGATGCCCGAGTACATCGGTTTTCCCTGTACAAGCATCCGTACAATCTAGCTTCGACCCCAATTCGCAGTTCGAAGAACTGTCGATTGGGGAAGATTTTTGGATGACATCGAACGACATTCATGCCACATGAAACCGTGGATCTTCCTCAATCAATTCAGCGCTCGGATTGATAAACCGACAACTAGAACTATAAGTTGAAATCGTAGTCTGCTAGCTCTGTAATAAAGTTGCGCCTGAAGTCACATCGTAGTCGCGGAGCTCGTGCAGTGTGCCGTTCCGCAAAGCTGGGGGCGAAAGACTTTCAGAAGTTCAAACGGAGTAGCTACGCGCGTAGAAAGCCACGCTTGGCTTGGTGACCATTATCATACACACTTGCTCAAGAAAATTATGAAATTATGCGTAATAGATCGCCTTACTGGTATTATTTGTAAAAAAGCAACTCCAATTTATGCTAGGCCTCGAAGATGGTTTGAACCAGTTCTCGACCCTAAAGTTTCTAAAGTGGCCCGAATCGACGATTACTTGAATCATTCCATTTCTGGGCTTGCTCGCAGAAACGAAACTTTAATTTAAAACTGGGCCTGTTCGTTGGGCACTTGCCTGATCGGCTTAGCCGTAGTTTGTTTTTTTTATGTAAACCAGGTTATCCAGTTTAGACATGAACACACGGGTTCTACAGACTACGACGAAATATCCGGCAAGATGAAGTCCGGTAGACAAAGCCGTGCAATGAACAACAAGAAATTCGCCTGCCAATATGATGTGCTGTTTTGTACTTCATAGTTTTGTGCGTATTTTATGCCGTGTCACAGTATTTTCAAAATTTACATATACGTTAGAATCGCCAGGTGTCGAACCGCGCTGAAGGGCAAGAA
This sequence comes from Phytophthora sojae, assembly GCF_000149755.1. Taxonomy (NCBI): domain Eukaryota; phylum Oomycota; class Peronosporomycetes; order Peronosporales; family Peronosporaceae; genus Phytophthora; species Phytophthora sojae. The sequence continues at coordinate 280,667 of NW_009258119.1, forward strand.
CGTATGCAACCCGAGAAAGTGGACTCCATCAAAATACACGTTTTGTGGAGAAAGAATGCAAGAATGCAGCCCGTGCTACCTTGTTCGTCGTAGTAGCATGCATCGTATAGCTAGCTACTGACAACTATATTCTACAACGTTGGCAGGGTGAATTCCTGCACATTCATTAGAACGCGTCTTTGTAGATTGAGCATCCAGCAAGACTTCCCCGAAAAATATTAAAGTTGTGCAAGCCAAGGTAGATTGCTTGCTACTGTTTCTTATTTGCCGAACCCCTTTTAGGCACAAGCAAAACTATTTTTGGGATTGAGAGGATACCATGTTGTCACTGAATACGTGTATCGGTATTTGTGATGGTTCCTTCTGAAAACGCCTTATAACCAATATACAGCGGCAAGTAGAGCTCGGCATATGCATGTATCAAGTGAAAACTAATTAAACCGATTTCTTGCAGCACTGGCAAAGTTACGACCTCTTAGTCAACAGCGTTTCGTTTAGATCCTCCAGCTGCTTTGGGGGTTTTAAGGCATCTTTTGTTTTTGAATGATAATTTTTGAATGATTGATCAAGGCTTGATCTCGACAAGAGCTCATCGAGTTTGGTTTCATTTTGTAGCATTTTATCGGTCCAAACTACCCCACCAAACAAAAATATTTGTTAGGTCTGACCGTGAGCTTTCAACAGACGAACCGAAAGCACCTTACCAGGTATGTACTCCCCGACTTGTGAGTTTGAAGCAGATGTAGCGTGTTCAAGCTGTAAAATTCACTACCGGCAGGGCCAGCGCTATAAATTCGTCGATTTATTGCTGTTCGTCACGATGGCAGCTAGTCTGAGCGACATGCATCCACAATAGCGGTCTAGTACGGGTAAAAAGCTAAAGAAGACTTCTAATATCTACCGCCTGCACATCACCATACCCGGCAGATGCTGCGGCTGCGAAGCAGGCGCAGGAGATGCCTGTGAATAACACAACTTTGATAATGTTAACGGGAGATTGCGCGCGCGGAGTCTGCTGCTTGTTTTACTTTCAAGTACTTACTTGGCTACGAGATATCCGACGATGTAAGCACGCGTCGCAATTTTAATCTGTGTTTATCTAGTATCCACAGGTGATTTGGTTTAATTTTTCTGTGAACACAGGCTGTCTACTGGGCGAACCTCATCTAGAACTATTTCGGCGTACATTCACCTTCATTGACTCTAATGCTTCATGTAGCTCCGAACTGCGAAACCCCCCGGGTTCACCACTCGGGTCACCAATCGTCACTTCACCTCCGTGCGGAAGACATCAAACAACATTCACACAACATCATACAACACTCGATCGAATCGGTCTAAATGACACTTACAGGTTTTGATGGATGCCTATTCGGCTCGGAGCTTCTTTTCCTTCTACTGTAGATTGATTCGTTTTTTTAGTTTTTGGCGAGGTACATTACAGTCATTTAGTCTAGCTAACGACTCAGCTAATGTCATGGTACCACTTCACAACTGAGGCAATAAGATTCTATTGATAGGTGCATTGACCTCACACCAAAACATTAGCCCAGAGAACATGCCCACATGTAATTCAGTATAATAAAATCTACAGTGTTTGCTAAGTGATCCAATTGGTAAGGGATCGGTGAATTCAATACTTCCAGCTTCAGAACTTGATTGATCCTAAAAATATCCTTCGCAACTGTACTCATTTTTCTGGGCCTAGCACTAATTTGACTGGACCAAATTTGAAAAGGGGTGGATAATGCCAATATCGGCCTTGTTGTAGACCAAACGGTTCAACAACTATAGCGCCTTGCTTAACTAAAATAAAACAGTTAGAATGAGGGTAAAGCTGTTTCGTACTTTGATAAACGTGGACCATTTAGGAACCACAACTTCGGGTTTATACCTGATTGTACCCCCCCCCCTTCATCTGTCATGAGCACAACGCTTTCAAGGTTTGCGGGCACACAAAGTTGTCCACATGGCACATGGGCGCCTTCCGAAATTGTAGCCACGTTGAAATTCGGAACACATCAACTGACCAATCATGTTTCGCTTGAAATTCACTTCAACTTGTTGTCAACAAGTTGTTGAACATTGCACTGTGTGTCGTAGCAACTAGCCTGCACCAGCTTTAGCTCAATCGCTACATGCACTCACCGCTGTACTACCGCTGATGTTTCGACATATCCACTTCAGTGTTCCTCCCTCGGTCTTAAAGTTTCAGAAAAAGGAGGGAAAAATTGCTGAAAAAGGCATGTAAAATTTGATTTTTCAGGGAAAAAAATCCCGGAATGTAGGTGGTCTGAATGACGGTAGCCCTTTCCAAGGTTTTATTCCATATCAAGGTTTTTCCTGTCTTTATTCTAAACCGGCGCTGTCCATTTCCCAATCAGCGGGCGGCATTGCGGACAGAACGGAGGCGTTCATACTGTACTGAACTGTAGAGCGGTCAAGGAGCAGGGCCACGCAGAGCGACGGGAGCGGGGCTGGAGGCGGAGCAGACCTCGACGGCGGCGAGTGCGAGTCTGGAGGCGCGCGCGAGGCTCGAAATTCGGCCCGAGTTGGTCCGTGTCCGGGGGAGATTGTCCCATCGGACCGACCGACGGCGTCGAAATGCTGGGAAGCGAGGCAGATCAGGCGAACAGAGCGTCTTCACTACGCCGGGCAGCGACGGGACAGTGCTGCGGCGGTGAGTGTGTCGGCAATAACGGCGAGCTGTGCGCGGCGTGCCGAGGAGAGCAGAAGGAGGAGGGCAGGAGGAGGCCGGACAAGGCGGCGGAGGGCCTGGACTTCGACTTCGGGGCGCTGGGGCCCCCTCCGCCGTGTCCGTTGCTGTGTCGGCAGAAGGCCACGGACTTTACGGCCGCGAGAGAGAGGAAACGGGCGGGATTTCTCGGACAGGAAGAAGTGCCGCTGCGGCCAGGACTGGGACTGGGACTCGGACTCACTCGCAGCGCCGGACCCAGCGCTCTTGCCAGAGCGAGCAGGAGGATGCCCACACCGACGGAGCAGTGTCCATTGATGATGTGAGACCGAAGCGTGAGCGTGTAGTATTCCGGCGGAGAGAGGACCTCTGGCTCGTGCATTGCTAGCCTACCTTTGGCTAGGGCATGCAGCAAGAGGAGGTCGATGAGCGAATGTTAAGTTAGCGGATGGCATGAAATGAAAGAACGCGCCAAGCTACTCGATGCCTCCGAACGTCGCCGTTGCCGGTAGAATCGACGGGCGAACAGCAAGCATCGACGACACGCTCGGCATTAACGTATAAATTATTTGCTTGAAGAATCTCTCGGTGGTCAAGGCTCGTTGCAGAGTACTTGAGTATGGGTCTGCTGACAAACATTCAGAGCTGCGGGCGTCAACGCAGCGTGAACACTGCATCAACAACTATAGTGTGGTGATGGTGGAGAGGCTGGGGCGTGACATCATCGAAAGCCAAAGCGAAATTCTGCTAGCGAAATTGTCGATGCGGTGCTGGTGCTCGGCTTGCTTCGTGCCTAGCGTGTGCACCTCTCGCTTCTCTGCAGGCGATTCAGTGAATCGGATTCACACGTCTAAATATCAGCTGGCCCAGTATTTCTAAGAAATGTCGGTCCGTGATAACTGCATTGTTGCGGAAGATAGCTCAAGCCATGCCGTGCGTTGAACGATAGAAGCTGTCGAGCTCTTCAATCGAGACATTGAATGGCCAAGGACTTTTGTGGGTTGTCATAAGAGACCATTATCGGCCACGCACAGTATGCCACCACCAGCATAGCTCGGTGGGCCAGGACCAGGACTTCAGTTGTGCTCATTGTTGCTTTTGGGAAGGCATCATTAAGTCTACAAGTAGACATGTCAACAGACCACACCGAACCAGGGTAGCAAGGTGTTATAGTATTAGTCGATCTATTGTATCATCTATCCGGTAAGTATGGTTGGCGATGACTGCTGCTGTAAGAGGAAATAATGATACTTTATTCGACGTTTTAGAGCTAGGATGAATCTAGTTAATACTTGTCCGCTCTCGATAAGTAGGTCTGGATACGTTCTAGGGTGAGTCAAACCGACGTCTCGAAAAGGAACGTGTAGAGCTGTCGCGGGAGCTTCTCTTGGCAGGGCAAGCTTGCGAGTCGATCACTGGGCAGGAGACTGCCAGCTGCAACAAAGACTCAATAAATCGCTGCACTGCCCTGGTTCGCTGGCGCTGGAAGCATCCACGTGAGAAGTGCACCAGGTAGCACGGCTCCGAGGAGCAGGTAACGGGTTACTTCACTGCAGAACTTGCAGTTCATGTACAGGTGAGGTCCCGTGTGGCAAGACTCGTACAGCTCATCGCGTAGCTTCACAAAGTCGGAGAACTTCCTTTCGATGTGGACGTCCGATCTGCTGAAGAGTGTCGGAGGTTGCTGGGTGCTCGTTAGCGCCGAGTTTGCAGTCTTCAAAATCGTTGGGGTTCGCGTCATGGACTGCGACGCAGTGTACACGTCGATGACGTAGCTGCGGCTGCTGTCAGGACTTCGGCAAATTTTTACCTGGCGGATTTGCTTGAGCTTCGTCAGGATCTTCATGTGGCGCGAGTACCGCTCAGGCATCAGGTCGACGGGAGCGAGGCGAGAGAGTCCTCCCACAACCATCTTCGAGGACAGGGGGTCCTGGGTAATGACCAACGACTGTTGCTGGATGCCCGTCATACTTTGTTGTGGTGATGGTAAAAAGAGTCGACTGTAGTGCGCGGTAGCGAGTAAATTTAATAGTGAAGGCTCCCCCAGTCATTGCATTGCTTCATTGCTGCCAGGGATTGAGGAATCGTTTTGCGGCGAGCACGAATGTACCTGGAGGTGGCCGTCGCGCCAATCAACGCATCATTCCGGTCTTGCGTCGGTAAGAGCGTCAGAAATCCCGCCAGACCAACCCACTACTGTACAGAGCGCATACTTTTTGGTATTTTGCATATGCAGGAGAGAACGGCTACCTGTAGTTCGAGCAAGGGCAATTGTTTCTTCACGACTGAAGTTGACGCTAGTGGTAAGCTGGATTGATCGTTGCATATGGGTACACTATGGTATATCCCCCTCAGTTCGAACCTATTTCACTCCCAAATACGGGCGTTGGGCAGGATACTTTTTATCATTTTGCGAAACCAAAAAATCTTTCGCCTTCATAAACCGTTCAATCGGTTAAATGGCATTTACATGTAATTGCCTGGTCGTGTTTGTTTCGTGTCCGGCTCGACTTCCGTGACTTCGCTCACTTTACTTCCTGACATTCGCTTCGTGAGGTTGAGAATGACCTTCGTAACTTGCATTACATTTCCGCTTTGTCTATTTCCCTCTTCTTTTTATTTATTTACTCGATTGTTGATTTGACGCTTATATTCCGTTTCCGCTTTATCTACAGTTCTACATGTAATCTCGCCAAGGCCGTCTCGCCGTAGCAACCGCTGGTAAACAGCTATCGTCGACTTTTCCGCTCTCATAAACGAGCTTCTTCAAGATTTATCTTTTGGCGTCTTGGCTTCGATATCACACATACATACACACATACCCTGTCAAACAAACTTCGCGGTGTTCCAGGTCGTATAGGTCTGGAGGCGATTTTAATCTCTACCAAATGCAAACTCCCATACTATTGGACTGAATCGAGTCACTAGGTTTTACCGCCACGCAATTGAAAATGGCGATCCGATCGTCGTGTATCAGCTGATGCTGGTGCAGACGAGCTCTTCCTCACAGCATCGCTTCAATCGGCATTAGGGTCCTGAGCTCGCTCAACCCTTTTCGATGTCAGCGGTGCCTAGCAGCTAAATGACTGGCAGCGGCACCAACGGAGAGCCGTCTGTCTCCTCCCCACCTCGGACTGCTGCAGCCTAGTATTCATCTCTGTCTTCCTGGTTACTTCGCTAGGTGGGTCGACTTTCCAGATCTAGAGTATAGTAGGTAGCATTGATCATACCCTCCACCGTGATCGTCCTCTTGGAATTCGGCAAGTTGTGGATGGCAGTGCGATAGCCGACGGGGTATCAACCGTCCGATCTCCGAGGAGGCTCAGCTGTCGTCCATTTAGTGGAAGAGCGAGATTCTACGGATATGCATCGGACTGCTAACGTTAGGTACACGTACTTCACGTTGTACATTATGGCAGGTGCAAGGCCAATCGACACAGGAGTGAGCAGCTTGAATTGGTGTGCTCAACGCCAAGTTGCGGTTTCTATGCTAACGTTTCTAAACCTTCTTAGAAACGACCTTTTTAATCCAATACCACTCCACCAACAATTTATCTGCGTTCATCAAGTGTCACAATCCCGACCATTCCACAGCTAGACCCCTTCCAACCCAATTCAACGCAACCAATCTCTTTCCACAGGGTCCTCATTCCCACATCCCCGTTTCCGGGCTCATAGAAATCCCAAACCTGTGGCCCAAAAGCCCAGAGACAGACATCAAGTGCCGCTCAGCTATACCGGCGTGCTGCTGTCTGTAGCTCGTCCACAGCCCCTCTTGCGTCCCCCGACGCAAGCCCTCCCTCTCCTCCGCCCGCCCATGTCTCCGGCGGCCTCCCCCCTCCCGGGCGTCATGACCTGCAGCAGTCTGCGCACCGCCGGCTCGCACCCGACCGCCACCGCCACGTCCGCCGTGGCCGCCGCGTCCCCCGCCGTGCGCGCCGTCTTCTCGGGCGCCGTGGCGGGCGTCGTGGCCGACTCGGTCGTGCACCCGCTGGAGGTCATCAACCTGCGCATGAAGATCCAGCAGCAGCCCAGCGCCAAGTACAGCGGCATCCTGCGCTCCGTGCGCACGATCCTCAAGGAGGAGGGCGTGCGCGGCTACTTCGGCGGGCTCAGCACCACGCTGCTGGCCTCGCCCGTGTGTGCCGCAATGTACTTCGGCACGTACGAGACGATCAAGGCCACGGCGGCCCCCATGGTGCCCGAGGAGCAGCGCGGCGTCGTGTACTTCCTGGCAGGGGCGGCCAGCGAAGCCATCATCTCGGCCATCAGCGTGCCGTCCGAGGTCATCAAGTCGCGGCTGCAGCTGGGGCGCAACCCGCGCAACGCCAGTGGCGGAGTGGTCAAGTACACGCAGAACTACAGGGGCACAGCCCACGCGGCCAAGTCTATCTTGAAGTCGGAGGGCGTGCGGGGACTCTACTCGGGCTACTCGGCGTGTCTGAGCGTGGACACGTTCTTCTCGGCCTTCTCCTTCCTGTTCTACGAGACGCTCAAGCACAGGTACCAGCAGCACTTGCTGTCGACGGACTCGGACAGACAGCTGAACTCGGCCGAGTCATTGGCCGTGGGCGCTGTGGCCGGCGGAATGTCGGCGTTCCTGACCAACCCGCTGGACGTCATCACGGTGCGGCTCATGACGCAGGGCAAGAACAAAAAGTACTTCGGACTGCGGGACTGCTTCGTCAAGTCGGTGAGGAATGAAGGCCCGATGGTGCTGTGGCGAGGCGCGTCCTGCCGCATCGTGTCCATCATGCCCACCACGGGCATCTGCTTCGGCGTGTACGAGACGATCAAGCACACGTTCTTCAACGGCGAGCTCGACGACTTCGAGCTCGACTGACACGAGAGGGCACGTGTAAATATCGACTTTTAAACTGTGGAGAGGGGGCGTATATAATAGAACCAACGAATAAACAGCACGCTGAGCATGACAAGATGACACTGGCAAGATGCTTTAGACGCTTCGGCTGCTGCTGGTCACAACGCTGTTGGTCTGTTGGAAGGCAGGCTCGCAGATCTCTACCGAGCCGCTAGCAGTACCTCAACACTTCGGTCGAGCTGCTTCAAAACAAAGCATGCAATTTGGTTTCTCTAACTCGCGTGGGTCGCAAGAAGAGGTCTCTGCGAGATTCGACTACGACCAAGAAGGAAGGAGAGCCGACCAGTATGGAGCACAACTCGTTCTTGAATGGACTGGTAGCTTCGTGGCAGCAGCCGTTCGAAGTGTCTGCAGAGTGAAGTCGTCGTGTCAATTGGTGTTGATCTGAACACGGCGTTGGAGTCGGTGGATGATAGCGGGTGATATTCATGTAACGTTTGCAGCGTGGCTCGCACATGGAGTTACGTGGACTCGGGAGGGTCAGGACGCTGAGATCAGCACATTTTGGTGCTGAAGATTCGGGGCGAGTTGACGTACTTGAGTATTGCAGTGGTGGCACGAACTGGGGCAGCTGAAAGAATTAGAACGTCGTCAGCCTGAAATGTTTCATCGTGACGGCTGTGAAGTTGACGTCGTGCAGTGGCTGTGTGAGGAATACGGTTGGGACCCAAATCGGAAGTTGTTTAAGTGGCTTCGCTCACCCCGCTCTGTGTCGGGAATTGGATACATGTGAATCGAAGTGAAGGCTGTACGGGTGGCGCAAAAACCAAAGTGACAAGGAGACCACCGACCAGCCGCGCAATGGCCCTATCATCACCACGTCGACATCGTGTTATCTCTTCACTCTCAGCTACCATGAAGGTTGACGACGACATTCGTGCCTGATTCGCTGAGCTTTTGGACCCCCGCCTTACGCATCAATCAGCCCCAATGCATTCAGCCGAGTGAGTGGTGGTGACGCCTTCCGTGTTGATATTCTTCATGGTGAAAGGTGACTGCAGAATACGTGTCTAGCTTCTTCTTTCAAGACTTGACGAGCGTCCGTTGCTGCGACCTAAGAGCTGGATGGTTCATTTCTGTAGCTGCTTGCTTGGCGCGAAGTGAACTACAGGATGACTCTGTTCAAGATGAAGCGCTCCAACGTAGCGGAGACTGTCGATCGCGTGTCTTCAACCTGCTTGAAAGAAGCATATCACGAGTATCAAAATGTGAAGGCTCCGCCGTCTCCTCCAGGCCTAGAGGCTGGTGCACTACGCGAAGGCGGGGCGCCTAATCTATTCACTGAGCAGCATATCGGTCTCGTGTTGCAATACGCTGCGGTCGGGCTCGTGTACGGCACGCTGCCTTCCACCATCTATCCGTTCATGCAGGCGTACCTTAACGCTAGTGGGGCGCAGGTGCTCACTGCAAGTACGCTGGTTGTGCTACCGTGGAGCTTCAAGGTGTTCTATGGAGCTCTATCCGATTGCTTCCCAATATGTGGCTACCGTCGCCGGCCGTACATGATCATCGGGTGGACGATTTGTGTGGCGATGCTACTGACAATGGGGTGCATTCGCGTGGGCAAACCTTACTTCTCGGACCCGTCAGATCGCGACATCTCCCCCAGTGACTACACACCCGAGATCGAGGCGAGATTGAACCGTGACGCAGCATCGGAAGGCGGCATCTACGTCCTTCTCATGATGTTCGCTGCCTTTGGATACGTTCTGTCGGACGTGTGTGCCGACGGTGTCGTCGTGGAGCTGGCACAGCGAGAGCCGCTAGCTGAACGAGGGCGGACACAGTCGACTATCTACGCTACACGGACGTTTGCAGCTGCAATCGGTCAGATCTTGACTGGCGTTGCCTTCAATGGTGAAGAGTACGGAGGATCGTTCGACTTCTCGCTTTCGTTTCCGCAACTGATGTTGTTGCTAGCTGCCTGCACCGCGCCAATCCTCCCGGTTACGTGGCTGTACATCGAGGAGTCTCCGAAGCCGCCAGTGAGCTTCTCCAAGTACGTGCGTGACTTCTGGAAGGCGATGAAGACTCGCGCGGTGTACCAGGTCGCCTTCTACTCGTTCTTCAGCGGCATCTTCGCCAGCTTCTCGTACACTGCGGGGTCTCCGATCCAGTTGTACATGGTGGGGGTCACGCCCATCAACAACACCATTAGCGACATCATCGGCAGCGCCGTGTTCATGGGCGGCATCGTGCTCACAGGCAAGTACGGACTGGCGTGGAACTGGCGCACGATGACGGTGCTAACGGGTGTGGCGGTGATTGCTGTCGACGCGGTGTGTACGTTCCTCACCGTGTGGAATGTTGTCCGCAACCAGTGGTTCTGGCTAGGGCTCCCAATTGCAGTGAACGTCCCTGCTGGCATCAACTTCCTCATCGGGACGTTTGCGACCGTGGAGCTGGCGGGTGAAGGCCACGAAGGAGCCATGTACGGTTTGCTTACGACCGTGGCAAACCTTGCGTCCCCCTTCGCAGCCACTCTAACAAAGACCGTCGACAACGCCCTGTGGGATTTGAGCAACGAGCGCGTCAAAGTTGATGACTATGCGGTGCGACGCGATATCACGGAGGCAGTGTTGCTCATGTACGGCATGTCGGCATTATCGTGGCTCTTTCTGTTTCTTCTACCGAGACAGAAACAAGAGACCCAGGAGCTGAAGCGATCAGGTGGATCGAGCGCACTTCTTGGGGCACTGACGGTGGGCTACTTGTGTTTTGCATTGGTTTGGTCTGTTACGATGAACATTCTGGGGATTGTGTCAAGCACGAGCTGCCTCGTGGTCGCTGGTGGTAGCGGATGCTGATACGGTAGTGTGTCGGTTTGAGAGTTGTCGGTGGTGCGTTTGCGTTCTAATATGAATAACTTCACAAAATGAAATGAATTTATGTGTGGTTGTTCTAGTAAATGTACATGGATACATGTAGCAGCGCGCGTCACCGCAAGTGGATTGCGGCGCCTGGGTCGCAGTAAAAAAGAGCGCGTATCTTGTACTTAAGTATGGGAGAATGTTGAAACTACAGGTATAATAGAAGCAGGTTTGACGATCAATCGAAGCGCACTTAGCATTAGAACTTGCTGCGTGGTGAAGCGTACACTGCATAATGTATATGAACGCTGAATACTAAAGTAACAAAGCAACTGCCTCCGCCGCCTTGCTTTCGAACGGCCGGGGTTGCAATACTCAAGAATGTCGAGGGGGGAACAGTAAAAGGCTGGTGGATTTCTTAGCAGCCGCTGCCGCCGGCGATGATGAGGCACGAGGTGCTGTCGAACATGGCCATGAAGTTGGTCATGAGCGACCAGACGAAGGCGAACGTGAGGTAGGCGACCGTGAGCGCACCAAGGATCTTGCTGCTGCCGCCCGAGCGCAGCAGCTCCTGCGTCTCCTCCTTCTGGCGAGGCAGGAAGACGAGGAAGACCCACGAGAAGGCCGTCATGGCGTACATGATGATGACCGCGTACGTGACGTCCTTCCGAATGGAGGTGTCGTCGGCCTGGATGCGCTCCGTGGTGAGGTCGAAGGGCTGGTCGATCACGAGCGTCATGGCCGTGGCGAAGGGCGAGGACAGGTTGGAGACCATGGTGATGAGACCGTAGACGACGCCCTCGTTGCCCACGCCCGAGAGCTCGACGATGACGAACGTGGAGATCATCCAGCCGACACCGTACGGCAGCTGCACGGCGACGGGGAGACCCAGCCAGAACCACTGGCTACGGAAGACGTCCCAGACCGTGATGAGGGTGCAGATGCCGTCCACGATCATGACGAAGACGCCCGTGAACATGATCATCCAGCGCCAGTTCCAGTGCAGGCCCCACTTGGACGTGACCATGATGCCGGCCATGAAGAGCAGGTTGCCGAAGATGTCGCTGAGCGTGCTGTTGATGGGGGTAACACCCACCATGTAGGAGGCCACGGGGGAGCTGGCCGTGTACGAGATGCTGGAGAAGAGGCCCTGGAAGAAGTTGAAGAACACGACCTGGTACATGGCGCGCTTCTGGATGAGCTCCCACAGCTCCTTCATGTAGTTCTTGAAGTTCACGCGCGGCTGCTTCTCCTCCTTGATGAAGAACCAGGTCATGGGGATCACGGGCGCCGTGAGCACCGCCAGGATGATCATGAGCTGAGGGAAGTTCAGAGAGAAGTTGAAGTCGCCGCCGTACTCCTCGCCGTTGAAGCAGAAGCCCGTAAGGAACTGGCCGATGATGACGAACACCGTGCGCACCACGTAGATGGCCGACTGCGTCTTGCCGCGCGTCTCCATCGGCTCGCGCTGGGCGAAGTCGACCACGATGCTGTCGGCGCACACGTCCGACAACACATAACCGACCGCAGCGAGGAACATGAGCAGCACGTACTTGCCCGCCTGGTCGGCGGCGTCGTAGTTGATGCGCGCTTCGATCTCGGGCGTGTAGTCTGCCGGCTTGATGTCGCGGTCGGACGAAACCGTGTAGTACGGGTCTCCTGCGGGCATGCAGGCCATGATCAGCAGCATCACCAGACAAATGATCCATCCGATCACCATCCACGGCCTGCGGCGGTATCCCCACAGTGGCACACAGTCGGACAAAATGCCATAAAAGCACTTGAAGCTCCACGGCAGCACCAGCAGCGTCGACGCCGTGGTCACTTGAGTTCCCGAAGCATTCATGAACTGCTGTAGGAACGGGTAGATCGTGGCCGGAAGCACGCCGTAGTTCAAGCCAATGGCAGCGTACTGCACCAGGAGACCGATGCTGTCCCTGCTCTTGAGATCGGGGGCGCCACCCTCACGCAGCGCGCCGCCTTCGATGGCGTTCGGGTCCGGCGACTTCACGGGCGTGTAGGCGCCATCCTCGAGTTCCTTGGGCTGCGAGGTGCCGCTCACGAACGACAAGCGGCCGGGGAGGTCGCCCTTGCTGGGGCCGCTCGGGCCGTGGTGTGCGGTCGCCATCTCTCTGTTGCGCGGCGAGTTCAAGTGAGCTGCAGAGCAGAAGTTCCGGAATGAAGCGTGTGGCGTGACCTCCCCCGACAACTGCAGACAGCCAGGCAACCAACTGTTTACACTCTCGGTCACGGCAGCAGCTCAGAAGAGACTGCCGGCACTGAGGAAACCGTAGCAACGCGCTGCCCGCCGACACAGGAAAAAGTTTGAAGTACCGCTGGACCCGCCATTTATGTGAACGGCATGGCGGCAGGCGTGCGGATTTGCACGCACAGGCGGGGAGTGCCGTCTCCAGTGATGAATGGAGACCCGCTACTGTACACTCCACGACAAAAAGATATGGACACCGCCAAAAGTGGCTGTAACTTCGTCAATTTTTATCGTTTTAAGGTGCGGTTTGGACTAGAGTTGCAGAACACGCTGATAAAGATCTGCACGTTGCTAACACGCGCGCTTTTGCGCTTCTTCAGGTAGCTCACATACAAATCACTGGTTCTGCCCAGGTGACAAAACTTATGGACAGCTAATCCCCATACAAATATATTAACCAAAAACCCTTACAAATGATACGACTTGGACTTTGTATGGGGCGACCAAGGCGCCGTACAGCGAAGCGAGGCACACAATGACGCGTTGGTACAGGGGGCAACGGGCTCACAACGCGACCTCTTCATGTACATATAAGGTGTGGCAAATGCCCGTCAACAGCGTGGACCTGCACTGCAACGAGGTGACGACCGTTTAACGAACTGTAAATCGCCGATTAAAGTTGATTAGAAAAACTGATCGAGGTTAGGGTAACCCGTTTATGTTAACTGGTACTGTATAGATATGTAAGACTTTCCAATATTTTGGATAAGTATACAGGAACCTCGCTCTTTATCGAGCGAGAACACACATGTATTTACCTAGGTGAGACCTGAACATTTGCCACAAGCACTACATCACCAGTCCGCTTCTACAAACAAGCAGACTCACCACATAATGGTTGAATTGGGTATCAACCTATCGATTTAATATTGACATCATTTAGCCAAGGCTGGCCTTTGTTTCGTGGGCATCCGGGCAAAACGCACATAACCTCGCGGATCGTCAAAGCTCTGCTCTCGCCTGGCCTATTATTTGCAGTGCGTAGATACTCAACACCATTGTGTTCACGCCAGGCAAAGCTTCCTTAGCACGTTTCGAAAAGGTGCGTATATTGAAACGTAACGTTACGTACCGACGAGTTGTATTATTGTGTAAATTGAACCGCAAGAGCCGTGCTGCTCGTGGACGAATGACGAAATATAAAGAGATTCATCGACATCTACGTATCAGACGCCACGGCAAGACTTCCATCACTTAGCAACCTTTGCCGCCAGCGATAATGAGGCACGACGTGGACTCGAACATGGCCATGATGTTGGTCATCAGCGACCAGACGAACGCGAACAAGACGTAGAACCCCGTGATACCACCCAAGATCTTACTGCTACCCCCCGTGCGCAAAAGTTCCTGCGTTTCCTCCTTTTGGCGAGGCAGGAACACAAGGAACGACCACGAGAAGATCGTCATGCCGTACATGATGAGCACCGCGTAAGTAAGGTCCGTTCGGATGGAGTCGTCGTCGGCCTGGATTCGAGCCGTCGTGAGGTTAAACGGTTGGTCAATCACGAGTGTCAGAGCCTGAGCGAACGGAGACGCGAGGTTGTCAACCATGGTAATCAGTCCGTAGATGGCTCCTTCATTACCGACTCCCGACAGCTCGACGATGACAAAGTTGCCGATCATCCAACCGACACCGTAAGGAAGTTGGACAGCCATGGGGAGACCGAGCCAGAACCACTGGCTGCGGAACACATTCTAGATCGTCAGGAACGTAGTAAACCCGTCCACAATAATGACGAAGATACCCGTGAACAGGATCATCTTGCGCCAGCTCCATTGCAGGCCCCACTTGGATGTAGCCATGATGCCAGCCATGAACAATACGTTGCTGAAGATCTCGCTGATAGTGTTGTTGATGGGGGTCACGCCCACCATGTACGACTGAACAGGGGAGCTGGCGGTGTAGGAGATGCTAGAGAAAACGTTCTGGAAGAACTGGTAGAAGATGACTTGGTACACAGCACGCTTCTGGATGAGCTTCCAGAGTTCGGTCATGTAGAGTTTGAACGGCACTCTCGCTTGCTTCTCCTCTTTGATGAAAAACCACGTAATGGGAAGGATCGGCGCCATGATCACCGCCACGATGCACATCAACTCCGGGAAGTTCAACGAGATGCTCAAATGGCTCACGCTGGGCGAAATCCACCACGATACTGTCGGCGCACACGTCCGCCAGGACGTATCCAATGGCCGCGAAGAACATGAGCATGACGTATTTGCCCGCTTGGTTGCCGGCGTCGTAGTTGATACGCGCTTCGATCTCCGGGGTGATGTCAGCGGCAGCAATGTCGCGGTCGGATGGAACCGTGTAGTATGGGTCTCCAGCAGGGGACGCCGCCATCACGATAAGCATGGCAAGGCACATGCCCCAACCGATGAGCATCCAGATCTTCCGACGGTAGCCGCAGATCGGGACACAATCCGACAGGATGCCATAGAAGACCTTGAAGCTCCATGGCAGGATCACCAGCGTTGAAGCTGTGGTCACTTGGGAGCCCGTGGCGTTCAGACACTGCTGCAGGAACGGGTACACGGTAGCAGGCAGCAGACCGTAGTTGATGCCGACAGCTGCGTACTGGAACAGCAGACCGATGCTGTCTCTGCTGGTGAGACTGGGGGCTCCACCCTCACGCAGAGCTCCTCCCTCGAGATTCGCTGGGTCGGGGGTCTTCATCTGCGTGTAGCTAGGAGTGCCGTTGTCTGGGTCCTTGGTTTGTGAGGTTCCGCTCACGAAAGACAGCCGGACCGGAATGTCGAGCTTGCTGGGACCAGCAGGCCCGTGTTGTGACGCCATGCTTGGTATCCAAAGGCTTGAGCAATAGAAGGCAAGATCCGGAATGAACTGGTTGTGGTTTCAACAAATTGGTTTCTTTGAAGACTCTACTGGGATAATCTGACTGGGTAACTCTACTCACGGTTCCAAAAGATGAACTGCCAAAGGCGATGGGGGCCATTTGTTCGCAACTTGCGGTAAGATACCCTCTCTCAGAGAGGGTCTCACCCCATCGCCGACCGGAGGGGATCTGTCGATTTGCCTCGTTGCGATGAGTTCTACACCAGCTGGACAAGGAATCCGTGACGTCCTGAAATCGCCCACTGACATTCGTTGCCTCCTCCGTGATAAACAGCAACGAGAGGAGCGCTGCAAATGTTGAGCCCGGTGACAGGGAGAGCTCCCTCCGAGGTCTGCAGTCGTCCACACCGGATGTGCGCGCTAGACAGTGTGAACGGGAAGGGAGGGTACGCTCGAATGAGGAGATGATCCACGAAGCGCGGCCGCACTGGACAGTACCTCCAGCCACGACCACGCGCACTGCAGCAACATCAACGCTTGTGCAGCCAAGTTGTGCTAACCAACCAATGTCAGCTGTACATGTACGTACAGTGCCACGGGAGCATTCTACTTATCGTACAGTACTAGTACATGTAGACCTGTCGTGAGCTTGAAGCCCATTTTTTTCGGCGACCGCCTGATTAAAATTCTGGGTTTAATCCCTTCCACGTCATGTTAGTCGATGCGATCAGCGTGAATGATTTTTGTTGTGCGCTATAGCTGAAAGGTTCTTTGTGCATGTATCGACGGCGCTGGGCGAGCCCTGGGTTGCGAGACTCTCGCCGCCAATGTGTGCGTAAGAGCCTCACGTTTCGAGCGTCACGCAATCTACTCAAAAGTGCTGGAGAGGAACCGTATTGTACAGTACATGTATCACGCAAGATCCGTTGACAAGAACTCGATCTGATTCCAAACAATGAATATTGAAGCAACAAACCTCGGGCTTCTAACAAAAATACTCACTGAAATTATCTTCCTCTTACTGTAGTTGTCCTAATACTCTGCTTCTTAGCAGCCCTTGCCTCCTGCAATAAGTAGGCACGACGTGGACTCGAACATGGCCATGATGTTGGTCATCAGCGCCCAAACAGTAGCGAACGAGACGTAGGCGACCGTGAGCGCGCCGAAGAGCTTGCTGCTGCCGCCGGTGCGCAGCAGCTCCTGGGTCTCGGCCTTCTGACGAGGCAGGAACACGAGGAAAGCCCACGAGAAGATCGTCATGCCGTACATAATGAGCACCGCGTACGTGAGATCCGTACGGATGGAAGTATCGTCAGCCTGGATACGAGCCGTCGTCAGGTTCAGAGGCTGGTTAATGAGCAGCGTAATGGCCTGCGCGAACGGAGACGCCAAGTTGCCGACCATTGTAACCAGACCGTAGATGGCTCCTTCGTTGCCGACACCAGCCAGCTCGACGATGACGAAGTTACCAATCATCCAGCCCACACCGTATGGGAGCTTCACGGCCAGCGGCAGACCGAGCCAGAACCACTGGCTGCGGAACACATTCCAGATCGTTAGGAGAGTTGTGATGCTGTCGGCAATAATGACGAAAACGCCCGTGAACAGGATCATCTTGCGCCAGCTCCAGTTGAGACCCCACTTGGACGTGACCATGATTCCAGCCATGAAGAGCACATTGGCGAAGATCTCACTGATCGTGTTGTTGATGGGGGTCACGCCCACCATGTACGACTTGACGGGCGAGCTGGCCGTGTACGAGATGCTGGAGAAGACGTTCTGGAAGAACTGGTAGAACACGACCTGGTACACCGCGCGCTTCTGCAGCAGCACCCAGAACTCGCTCATGTAATTACGGAACGAGATCCGGGGCTTCTTCTCTTCCTTCACGAGGTACCACGTAATGGGGAGGATCGGCGCTGTGATGACCGCGACGATGGACATCAGCTCGGGGAGGTTCAGCGAGAAGTTGAAGTCACCGCCGTACTCTTCGCCGTTGAAGCAGAAGCCAACCAGCAACTGGCCGATGATAACGAACACCGTGCGCACCGTGTAGATAGCCGACTGTGTCTTACCACGCTGCTCGATGGGCTCACGCTGGGCGAAGTCCACCACAATACTGTCGGCGCACACGACTGCGAGGACATAGCCAAAGGCCGCGAAGAACATGTACATGACGTATTTGCCGGCCTGGTTGCCAGCATCAGCATTGATACGAGCTTCGATCTCCGGGGTGATATCAGCGATGGCAATGTCGCGGTCGGACGGAACGGTGTAGTACGGCTCTCCAGCAGGCGACATGGCCATCAGCAGCAGCATGGCCAGACAAATGACCCAGCCGACCATCATCCACGACTTCCGGCGGTATCCGTAGATAGGCACGCAGTCGGACAGGACGCCGTAGAAGACCTTGAAACTCCACGGCAGGATAACCAGAGTGTTGGCCGTGGTTACTTGGGAGCCCGTGGCGTTCAGGTACTGCTGCAGGAATGGGTAGATCGTGGCAGGCAGCAGACCGTAGTTGATACCAACGGCGCAGTACTGGAAGAGCAGGCCGAGACCGTCCTGGCTGGTAAGGCTGGGGACCTCACCCTCACGCAGAGCACCACCCTCGAGGTTGACGGGATCATTGATGTCATCGGGAGTCTTCGCCACTGAGTAGTCGTGGCCATTGTTGGCCTTGGCTTGCGAGGCGCCGCTTACGTAGGACAGTCGGATGGGGATGTCGAGGTTGCTGGGCCGTGAGGCGACCATTCTGGTGTTGCTTGTGTAGTGGAGAGCAAATTCCGGAATGAAAGCAGACGGCTGGTGGTGGCAGGGTGGTAACCCGCAATACTGTACCCCAGGAAAAAATATCTTGGGGTCTCCTGTACTTCAGTTCCTGATCTCTTTCCCACCGCCGACTGAAGCACCAAGCGCGTGAGATGTGTACACAGAGCTTTCCGCGCCGAGCCGGTGCTGAGAGTGGTGACGTCCTGGAATCGGAAGCAGGCATTCGCTCCTTTGGCTGTGAAAAGTTGTCGGCGTCAGAGCATTGCGGATCGACCATGCGCCAGGCAGGCTGCCTGAGGCAGCACCAGCCGCAATGTTCCTTGCTCCGGATATGAGCTCTCGCTAAAATTCATGTGGAAGTTTGTAAGGAGAACCAGTTTTCTGCGCGAGGATAGCCGTTTGTGCGGATTAATTATTCGAGATGGGTCGTCAGCCAATCGACGACCTCAATTGCTGAGCGTCACAAGTGACGCTTGCATTGTTCGGATTGATTAAGAAGTTAAACTGCGGAACAGCAATCTACGGTACACTCACGGCAGGGCGATGCTGTTTGCATTATTGGTCGTCACTGTACACAACAAGCGAGTTCTGTGTCAAGCTAAGATTTAGGCGCCAGTGCATGTATAATGCTGGAGTCGTTTGCCATGTTTGAAGGAATGTCTTGGCTCACATCAGTCGATATTATCCCCATCGTGGATGTGAATGAAATTGCTCCGAGTTTGGAATATAAATACCATGGTACAGAACTCCCCAGCTTACCCTCGCCTGCATAAAGTCTGGTACCTCGCACAGATAGTACAAATCACTGTTGTCGCACATCCGTGCATAAATTCACCATATACTGATTTAACTGAAAACGGGAGGGAAAGTGTCGAGTGGGGGAAGCTTACACAATAGCAATGTTGTAATAAATCAGTATGTTTAGCCTCCTTTTCAATTCTCTTAACCTTGCAAGATTTATTGGTCCCACCTTTTTGGCTAAGGCGGGAGTTCTGTACAGTGTACTGTACGGTACACATATAATTCTCCGGATTTTATCCAGAGTTGTTAGGGCGATACGACTGCAGGTGCAAATCATTATAAAAATGCATGCTCCGCTATCGGTTATAAACGAACGGATCATTAACGTATCGGAACGTACCCGTTAAATTTAATAAACGCTTGGAAATATATTATCCAGCGGCGTGTTGCTTGAGTCTTTTAGGGCCGACATTCGCGTGACACGATCGATCGGATGTCGCTCGACCATGACTCCAAACATAACTACAGTTGAGTTTGCAGTACATGTATGTTCAACGATGTTACATCGGTGTCGCCACGTTCAAGTCATGGAACGACACCCACGAACACCCACGACTTCAATTTAAAGTCGTGGGTGTCGTTGAAGTCTTCAAACGATGCTGGTCTCGTTTCAACCATTCTGCACGTGCACACGTACCGTTACCGCCGCATTCAAGCCCTGCATATTATTGCAAGATAGCTAAGGCATAGCGAGTGACCAGTACATGCTCGCGTAAGGGCTTGAGATAGTTGGCAGTATGGTTTCGGAACTTGGTAGCAAACCCGAATAAAGACAAAAGCACCAACTGCTGAAATTTAAGGATACTTCGCTCTAACCAAAGAACCTCGGGTAGAACTGCTAGGCACATTTAAGATACATTAACTTAGAATCAAACCTAGAATCGAAACTACATGATAAAATCCAGAGCTTCTCCGTGCTATAGCACGGCTTAGTAACGACAAAGTGTATTATACGTATGCTTTTCTCGGGGACACTCACATTACGCATAACTGTAAGCTTACAATTTCATTTTCAGGATCTGAAGTTAGCGCAAGTGCACCACCGACAAAGCTGTCAAAGTGCAACTCTCAAACCAATGCAAAACACAAGTAGCCCACAGTCAGTGCCCCAAGACGTGCACTCGATCCACCTGATCGCTTCAGCTCCTGGATCTCTTGTTTCTGTCTCGGTAGAAGAAACAGAAAGAGCCACGATAATGCCGACATGCCGTACATGAGCAACACTGCCTCCGTGATATCGCGTCGCACCGCATAGTCATCAACTTTGACGCGCTCGTTGCTCAAATCCCACAGGGCGTTGTCGACGGTCTTTGTTAGAGTGGCTGCGAATGGGGACGCAAGGTTTGCCACGGTCGTAAGCAAACCGTACATGGCTCCTTCGTGGCCTTCACCCGCCAGCTCCACGGTCGCAAACGTCCCGATGAGGAAGTTGATGCCAGCAGGGACGTTGTTGTGGTTTAGAATAAGTACCAACTTTTGACATACCGATCGGAGTTTCTAATCTCGGATAGAAACAGATGCATGAAGTACAAGAACTTGATTTTCGTATCTGTATAATAAGGATAAGTGAGTTTACTGAGCTCCACCAGTTTGCTAGGGCTGTAGGAAAAGAGAACCCAACCGGATGAAGAACTGGAGTCGGCCCCACTTTCAAATTGGCCCTCCGTCTGACGGTCAACTACAACTACAACTACAACTACACCTACCGGCTCAAGACAACAACATTTCAGATACTCAGATGAGTGTCTTGACCAAGCGAGAGAAGACCGTGCCTGGCGGACTGGAGAAATTCTCCGGAAAGCACCACGAGTATGCTACTTGGAAAGACAAGCTACTCACGCACGTGGCCCAATTGGACTTGGAGGCCGAGAACAAGTTACTCGAAGCCGGCGATCCGGACCCGAAGGTCTGCATGAGGGACTTCTTGGAGTCCACCTTACGGATGCAGACGTGAAAGCAGCTCCGCCCGAAGGACAATTGGCTGTCCGGAAGGAGATCATGGTATGGCGCAAGGCGGACGCAGCCATGAGGCATGTCCTCAACTCGACCCTCCCAAACTCGTTTCTCTCGTCCCTACCGGACGAGGTGCGAAACATGGAGGTGTGTCTTATTTGGCAGCATCTCGAACGGAAGTTTGCGTTTGGTGATGCTGGAGGATTGGTGGCGTGGTCGAATCGGTGGACTCAGATTCTGAACTCGAATTGGAAAGACACCATGGCCCTGTTCTCGCTGTTCAACCAAGCGCAGAACGAGATGAATCGGAAGTCTAAGAAGCTACTCGGCAAGGAGATGATGACGGAGACGATGCTGTGCGTGCAAGTGTTGGCGCAGCTCCCAAGCGAGATTTGGGCATCTTCGATTGAGCTCACGGAGGAAGCGTTCACCGCCGAAAAGGTCGAGGCGGCGCTGAACAAGTTGTTTGGTGGCCGATCCCGGAAGCAGATCACGGGAAATGGCGATGCGACAACGGTGGCGCGCATAAACCATGTCAAGAGTGAGCGTGCTGTGCGTGGATACGACACTAAGAAGCGCAAGTCGGATGCCAACACCAAGGTTCAGGACCAAGGGTGTTTCTACTGTTCGGCCAAGGACACCAGAAGGCGCAATGCGAGCGCATGAAGGCCGACCGCGACCCAAACCGTGAAGGGGGACCGCTTTTCCGCACCAACGTGCAAGCCTAACTTTCCAAGCGGGCGCCCAACGGAACTAAGAAGATTGCCACGGTGCAGCACGTTGCAAAGAAACAAAGGACGAAGCGTGACGCACCCACGGACGTCGAGATGGAAGAAGAGTTCAAGCTACCTGAATCGGAAAATGCCGGATCGGAAGACGAGAATGGAGGCTGTCTGCTGAGTTTCGGTCAAATCGACACCAGGGTACGTAAGAAGTATGTTGCTTACTTAAATTGGCTACGGCGATTAACAGTTTCGGATGATCTGTGGATTGTTGATACAGGAGGTGGACTAGGGATAAGCCCGGACAGGAGCTGGTTCGAATCTGTCCACACAGGTTCGAGTCACCAGTTTGAGTATGGAAACGGTAGCACGTCGAAGACTGCTTTAACGGGTTCAATACAGATGCATATTGCAAGTCCTTTCAGTAAGTCTATCGGTTTAAAGATAAGGAACATTGCTCTCGATAAGGAATGTGGGAGTAATTTAATTAGCGCTTGTCATCTAGCCAGACAAGGTTACAATCACGTTCAATCCCGAGATGGGGAGTTTTGTATTTTTTCAGTGAGAAAGGGCAGCTTTTATTTGCAGCCGTTCAAAAGGGAGCAGTATATTATCTGCCTTCATCTAAGTACAGCAAAGTTAATGCAGTAAGAAAAAGTTATACACAAGCTCAGAAAATAGCTTTGCTGGAGAAGTGGCATCATAGATTAGGCCACGTTCACAAGGCCAGACTTTTGGCAATATTTAGCAATGGATTAGTTGAAGGAATTCCTCAAATTCCTCAAAAGGAACTAAAGGATCATCCTTTCTTTTGCGCTACGTGTGAAATCGCAAATTCCATGCGAATGTCATATCGTAATAAAATAGGCTCAAGAAGTAGGCAACCATTGCATACTTTACATATGGACACCTCAGGAAAGATAAAAGTGAATGGAAGATATGGTGGTTTTGGTTACCGCTACGCATTGTCAATTGTAGATGATGCAACATCCTATAAGTGGGTGTTTGTCATGAAATCGCCAAAAGAAGTGTATGGTCACGTTGTGAATCTCGTACGTCAATTGGAAAAACAATATCCGTATGAGATAAAAAGAATTCGCAGTGACGGTGGCAAAGAATTTGTAAATAAAAGAGTTAAGGCGTTTGCAAAATCTAACGGCAGGCTATTTGAGAAATCTAATGTAGACTCTCAGGAAGAAAATGGAAGTGCAGAACGTTGTCACCAGACGTTAATGAAACAAGTTAGGAGTGCACTATTAGCGGCAGCAATGCCAGCAAGTTGGTGGCCTGAAGCCATTAAGTACGCAGCGAAAGAATCAAATAGACTTCCAACATCTAGACTTGGCCACACATCGCCATATGAGGCCCTAAATAAGAAAAAGCCGGATGGGAACATTTTGCAAATTTGGGGTAGTGTTTGCTATGCTCACATTCCGAGTACCAAAAGAAAAGATAAGCAATTAAGTTCACGAGGACTAGAATGCAAATTTCTTGGAATTGCAGAAGACTATAAGGGTTGTAGGCTGTTAGATGCAGCTAATAATGTTTTACTGATCGCTAGAAGCGTAAGATTCGATACAACCGACCAATTAGCAATTATGAGAAGGTCGTTTCCTAAGCGGGATAAACAATTAACCCCGAACGAAGTAGAGGAAATTGTTGAGTGTACCACCAACAACATAGAGGAAGAAGACGAAGAATTAGAATCAGAAGAAGAGGAAAAGGAAGAAGAAAAGACGTCTAAATCACCCCAGTCAGGAAGTGTGGGAGATGTGGTAGATATTATTTCTCCTTGTGACGTAAATGAGTCAAATGTTAGTCACAATGTACCTTCCACACTTGGTCTAAATAGTCCACCAACTTTGGTCGGACTGAGGGAGGACAAAACGGAAACAGAAAGTGCAAAGCAGCATAAGTTGCCGCGCACACTACGTAAAAGACGGCGGAGCCCAAGGCTCAGTGGGTATGAGGTTAATATAAACCCAATTTTAGGCGTAAAAGTTAGTAGGACACGCATTCCTATTCCTAAGTCACTAAAAGCAGCTATATCAGGGCCTTATAGGGAGAAGTGGCTGGGGGCATTAGAAGTTGAGCATAATGCTCTAATTGCAAATAATACCTGGAAAATGGTTGACTTGCCAAAAGGACGAAAGGCATTAAGCTGTCATTGGGTCCTGGATGTAATATAATGCAGATGGATCAGTTGAAAGATTCAAAGCCCGATTAGTTGTAAGAGGGAATCATCAGACACATGGAATAGATTACGGTGAAATATTTTCACCCGTCGCTCGCTATGAGTCACTGAGATTAGTGCTTGCAATTGCAGCAATTAGACCAGATATTGCGAACGCTGTAAGAGAATTAAGTAAATTTCTCTCTTGTTATAATAAGTCACATCGGAAAGCAGCCCAGCGAGTACTTAAGTATCTGAAAGGAACATCGATGTATGGGTTAGTATATGAGGGTACTACAAAGAAGTAACGTATGAGCTATACACAGATGCGAGCTTCGCAAATGCTAATGAGGACCGTAAATCAGTTACAGGTTACGTGTCAATACTCGCGGATGCGTGTGTATCATGGAAGAGTTGTAGTCAGTTTACATACAGCACAAGCTGAGTTAGTCGCCGTAAGTGAGGGTGTTAAGGAAAGTGAGTGGCTCTGGTTATTGCTTAAAGAGTTAGGATGGCAGCAGAAGCAGCCGATATATTGTTGGTGCGATAACACAGCAGCTATAAGTATTGTTACGAATCCTGGAAACCATTCCTCGACAAAACACATAGAGACTCAATATTTGTACGCCCGAGAAGCTTATGAAAGAAAGCGCATCGATATCACGTACTGCAATACAAAAGATATGGCGGCGGATGCCCTTACAAAGGCACTCCCAGAAGAACAATTTTGCAAGCTACGTGAGCTTATGGGTGTGAGAAACTTAGAAGTTGAAAAAAACAATGAGAGTGCGTAGTAACCTTAAGGGATATTTATGCACAGGCAGTAATCATAACGTGGCACAAAAATACACTGAGTTAACTATCAAGTTTGATTTGCATCAAGTTACCGATCTTAAGATAAGTAGAACAAGTACAACCGTCAGAGTGGAGTTAAGTTTTGCACCCCTAAATGCATTATTAAGTTTCAAGGGGTAAAATTAAATGAGAAGCAACTTCAAGGTCTAAGTTATAAAACTGTCAAAGCATATTGGCGTTTATGTAAGTTTGTTGAAGTTATGCCAAGGACAAAGTCAAATTTTGGTGAAAAGGATAGGCTTTTCCAATTTGCTCCCCACAATGCGCATTGTAAGACACAAAGCTGTAGGTCTGGGTATATGCCCCTAAGACGCATACTTAAAGGTCTTATAACGCACATTTGCCAGGAATGGTGCCAAGGTTAGATAAGTGGCGACGTATCGGTTGCGTGTCTCTTTAGTGGGAGTGTTGTGGTTTAGAATAAGTACCAACTTTTGACATACCGATCGGAGTTTCTAATCTCGGATAGAAATAGATGCATGAAGTACAAGAACTTGATTTTCGTAACTGTATAATAAGGATAAGTGAGTTTACTGAGCTCCACCAGTTTACTAGGGCTGTAGGGAAAGAGAACCCAACCGGATGAAGAACTGGAGTCGGCCCCACTTTCAAATTGGCCCTCCGTCTGACGGTCAACTACAACTACAACTACACCTACCGGCTCAAGACAACAACAGACGTTCACTGCAATTGGGAGCCCTAGCCAGAACCACTGGCTGCGGGCAACATTCCACACGGTGAGGAACGTACACACCGCGTCGACAGCAATCACCGCCACACCCGTTAGCACCGTCATCGTGCGCCAGTTCCACGCCAGTCCGTACTTGCCTGTGAGCACGATGCCGCCCATGAACACGGCGCTGCCGATGATGTCGCTAATGGTGTTGTTGATGGGCGTGACCCCCACCATGTACAACTGGATCGGAGACCCCGCAGTGTACGAGAAGCTGGCGAAGATGCCGCTAAAGAACGAGTAGAAGGCGACCTGGTACACCGCGCGAGTCTTCATCGCCTTCCAGAAGTCACGCACGTACTTGGAGAAGCTCACTGGCGGCTTCGGAGACTCCTCGATGTACAGCCACGTAACCGGGAGGATTGGCGTGGTGCAGGCAGCTAGCAACAACATCAGTTGCGGAAACGAAAGCGAGAAGTCGAACGATCCTCCGTACTCTTCACCATTGAAGGCAACGCCAGTCAAGATCTGACCGATTGCAGCAGCAAACGTCCGTGTAGCGTAGATAGTCGACTGTGTCCGCCCTCGTTCAGCTAGCGGCTCTCGCTGTGCCAGCTCCACGACGACACCGTCGGCACGCACACATCCGACAGAATACCTACGAAGTCAGAGCAACGGAGAGCCGTGGTAGAACGTAAAGAAGTCGTTGGTATGTTGGAATGTAAAAGCGAACGAATAGTGGTAACTAAGAAAAGAATCAATAACTTCTCATATCACTCCACTCACTCACGCTGCCTTGGAATAGCGACAGCGGACGTTCATCAATGGGGGAGACCAGGTCCAAAAGAGGACACAGCACTGCAACCACCGACATCCCGAGTCAATGAATGAAGTCGAATACGATCATCAAAGTTATTGAGGTTGTCTACTTGGAAAGTCAAGTAGAAAAGAAGGTACTATAGAAATGATCCTGTGTAAGTACGGTCTTGAACTTCCATTGAAAAAGTTGCCGTAGTTTATGTGCTACAATCCAACCATACGCTCAAGTCTGACCTTCTGTCATCGATATCATTGGTGGAATCACTTCAACATGGACGACAACAACAAGAAGAACGCAACAAAGCAAAGGTTTCTGTTCATAAAGCGAAGACTACTCCATTGATAACATTGCTCTCTTAGCAGCCAGTGCCCCCCGCAATGACGAGGCACGCCGTGCTCTCAAAGATAGCCATGATGTTGGTCATGACGGACCACACGATCGCGAAGCTCAGGTAGGCGACCGTGACGCCGCCGATGAGCTTGCTGTGACCGCCCTTGCGGAGCAGTCGTTGCGTGTCCTCCTTTTGCTTGGGCAGCAGGGGCAGGAAGACCCACGCAAAGATGGTCATGGCATACATGATGATGATGGTATAGGTGAGATCCATGCGAATCGAGTGGTCGTCCTGTTGGATCCGCTTGTTCGTGATGTTGAACGGGGCATTGATCACGAGCGTCAACGCTGAACCAAAGGGCGCGGCGACGTTGGTCACCGTCGTCAGGAGGCCGTAGACGGCCGCTTCGTTGCCCAGTCCGGCCAGTTCCACAGTCACGAAAGTCGAGATGATCCAGCCGACGCCGTACGGGAGCTGGACGGCAATGGGAGGGCCAAGCCAGAACCACTGGTTGCGGAAGATGTCCCAGATGACGATCATGGTTATTGTACAGTCCACGACGATCACCACAGCTCCAGTGACGACGATCATCCAGCGCCAGTTCCAGTGCAGCCCCCATTTCGAGGTAACCATGATGCCGATCATGAAGAGCAGGTTGCTGAGGATGTTACTGATGGTGTTGTTGATGGGAGTGACGCCCACCATGTACTTCTGGACTGGGGAGCTGCCGGTGTACGTGATGTCGGCGAAGATGTGCGAGAAGAAGTTGTACGCGATGACCTGGTACACCGCGCGACTGCAGAGCAAGTCCCAGAAGCTGCTGATGTACTCTTTGAAGTTGGCGGCCTCTCTCTTCTCCTCCTTGATGTAGTACCACGTCGTCGGGAACACAGGAAGCATCAGCACGGCCACGATGATCATGAGCTGCGGGAAGCTCAGCGAGAAGTTGAAGTCACCGCCGTACTCTTTTCCATTGAAAAAGAAACCAGTAAGGAACTGGCCCACGATCACCATGACCGTTCGCACGGCGTAGATGCACGACTGCGTCTTGCCACGCTTTTCGAGAGGTTCACGCTGGGCCAGCTCCACCGTGATACTGTCAGCGCTCACGTCCGCCATGACGTAGCCAAACGCCGCGAAGAACATGAGCATCACGTACTTGGCGCCTTCCGATGGAGCGTCGTAGTTGATGCGCGCTTCGAGCTCTGGCGTGTAGTCGGCGATGTCGACCTCTCTGTCATCCACATTTGTGAAGTATGGCTTGCCAATGGGCATGATGCACATGACCAGCAGCATGGCGAAGCAAATGCCCCAACCGATCATCATGTACGGTCGACGGCGGTAGCCGCAGATCGGGCGACAGTCGGTCAGGATGCCGTAGAAGACCTTGAAGCTCCACGGCAGCACCACAAGCTGACTCGCAGCAGTCACTTGAGCGCCGGAACAGTTGAGGTACTCCTGCATGAACGGGTAGATCGTCTCCGGCAGCAGTCCGTACACGAGTCCAACAGCGGCGTACTCGAACAGCAGTCCGAGGTTCTCCTTGCTCGTCAACACGGGCATGCCGCCTTCACGTATGGCGCCGTCTTCTCCTCCGGGAGGGAGCGCACCGATGGGTACACGCTCGGGGGTCTTGGCGCCGACATAGCTGCCGTCCTCGATGTCCTTTGGTTGCGAGGTGCCACTCACGAACGACAGGCGCTTGGGGATGTCGAGGTCTTGGTTATTGATGCCGTGACCTCCGGCGAACGTGGTTGGCATGACGAACGAGGGGCCTTGAGCCTACGGTAGTCGAGCTCGTTGAGGGGGGGGGGGGCTGCGGGGTTGAGAGGAAGTTGGCAAGTGAGTAGGGAATGCCGGCGCTACCAAACGAGGCCAGACCATCAGATGGAGAGGGTACCCCCATGCAAAGCCACAAGCTACGTTTGATGCCCAAGCCGTGGGGCAAGAGGAGGATGAGACGGCTTTCGTCTCCATTCCAAACGGCCCCTTGTTCAGCCAAACGGTCAAAGAGTGGTCATGTGTAGGTCACATGACACCCAGAAAGCATCACTGAAGGAAACTGTCGACGAAAGCTTTCTCAAACAGCAAAAAAACGATCATTGTAAGTACATGTACCTCAACACAAGACTTCCTTCAATACGCGTCCAGCAAGCTCAACCTGGATACGGGGCATAGATTCGAATATCGACATGCGCTCTCAAGTTAGTTAACGCTGAGGTTAGAACGGTTCGCCTGCGGTACGATGCGAGGGGGGGGCTTTTCTGGGGTGTGTAGACGCATGCAAGACCTGCAGCAGGTCACGCATCTCGTGTCATCCCAACTGAGTTGAAGGTATCATATTGCTTGCAAATCAAACCCCGACGTGAGCCTCGCAGTCATCGCGGTACGTATTCGACGTGGAGAGATCATTGCAGCTGATTGAAGCGTTTTATCGTACGGGGCCGCGCTTGGTTATCACTGCTCTGACGTGGTTCGTACAGCACTGTACGACGTAGCTTACTGCCAGGCGTGGCAGAACTGGCAGGTGTATGTACACCTCTCGTTGCCGCCACTCACAGCCAAACTAAGCGGTGCGGCCAGCGAACGATTCACACTTGGCGGAGATGACTTCGCCCAACTGCCTCGCTAGATACTGTACCACTCATTGCGTCATATATTGGAGCTATGGGCGCATATGAACGAGGCCGCAAAGGCTCGGACAAATGATGGAGTACATGTATGTACCATAAGCAGGGACGCATTAGGCCAAGTCTTCCTTGACATTGCCATGTTCTTGGTCGCGAGTTTCTTCCTCTTTCAAGCTAAATCTGCCTTCTTCTTCAGAAGGAGGAAGCGCCAGCCATTGCTACCGAGATGGAGGGATTTCTGCTGCCCCACGGATAATCTCAATCTGTATCGGTAGTGTTATTTTAATAATTTATTATTATTGAAATACATGTGTATCCACATTGGGTCGTCATGTTTTACGTTACCACCACAGTCTGAAACATGAAATGCTTGAACTGCATGTACACACCGAGTCTACGTGAGCGACATATCTTTCTTCCACTCAACTACCGGCAGGCTCCTCACTTAGCAACCAGTACCACCGGCAATCATCAGGCACGACGTGCTGTCGAACATGGCCATGATGTTGGTCATAATAGACCAAATGATGGCAAAGACCAAGTAGAACGCCGTGATGCCGCCGATGAGCTTGCTGTGTCCACCCTTGCGCACCAGTTCCTGCGTCTCCGTCTTCTGCGGAGGCAGCAGGAACAGGAAGACCCACGAGAAGATCGTCATGGCGTACATGATGATGATTGTGTACGTGATGTCGGCACGGACCGAGTGGTCGTCCGTCTGCACACGCTCATTGGTGATGTTAAAGGGGCCGTCGATAGCGAGGGTCAGCGACGACGCAAAAGGCATGGCCACGTTAGTGACCGTCGTGACTAGACCGTAGACCGCAGCCTCGTTGCCGACCTGCGCCAGCTCGACCACGCAGAACGTGGAGATGATCCACCCGACGCCGTACGGGAGCTGCACTGCAATAGGAGGGCCCAGCCAGAACCACTGGTTACGGAAGACGTCCCAGATAACCAAGAGCGAGACGGTGCAGTCCACGACGATCACCGCTGTGCCGGTTGCAATCGTCATCCAGCGCCAGTTCCAGTGCAGCCCCCACTTGGACGTGACCATGATACCGGCCATGAAGAGCAGGTTACCGAGGATGTCGCTCACCGTGCTGTTGATCGGGGTGACGCCAACCATCTTTGACGATACCGGAGAGCCGGCAGTGTAACTAATACCGCCGAATATACCCGCGAAAAAGAGGTAGGCAACAATTTGGTACATGGCACGCGAGCACAACAGGTCCCAAAAGTTGGACATGTACTCCCGGAAGTTGGCAGCACTCGACTTCTCCTCGTTGATGAAGAACCACGTCATGGGGAACACCGGAACAGTAAGCACTGCAACAATGATCATCAACTGAGGGAAGCTCAAAGAGAAGTCGAAGTCGCCGCCGTACTCCTCGCCGTTGAAGAAGAAACCGGTGAGCAGCTGGCCGAAGATGACCATGGCCGTTCGGACCGTGTAGATGCACGACTGCGTCTTGCCCCGCTTGTCAATCGGCTCGCGTTGGGCCAGCTCGCACGTGATACTGTCGGCGGAGACGTCGGACATAACGTAACCAACAGCAGCGAGCATCATGATGATGACGTACTTGGCTCCTTGGTCGGGGGCGTTGCGGTTGATGCGGGCCTCGATCTCCGGTGTGTAGTCAGCGATGTCGATGTCGCGGTCCGCAGCCACAGTGAAGTACGGGTGACCGATAGGTAAAGTAGCCAAAATCACGAGCATGATGAAGCAAATGCTCCAACCGAGGAGCATGTACGGGCGGCGGCGGTAGCCGAAAATGGGTCGGCAGTCGGACAAAATGCCGTAAAAGACCTTGAAACTCCAGGGCAGCACCACGAGCTGACTTGCAGCAGTCACTTGGGCACCGGAACAGTTGAGGTAGTTCTGCATGAACGGGTAAATGGTCGCGGGTAGAAGACCGTACACGAGTCCGATGGTCGAGTACTGGAACAGGAGACCGATGTTTTCCTTGCTCGTGAGCACCGGCATGCCACCTTCACGCAGCGCGCCGCCTTCAATGTCGCCGGGTGTCTTGGAAGGGGCATAGCCGTCATCGACGTTTTTGCCCTGCGAGGCGCCACTCACCAGGGACAACCGCTTGGGGAAATCGACGTCGTTGAGACTTGGACCAACTGTCATTGTGCCCACAGCGAGAGACTTGAGTGGACCGAGGGAATTGAGGACTGGCAGACACGAGGCGCCCCGCTCGGACGATAAAGCGGGACTCGCGAACGCATGACGGTTGGAACCGGCTCAACTCAAGTTTACCCTCGACAGAGTCAACATTTAGGATTACAGTGCGAGCTTTGCCAGGATGCTGCTGCATTTTGGTGGGTCCTCCGATGCTGCTGGTGTTGACTCATGCAGCGACAGCCAAGCTTTTCGCCAAATAGGCTCTGCTTCTTGCGGGTGGACGGATAGAGACCAGCATTTGCCACGTCGTAGCTTTACGAACACACCAAAAAGCGGTTCCGGCTGACCGACTCGCTACAGTACCAGTACTGTACACGGGAAGCACACGTACAGTATTGATGGCGAGGCCATCTGTACTGGCCTGTGACATACCGGTATTCGATGAATCGATGAGCAAGCGGATGCGTGGCGAATTGCGTTAGCACCACGCAAGTGCAAGGATCATCACATGAGCAAGAATGGTAAACGCTCAGTTGACTGAACTTCTCGCTTACGATTTGGTTATGCTAGAATAATGCGCGCTACAAGAGCAATGTTAGAGAGCTGTCTTTGATAGGCTTCAGCAACCCAAGATTCGTAATAGATAGATTATATTATCAAATGATAAGGATTCCTACCGAGGAGCCGTCTGCACTACAAAGGCTTGAGAGTTTCTCAGTACAGTGTTTTTGTTTACTTCGGCCAGGACAGGTCCAACATGTAAAATTATGCTGTGATTCATGCTATCCTAGTCCTCCATCATACTTTTAGAGCGGTAAGAAAAAATAACGGCGAAAATACAGACTCGGTTCCGCAATAGGATTTTGGGTACGATCCCAGTAATGTGAAGACCCAATATTATCGATCCGCAAATATTGCAAATAATTCAATATCAATACTTCAAATCATATATCACCACAATTGTATGTTAGAATAAAATACTTCGAAGGGCAATTATTGGTACTTCCACTGAAAAATACATGTGAATGAGATGACAACAATGCGAAATAAGGTTGAAAAAACTAAAATCCTTGGGAATTTTAGAACGAACAACGTGATCCGAATAGTAACAACGGATGGGAACGCGCTTTAGCAGCCAGTGCCGCCGGCAATGATCAGACACGACGTGCTGTCGACATGGCCATGATGCTGGTCATAATAGACCAAATGATGGCGAATACCAGATAAAACACCGTAGCACCGCCGATGATCTTGCTGTGACCACCCTTGCGCACCAGCTCCTGCGTCTCCGCCTTCTGCGGAGGCAGCAGGAACAGGAAGACCCACGAGAAGATCGTCATGGAGTACATGGTGTACGTGATGTCGCTACGGACGGAGTGAGTGTCTGCTTGCACGCGCTCGTTGGAAACATCGAAGGGGCCATCAATTGCGAGTGTGATTGACGTGGCAAAAGGCTGCGCAACGTTCGAGACAGTGGTGACTAGACTGTAGACCGCAGCCTCGTTGCCGACCTGCGCCAGCTCGACCAGGGCACTGTGGTTGATGCGGGCCTCGATCTCCGGCGTGTAGTCGGCAACTTTGATATCGCGGTCCGATGATACGGTGAAGTATGGTTTGCCGATGGGCATGATGGCCATGATCAGCAGCATGATGAAGCAGATACCCCAGCCGATGAGCATGTACGGACGCCGACGATAGCCGAAATGGGTCGACAGTCGGACAGGATGCCGTAAAAGACCTTGAAACTCCACGGAAGCACCACCAACTGCTTGGCAGCAGTGACTTGAGACCCGGAGCAGTTGAGGTAGTTCTGCATGAACGGGTAGATCGTTTCAGGTAACAGGCCATACACGAGGCCGACGGTGGCGTACTGGAAGAGGAGGCCGAGGTTGTCTCTGCATTCCTCCTTCGCGAATGGCTCCGCCTTCGATCTCGGGGGTCTTGACAGCCATGTAGCCGTCCTCGATGCCCTTCGTCTGCGAGCCGGCGCTCACGAACGACAAGCGCTTGGGGACATCGACGTCGGCAGTGGCCACAGGCATGGCGACTGGCGATGGATTGGCTGCAGTTGTTGTTGGTTGCGACTTGAGCGGGGCGCCGAGAATTGGAGACTGAGGTCTTGCGAAGCTGAGCGCGGCGCAACAAATCTGACTCAAGGCTCCACTGGCGCAAGGCGCATTGTAGACGGAACTGAGCATGATGACGGCAAGTCCTCAAAAAAGCTCCAGGACGGCGTCGATTACAGCATCCCCAGGGTACAGCCGGCCATCACCTCGGAGGCACCATCAAGACAGCACACCGCACAAAAACCGGATCAATTTGCCGTTCGATCTCCTTGGGCCTTCAGCTTTTGGTCTCAGCTTGAGACGAGCGCTTCTACAGGATACAGCTGAGTGCTTGCACATCTACCATAGATCTGTACCCGCCAAAGCAAAACAGCGATTCCGTCGGAACGTCCATGAGGAAAATCTTTGCTCTCTGTTCCCAAGGCTGGTGGCTACTTCAGTATTTATTCCCTACGAACTGCCTTTTGTGCCAATGGCGACTAGCGATGTAATGCTAAGTT
Source organism: Phytophthora sojae (assembly GCF_000149755.1). Taxonomy (NCBI): domain Eukaryota; phylum Oomycota; class Peronosporomycetes; order Peronosporales; family Peronosporaceae; genus Phytophthora; species Phytophthora sojae. The sequence goes on from NW_009258119.1 coordinate 314,541, forward strand.
CGTCCGTACCGCGCGCGCGAGAGAGAAAAGGAAGTCTCTTTAGCCTTGGTCATTCAAACCGGCACCGCGAGCGATCACAACGCAAGGCATGATGGACTGCACCAATTGTACCAAAGAAGAAAGCCGACGAATAATTGCGTAATGATATCGCCCAGGAATGTTGCTGCGACATCGAGTTCATGCGTGTCCGTGGAGAGTCTTCAATGAAGACCCACAAAACCATCGTCATGTCACAGAGTGGTCGTCCAAGCTTGAGCGGACCGTCGATCAGCAACGTCGAGGTGGTCGCGAACGCGAGATGTACTGATCGAGCCGTATGCACGTAGTGCTACTCGCGCGGCTGCTTGACAAAGTTCAAACGTTCTCGCATATTCACTAGGTTATTGAAAGCATCGGCATCGCCAAAATCTGCCTGATGACCCGTGTACATGTACGCGGTAAACACAGTAGCTTGCAGTTGATCTCGGCAGGATGCGAGCTTCACTTTGTTCACAACGAAAATAATCACTTCAACTTGAAGTGAAGTCAACATGGCAAGTGTATCTACTTTGCTCGACCAGCAATCCCCGCAACGAGATCAGCGAGCAAATGGAGTGCCCGTGCGAATCTTTCATGCGCGCATCATGACGAGCCACGGGTCAGCATCAACGAAAGCACACGGCAATGTGGAGGACACGGAGGATTCAGCTAACAGAGCGCAATCGGCCGACTAACGTTCAACGCACAAGAACTTCCAGAGGATTATCAACACGTTTTTTCATCACCGAGACGATAAAACATTTGTGTCCGGCCACGACGCGGTCGACTGCAGCGCAGTGCAGTCGAGCCACGCCCCACCGGTTCGGCTATTTCGTTTAGCAGCCGGTTCCGCCAGCGATGATCAGGCACGAGGTGCTGTCGAAGATGGCCATGATGTTGGTCATGATGGACCAGATGATGGCGAAGATGAGGTAGGCAACCGTGACGCCGCCGATGAGCTTGCTGTGGCCGCCCTTGCGGAGCAGCTCCTGCGTCTCCTCCTTCTGCCGGGGCAGCCAGTACAGGAAGACCCACGAGAAGGCCATGGCCACGTACATGATGATGATCGTGTACGTGATGTCCATGCGGACCGAGTGGTCATCCAGCTTGATGCGCTCGTTGGTGATGTCGAACTGGCCGTCGATGGCGAGCGTCAGCGACGTGGCGAACGGCTGCGCCACGTTCGAGACGGTCGTGATGAGACCGTAGACGGCGGCCTCGTTGCCCATGCCAGCCAGCTCCACGACCACGTAGGTCGAGATGATCCAGCCCACGCCGTACGGGAGCTGGACGGCGATCGGAGGGCCCAGCCAGAACCACTGGTTGCGGAACACGTCCCAGATAACCAAGAGCGAGACTGTGCAGTCCACGACGATCACCACAATTCCCGTGGCAACGGTCATCCAGCGCCAATTCCAGTGCAGACCCCACTTGGACGTGATCATGATACCGGCCATGAAGAGCAGGTTGCTGAGGATGTCACTGACGGTGCTGTTGATGGGGGTGACGCCCACCATGACGGAAGCAACCGGGGAGCTGGCCGTGTACGTGAAGGTGGCGAAGATGCCGGCGAAGAAGTTGTAGGCAATCACTTGGTACATGGCGCGCGAGCAGATCAGGTCCCAGAAGTCGCTGATGTACTGGCGGAAGTTGGCCGGCTCCGACTTGTCCTCCTTGATGTAGTACCAGGTCACCGGCAGCACCGGCAGCGATAGCACCGTCACGATGATCATGAGCTGCGGGAAGCTCAGCGAGAAGTCGAAGTCGCCGCCGTAGTCCTCACCGTTGAAGAAGAAACCGGTCAGCAGCTGTCCGAAGATGACGAGAACCGTACGCACGACGTAGATGGCCGACTGCGTCTTGCCGCGCTTGGCAATAGGCTCCTGCTGGGCCAGCTCGCACGTGATACTGTCGGCGCAGACGTCCGAGAGCACGTAGCCGCAAGCCGAGAAGAACATGATGATGACGTACTTGGCACCCTGCGACGGCGCGTCGTAGTTGATGCGGTTCTTGATCTCGTCCGTGTAGTCGGCCACCGCGATGTCACGGTCCGAGGCGACGGTGTAGTAGGGCTTGCCAATGGGCATGATGGCCATGATCAGCAGCGTCACGATGCTCATGATCCAGCCGATGAGCATGTACGGGCGGCGACGGTAGCCGAAAATCGGCCGGCAGTCCGACATCATGCCGTAGAAGACCTTGAAACTCCAGGGCAGCACCACGAGCTGCTTGGCGGCAGCGATCTGCGAGCCCGAGCAGTTGAGGTACTGCTGCATGAACGGGTAGATCGTGGCCGGCAGCACGCCGTACACAAGGCCGACAACGGCGTACTGGAAGACCAGACCGATGTTCTCCTTGCTCGTGAGCACCGGCATGCCGCCGGGGCGCAGCGCACCGCCCTCGTACTCGCCGACCTTCTCGCCGGCCTTCTCGCCGGTCGTGTCGGGGGTCTTGATGCCGGTGTAGCCGCCCTCCTCGATGTCCTTGGCCTTGGACGTGGCACTGCTGATCGACAAGCGAGCGACGAGCTCCATGTCGTTGGTGCCGTTGAGCGGCATGCTTGCTCTCGTTGCAACTAGGGACGCGGGGAACTAACCGTCCGGGGGTCTTGCGCGGAAGCAGGCGAATTGCAGAGTGGCTGACTGACCGCGTGCGGTGCAGCGAGGGAGGGATTAAACCCGTTAAAGCCACGGGCTGCAGCCTGCTCCTGCAGACTGCAGGAGCACGCTGCAGTGCAGGAGCACGCAATGGACGTCGTTGGGTCACGCGGTCCGCAAAGCGGATGAAGAACCAGCCGACGCTAGGAACCATGATGGGCACTCGCCAGCGCCGTCTCCTGTTGCCGAATTTCTGTGTCGGGGCGCCACTGCAACGCGATGACAGGTACAGACAACGACTTACAAAGCCGGCTGCTTGCTTAATGCCATCCTCCTATATAAAAACAACGATAACCGTCAAATCTGTAAAACTGTCATAAAACACACGGCGTGATGCATAAAGTACACAAGAAAGCATATAAAGTACACAAAACCAGATGGTATACAAAGATGAAGTCATTTGATTGAATCTGATTGGCTGGTTTGCTCATGTTAAGCTTTGCTTGACTTCGTCTGCCGGCTTTTTGTGTCTGCCGGCTTTGTAAGTCGTTGTCTGTAACCAGAGCCGAGCCGGCGGTACAGCGGACGGGTGCCGGCGGCCGCGCTCATTGCGGAGACCGTGCAGTAATGGTTTTACGCAAATGTTATTACTACTATTTTATAGATCAAGAGTTAGACTATTTTTAACGGTGATAATGATGTGGCCCCACAGAAAACACTTGTTTCCAACCTGGCCCACTTTCATGCCGTTCACAACGCGATCTGCCTCCACTAGAGCAAGTCAAGTCCCACCCGGCCAACCTCCACCGCAACCATGAAGTTTAGCACGTTCCTCGTTGCCGCACTTGCCGTCGTCGGTATTGTCGCCGCCGCCGACCAACCTGCTGCCGGTACGCTGCCGGCCGTCACTATGTACTTATCAGAATTAGCATTTGGTCTAAGGGTATAAACTGAAATTAATACTACTGCTACATGGTAGTAGTATTTAGATTTAAAAAAAACTGGTTAGAAAAATGATCAAGTTCATCTACTTTACTAAATACTATACTAATACCCATACAGAACTCCCCTGCTTACCCTCGCCTGCACAAAGTTTGGTACCTCGCACAGATAGTACAAATCACTGTTGTCAGCATCCATGCACATCCGTGCATAAATTCACCATATACTGATTTAACTGAAAACGGGAGGGAAAGTGTCGAGTGCGGGAAGCTTACACAATAGCTATGCGCCGCAATGTTGTAATAAATCAGTTTGTTTAGCCTCCTTTGCAATTCTCTTAACCTTGCAAGATTTATTGGTCCCAACTTTTTGGCTAAGGCGGTGAGTTCTGTATTTATTTAGTACAGTATCCAGTAAATTACTATTGCCCAAAACGACCGGAGACCTTGGGTCCTGTCTCTGCGGGGTGAAGCGCGTGTGCAATGCGGGGCAGGTTCGTCCAGTCTCCAGCCGTTCCCTCCAAAAATGCCCGCGATTTGCGCAACCTTGTGAGAAGCAACACCATTAGCGTACATACCTACACCAACGTGTTGACCACGCGGCTTGATGAAGATAGATACACTGTACTCTATGGATCGACAACAACAAACCAACCAAGAAACAACGGAGTGTATTGATGTGTACATACATACATACAGCTTTCGATATGACGGAGTTCCGCTCACCCTGCGGGCGTAACTGCATCGTTGCGATGTGCTGTGGGCTTGAGCCTGCCGAGTTAGCAGCCAGTGCCGCCAGCAATGATCAAGCACGACGTACTGTCGAAAATGGCGAGGACGTTGGTAACAACGGACCAAAGGATCGCAAAGACCAGGTAGCCGACCGTGATGCCGCCGATGAGCTTGCTCGAGCCGCCCTTGCGAAGCAGCCGCTGCGCGTCCTCCTTCTGCTTGGGCAGCAGGAACAGGAAGACCCAGGCGAACACCATGGCGGCGTACATGATGATGATCGTGTACGTGATGTCCATGCGGACGCTGTGGTCGTCCTCCTGCACGCGCGCGTTGGTGATGTTGAACGGGCCGTCGACCAGCAACGACAGCGACGTCGCGAACGGCGCAGCGACGTTGGTGACTGTGGTGATCAGGCCGTAGACGGCCGCTTCATTGCCCAATTGTGCGAGCTCGACCGTGACAAAGGTGGAAATGATCCAGCCCACGCCGTACGGGAGCTGCACGACGATAGGGGGGCCCAGCCAGAACCACTGGTTGCGGAAGACGTCCCAAACGACGATCATAGCCACCGCACAGTCCATCACAATGACAGTCGCGGCAGTGCACATGATCATCCAGCGCCAGTTCCAGTGCAGGCCCCACTTGGACGTGATCATGATGCCGAGCATGAAGAGCAGGTTGCTCAGAATGTCGCTCACAGTGCTGTTGATCGGGGTCACGTCCACCATGTAAGACGCGACGGGAGTGCTGGCCGTGTAGGTAAAGTCGGCGAAGATGTTGGCGAAGAAGTTGTACGCGATAACTTGATACACGGCGCGATGGCACAGCAGATCCCAGAAGCTGCTAATGTACTCCTTGAAGTTGGCCGCCTCTACCTTGTCTTCCTTGATGAAGAACCAGGTCATGGGAAGCACGGGCAGGGACAGCACCGTCACGATGATCATCAACTGAGGAAAGCTCAGCGAAAAGTCGAAGGTGCCGCCGTACTCCTCGCCGTTGAAGAAGAATCCGGTCAGCAGCTCGCCGAAGATCACCATGGCCGTTCGGACCGTGTAGATGCACGACTGCGTCTTGCCACGCTTGGCGATCGGCTCGCGTTGGGCCAACTCGACGGTGATACTGTCAGCGCACACGTCCGACATGACGTAGCCGAACGCGGCGAAGAACATGATGATGACATACTTGGCGCCTTCCGACGGAGCGTCGTAGTTGATGCGCGCTTCGATCTCGGGCGTGTACTCCGACACCTTGAGATCGCGATCCGAAGATACCGTGAAGTAGGGCTTGCCAACTGGCATGATAGCCATGACCAGCAGCATTATGATACAGATCGTCCAGCCGATGAGCATGTACGGCCGACGACGGTAGCCGAAGATCGGCCGGCAGTCGGACAGGATGCCGTAGAACACCTTGAAACTCCAGGGCAGCACGACCAACTGCTTGGCCGCAGCGACCTGCGAGCCGGAGCAGTTGAGGTACTCCTGCATGAACGGGTAGATGGTCTCGGGGAGCAGACCGTAAACGAGGCCAACCGTGGCGTACTCGAACAACAGGCCGAGGTTCTCCTTGCTGGTGAGCACCGGCATGCCTCCAGGACGCAGCGCGCCACCTTCATACTCGCCGACCTTCTCGCCGGAGGTGTCGGGGGTCTTGACGCCCGTGTAGCTGCCTTCTTCGAGGTCCTTGGACTGCGACGTAGCGCTCACGTACGACAAGCGCTTGGGGATGTCCAGGTCGCCCACTGCGGGGCCCGTGCCGCCCGTGGTGGAGACGCCCGGCATGGTCGATCGATCAGCAGCGAGTCCTTGAGCTGTCTTGGAGCCGAGCTGGCAAATCGGGGAATGACAGGAGCGGCCGTGTGAGTGGCAAAACTCGTCTACAGGGGGGAGGCACTGCACTGACACGCACGATATCCCTTAGGACTCCTCAAAAGAGGGTCAGTCAAGCAAGCGGTGACTTCAGGTACAGGGAGATGAGCTTTTTCGTCTGTAGGTCTGTGCTGCTGGCCGCTCTCACCGGCTGAAGTTGGCCGGACTCACGCTGAGTTGCGGCTCATAAAGCGGGCAAGTCGCGCGTTCTTTTTCTTGTACCTCCGGTCGAGTGACCGCCATGTTGGGTCAACCAACACCCAGCCTGGGTAATCGAGCCGATGAGAGCAGCGCCGCGCCCTATGGATATGCAGCGAGGAATTTCTTGCAGCCTCGAGCTGTCGATGGCGTCCGATAGGTGGAGCTGTGGCCCTGGGCCGGCTTGGGGATGAGAATGCTGCTGTACATGTATTACTTGTACCGGTAGACGAATGCACGAGCGGATCTGTCGCCGAGGGAGATGCTTCCCGGGCGCTAATCTACGCAGAGCCGGACTCATCCGTCGCTGATGCAAATGCCTTGATGCACATGCAGGAAGGCGAAGCTCCATCTGATCCCACGCATTGCACATCAACCGCCAGAGCATCCCTGGCGGTCTCCACAACAGCGTTGATTGCACGGACCGACGTGAAAGCTGCAGACGAATCCATCCAAACCTCTCGAACGCTGCATGTGCGGCGTTAGCTGCGCTTTGAGGTATCAATGGCATTGATTCAATGCTTGGCAATGCACAAGCCACGGCGATCGCAAGTTGCAGTGGCTGTCACCAAGATTGACTTGCTTGTGCATGCGCCCCGTGTCTCCAACACGGGGGGTGCCGCCCTCATGGCAAAGTCGGCAAATGACGATCACAGTCAGCAAGCTGAGCTGAGCTGAGCACTGGGCAATCCACTTTCATGTTAAAAAGACAGAGTATGGTATGCACGATCGCAGCTAGGATAGGATCCGATTGCTACAGTGTAATACATGTACCTTCGTAGCCACGCTTAACATCCGTTGCCGCCGGCGATCACGAGGCACGAGGTGCTGTCGAAGATGGCCAGGATGTTGGTCGTGACGGACCAGATGAGCGCGAACATGAGGTAGAACAGCGTGATGCCGCCGATGATCTTGCTGGACCCGCCCTTGCGGACGAGCTCCTGCGTCGCCTCCTTCTGCTTGGGCAGCAGCACCAGGAAGACCCACGAGAAGATCGTCATGGCGTACATGATGATGACCGAGTACGTGATGTCGGTTCGGATGGACTTGTCGTCAATCTGGATGCGCTCCGTGGTGAGGTTGAACGGCCGGTCAATCAGCAGCGTCAGGGTCGTGGCGAACGGAGAAGCCACGTTGTGCGTGGCGGTGATGAGGCCGTAGACGGCGCCCTCGTTGCCGATACCCGAGAGCTCGACTATGACGAAGTTGGAGATCATCCAGCCCACACCGTAGGGGACCTGCACGGCGATCGGCAGACCCAGCCAGAACCACTGGCTGCGGAAGACGTCCCAGATCGTGATGAAGGTGCAGACGCCGTCGATGAGCATGACGAAGCAGCCCGTGAAGACGATCATGCCACGCCAGCTCCAGTGCAGCCCCCACTTGGACGTGATCATGATGCCGAACATGAAGAGCAGGTTGCCCAGGATGTCGCTGATGGTGCTGTTGATGGGGGTCACGCCCACCATGTACGACTGCACGGGCGAGCTGGCCGTGTACGAGATGCCCGAGAAGATGTTGGAGAAGAAGTTGTACGCGATGACCTGGTACATGGCGCGCGTGCAGATCAAGTCCCACAACGTCTTCAAGTACTCCTTCAAGTCGGCCTTGGGCTTCTTCTCCTCCTTGATGAGGAACCACGTCGCCGGGATCACGAGCACCGTGCAGACGGCCAAGATGATCATAAGCTGCGGGAACGTGAGCGAGAAGTCGAAGGTGCCGCCGTACTCCTCGCCGTTGAAGGCGAAGCCGGTGATGATCTCGCCGATGATGACGAACAGCGTGCGCACCGTGTAGATAGCCGACTGCGTCTTGCCGCGCTTGTCCAGGGGTTCGCGCTGGGCCAGGTCCACCACGATACTGTCGGCGCACACGTCGGCCATAACGTAGCCGAAAGCAGCTAAGAACATGAGGATGACGTACTTGGCGCCTTGGGACGACGCGTCGTAGTTGATGCGGGCCTCGATCTCGGGCGTGTAGTCTGCGGGGGAGATGTCCTTATCGGACGGTACGGTGAAGTACGGCTTGCCGGCGGGCATGCAGGCCATGACCACGAGCATGATCAAGCAGACGCCCCAGCCGATAAGCATGTACGGGCGACGACGGTAGCCGAAGATCGGGAAGCAGTCCGAGATGATACCGTAGAAGCACTTGAAGCTCCACGGGAACACGACCAGCGTCGACGCAGTCGTCACCTGCGCGCCACTGCAGTTGAGGTAGTTCTGCAGGAACGGGTAGATGGTGGCCGGCAGCATGCCGTACACCATGCCGACGGCAGCGTACTGGCAGAGCAGGCCGATGTTGTCTCGGCTCGTCAGCACGGGCATGCCGCCTTCACGCAGGGCGCCGCCCTCAATGTCGGTCACATCGGGCGTCTTGACACCGGTGTAGGCGTCTGCGGGGTCCTTGGGGCTCTGCGCGGCGCCGCTCACATACGACAGTCGCACGGAGATGTCGAGCTTGCTGGGCGTCGCGCCCGCAGCGTGGTGTGCAGTCGCCATCGTTGAAGACCGGAGTCGAGCGGTGGACTTAAGTGACGCGAGGCAAAAGCAGGAATGACCACGGCACCACCGCTCGAGCTCGAGCGGAGCGGAGCGGACAGAAGCGCTTGCTCAACAAGCGGTACATGCACAGCAGTTCGCCCTGCAACTCAGGGCGGGCAGGAGCTAATCTACAGACTAATTCAGTCTCCAAGCGAGCGATCCCCCCGCGCAGGGACGAGTCCGACGTGGCAAGACAACCGCTGCAAGTTGCAGCCTGCAACTGCTGCAAGAGCCCCGCGAGAGTGGGGATGAGCTGGAGGTCTCAGTCTTCGCCGACGATCGTGGGGGCCAGCCAAGGGTAAGCGAATGCAATGACGGTCATGCGCGCAATGCTGAACGAAGGCGTTTGCCAGAACGAGGCGTTGGTGCAGCGTACAGATTCGGTTGTGCTTGCCAGGGCGTGATCCACGCTGATTAATGTTTTTGCTAAGTATTGCACGGGTACATGTATCTGGATTAATTATCTCGACGGTCTTGCCGGCCCAAGATGCCCTGCGTGTTGTCTACATGCACTGCATGCCATGCAGGCTGCAGCTTTCGAGGCGCATCACCGACAAGTGCAACGTTGTGCAATCACTGTGGACGAACCGCCCCCCAGCTGGCGACATGCTCGGGCTCAGCTCCCGCGGCGCATCCTTCGTTGCGCTTGTTGAGCCTGCCCCAATTTTACCGTCCTTTTCAGCAGGACTCTGCGTTTGTGGGGGTTTGTAGATCGGTGCTTCTTCGCTCGGAATCGCTTGAAGCAAACGCAGGAATGCCTACGTATTTGTAAGGATTTGAGACCATTTTTAAGGAATCGAGGCCGAGAACAGACTGCTTCGACTGAAGCTATCATTTCAAATGAAGCACACGACACGGTCAGAGACAAATGAATCATTTGTCTCTGACCTTGTCGTGTGCTTAAAAGATTTCGACTGTTGCGTCTTCATGACTCAGCCTCACCATACACTTCCGTGGCAACTGCTGGACAGTTCTATCAACCGAAAGTGATCCTTGATCGCTGATCACGAGTGCAGTTTAAACAAAAACGGGAACACATAAAATATTGCCTCCCTCACCCCCCCCCCCCAATGCTGTCGACTCGACAGTGTCGAGGCTCAACTTGAGCGACCATTAAATGGAACTCGTATCGTCACGGAACCTGTCATGTGCAGCCTCGCAGTGACGCCGGGCGCGTAGCATTAAATTGGGCGGCTTGAGAGTCCATGCTGATTCCGGCTTGATGTCACCACAGTGGCTTAGTGCGGCGACTTTGGTCGGTCTGATACATGTACCTTCAACGATGCCGCGTACGTCTACGACACGGGGACGCCGGCCTGTGACTTGTGACGAGTTGGCTCGCCGATGTACATGTATTTAGGTGACCGCGCATTCTAGACATGAGAGATCACACGTCGCGACTTTTTACTGTCCGTGCCGATCAGCGCGTGTGTTCCCAGGTAAGGACTTGTTGAAATATGTTCAGGTTAATGCTATGGGCACTTCTACAGCCAAGATGGATCTACGTAAAGGCATTCGAACTCGGAATCGAAGAGGGCATCGTGCTGTAGATGTGCTGAGTCAATTTGGTCACAGCAAAATGTCGACATCGCAATGGCATGGCATTAAAAAATCGAAACCACAGCTATACATATCACTTAGAGCACTGCCACCGGTAAGGGCGAAGCGAGCAATGTCTATTTGACTTGAGGTCGACTAGAACACCGCTTAGTTAGTTTCGAAACAGTTTACTACATACCGAATACATGACGAGTTTGGGTATTGCAAATTAATTTAGAACGTATTATACACATTGTTTGTCTAAAGTGGTCATTAACAATACTAATTACATTTTTAAGTAATTGTAAATCAACAATTAAAATGTATATTTAGTTAATCATTTTTATGAGACTTGTTATGGGGCCCATATGTTGAAGTGCCCATAATATGGGTACTTCAACATGACACAAGGGATTTAACAAAGAAGTAAATATTTTTGTTCATAGAGAAAATGTGACTACACCAACTCGATACGCGCTAGTTGGGTGCAACAGAATGAAATTCGTTGCTCTCTTAGCAGCCAGAGCCTCCCGCAATGACGAGGCACGAGGTGCTGGTGAAGATGGCCACGATGTTGGTCATGACCGACCACACAATAGCGAAGCACAGGTAGAACACCGTGATGCCACCGATGAGCTTGCTCTTGCCACCCTTACGGAGCAGTCGCTGCGTGTCTTCCTTTTGCTTGGGCAACAGGAACAGGAAGACCCACGCGAAGATAGTCATGGCGTACATGATGATGATGGTGTACGTCAGATCTCGGCGAATAGAGTAGTCGTCTTCTTGGACTCGGGTGTTGGTGATGTTGAACGGAGCGTCAATGACGAGAGTTAGCGCTGAGGCGAAGGGTGAGGAAACATTCATTACGGTCGTCAGTAGGCCATAGACGGCTGCCTCGTTGCCCAGTCCAGCCAGCTCGACAGTCACAAAGGACGAGATGATCCAACCAACACCAGCGGGGAGTTGCACTGCAATTGGAGGCCCAAGCTAGAACCACTGGTTGCGGAAGACGTCCCAGACGACGATCATCGTAATGGTACAGTCCACAATGATCACCACAGCTCCAGTGATGACGATCATCCAGCGCCAGTTCCAGTGCAGGCCCCACTTGGATGTGATCATGATACCTGTAGCAAACAGGAGGTTGCTGAGGATATCACTCAAAGTGCTGTTAATTGGAGTGACGCCCACCATGTGATCCTGCACTGGGGAGCTGCCGGTGTACGTGATGTCGGCGAAGATGTTGGAGAAGAAGTTGTACGCGATAACCTGGTACACTGCGCGGCTGCACAGCAACTCCCAGAAGCTGTTGATGTACTCTTTGAAATTCGCGGCTTCCTTCTTCTCTTCCTTGATGAAGAACCATGTCATGGGAAACACGGGGATCGTGAGGACAGTGACGACGATCATCAACTGGGTAACCGGATTTTTAGGTCAATCCTACATTTTGGTCACGGGTCAAATCCTTACGTTGGTCACGTGACCTAAGCGAATGAGGTCACATGTAATTCGCAAACGGTTTGGTTGTTAAGTAAATGCGTTATAGCGATTCTGCTCCTGATAGAGAGCGACTTCCGCACCATTATTCCGCGCTGTCGTAGTCAAAAGAGTCGTCTGGACGATAGTCTGCTGTTTCATGATCCATCTCGGCATCGTCGGCCTCTAGCACTAGAGCAGGATTCAGGGTCATTAGTGGCGATGGTAGGCTGCTCTCATAAGTCTTTGCTCTTCTCTGACCCCACAATGTCGGCGGCCTGACGCAATGGATAACAACGCGCGGTGCCGCATATTCGTGAGAAATACCTTTTCGTGACCTACATTACGCGATGGGGGCCGTCTCATGTTGAAGTGTCAAGCTCGAGTGCTGAGCTGTGGTGCGATGGGTTAGCTACTTCTAGGCGCGTATAAATTTTCTAAGTGAATGCTACAAAGCACGAAATAGAATCCGGAGACGATGTCGAAATTTCATAATGGGTTCCCTGTGTCGACGAAGTTGTTCATGGGAGGGTGTGTAGCCCTACAGTCTACTTGTACTATTACTATAATACCATGTCGCACTATACGAGCCGGTTGCCTCTGTGTACTTTGTAATCGTTGAGTTGCGTTATTGTGTAGAATGAAAGCTAGGTGCAATTCTGTATGGTAGGCGGCTCAAAATATAGCATGGTACTACTAGCAGTGAAATATGGTAGGCAAATACATGATAAGTGTAGTGGAAGTTTTCACAGAAGCGAGCCCAGCCCACTCATCGGGTGGCTTCTACAGAGCGACGCTACCAAGCGGGCAGTAGGAAAGGGAGGAACAGCGAAACCAATGCAAACGACAGAGAGAGAGGGGTCGGTTTGGTAGAAGACGCTAGCAGAAGGCACTAGCAGGAGTCAGGTGAAACACATACACAGATTACTTTGAAATCAACCTCTTTAGCTAAACAGAGCTTTGGTTCGCTCGGAGCGCTAGCTTCCCTGGTCCTTTATAATAGTGCTCCGAAACCTACTTACAGCTCTGACTCTTCGCTACAAATACAGTCGTTATGCCTCCGAGACGGCCGAGTTGCGAGGATCTCCCCCGCTTACCGTCGCGGTGGACAACAGTGCTCGCGTCCCTCCAAGCCGAAGCTGGACGCTCGACCAGCGGACCTTCACTCTCACTGGCAACACCGTAGCAAGTGTGCATATGCTGACACCTTGCAAGGTAGGCAGAGTGAATTGTAAGCGCTGGAGGATCGGGCATTTGCTAGGCCGTTAGTTAGGCTAAATGACTGCAATGCGCCGCACCTTGAAACGAAACGAGACGGCGAGTCGAGTGTGCGGCCAAATCTGTGCAGCATACCCATGGCCTTCGGCAACGCTGTGATCCCAGGAACAGCGGGCGGCGGGGTACTCGACTTCGACCTCGAGCGAGGTTACGGGGCCCCACACGTCGAGCAAGACTGAAGGCTAGGTCGAGATAACGCTACGTGACGCTGAGTCCATGAGCTCAAGCGCTGAATGCGAGCGGAGTCCTGTAAGCACGGGTTGGTGACTTTGTACAGTGCTCGTACTGCAGCATGGTAGGTAGCACCACCTCCTCTATCTAGGGTATTGCGATCTGCGCTCATACTACGAGCATCACACACGCGTGGTAGCAGCTCACTGTTTAGCAATGTAACTACTGCCCGTGCAACATGCATGGTAGGCGGTCTCTTGCAGTGTAAATGGTAGGAAGCACACATTTTAGCATGGTAAGGACTTGCAGCGCAACATGGTACTTTTGCTAGTAGCAAGCACGCTGTGCAAGATGATAGGCAGCCCACAGTGCCGCACTTAGCCAGTTTCTACTGTAACACAGCAGCAACTCACGGTGCAGCACGTCGTGTCCTGTAGGAAACCACACTGACAGAGTACGAAAGCATTGAGAGAGGTGTCGTGTGTACTGAGAAACTTGTATGATGTCTGAATTCTTCAGGCTGAAGAGAAGTGGGCCCTCGTCCGCTTCGAGGCTGCATACTTAAGTATGCATTTTGCTCTCATTCTCATGCGGGCGTGCGCGCATCTTACCGTCTGCATCAATGGGTGTGACCTGTTAAGTTTGGTCACGTGACCTAGCGTCCTGATGTGTGACCTATTTGACCATCATACCCGTGACCAACTGTTAGGATTGACCTGTTTTCCCCTCTTCGATCAACTGCGGGAAGCTCAGCGAGAAGTCGAAGGTGCCGCCGTATTCCTTTCCATTGAAGAAGAAGCCCGTCAAAAACTCGCCCATGATCACCATGGCCGTTCGCACCGTGTAGATGATAGACTGCGTCTTGCCACGTTTGGCGAGTGGTTCGCGCTGTACCAACTCGACCGTAATACTGTCGGCGCACACATCAGACATGACGTAACCGACGGCCGCGAAGAACATCAGCATCACGTATTTAGCACCTTCCGATGGAGCGCTGTAGTTGATGCGGGCCTCGATCTCTGGGGTGTAGTCTGAGACATCGATGTCTCTGTCGGCTGGATCAGTGAAGTACGGCTTGCCAATGGGCATGATGCACATGACCAGCAGCATAGCGAAGCAGATGCCCCAACCGATGAGCATGTACGGTCGACGACGGTAGCCACAAATCGGACGACAGTCGGACAGGATACCATAGAACACTTTGAAGCTCCACGGCAGCACCACAATCTGGCTCGCAGCCGTGACTTGAGACCCCGAACAGTTAAGGTATTCCTGCATGAATGGGTAGATGGTCTCCGGCAGCAGTCCGTACACGAGTCCAACAGCGGCGTACTCAAACAGCAGTCCGAGGTTCTCCTTGCTCGTCAACACGGGCATGCCGCCTTCACGTATGGCGCCGTCTTCTCCTCCAGGAGGGAGCGCACCGATGGGTACATGCTCGGGGGTCTTGACGCCGACATAGCTGCCGTCTTCCAGGTCCTTAGGCTGCGAGGCGCCGCTCACGAACGACAGGCGCTTGGGGATGTCGAGGTCTTGGTTGTTCACGCCTCGACCGCCGGTGAATGTCGTCGGCATCGTTTCTTGGGGTGCTTGACCAGCTGAGTCGAGTCTTCGGGGGTGGCTTGAGGGTCTGCGAGTGAATTCACAAGTGAACAGGGAATGCAGCCGAGCAGACCACCAGAGAGTGCCCGTGCAAAGCCAAAGATGGTTTTGATGCCCATGCGCGGCTTGGCAAGCCCGAGCGGTCAGGAGGGGGATGAGATGGCTTTCGTCTCCCCCGCTCAGGAAAACGGTCAAAGAACGGCCACGTGTAGGTCGGTCGCATCCCGCTTCTGAAGGGACCTGTCGACGCAAAAATCGTCATGCTCAGACAGCAAAACCCGTTCTATAGTTACTGTAAGGTCGATGAGCTAAGCTCACTCAGCAGGACTGAGGTCGCGTACAAAATGCAGCTCGTACAGGGATGTTGACGCGGCAAGTACAGTACCGCTTTCTCTAGACGCTCGACTACAGTAGGCAACTTGCGCTCCTTTTGATCTCTCGGGCCCTTGCAGCTGGGCCAAAAACGTCATTGCTTGCAAATCAACCCCTCGGGGGCTTGACGTGGTCACATCAGACCCACTGATTGACGGGTTTCCAGCAGTGCGCGTCCAGCACCAAAGTCAATGCACAATGTGCAGTCACAACGTACTTTGTCCTCAACCGAGAGTTCGTTCACATTATCCACCATAGAACATCCGCATGAGAATGGATTGAACTACTACGTATTTGTACACTCAAGGCTACGTGAATAACGGGGCGTTCCATGCACTCCGTCGACTAATAGGCTCCTAGCTTAGCATCCAGTGCCGCCGGCAATCATCAGGCACGACGTGCTGTCGAACATGGCCATGATGTTGGTCATAATCGACCAGATCGTGGCGAAGATGAGGTAAAACGCGGTGATGCCGCCGATGAGCTTGCTGTGGCCGCCCTTGCGCACCAGCTCCTGCGTCTCCGCTTTCTGCGGGGGCAGCAGGAACAGGAAGACCCACGAGAAGATCGTCATGGCGTACATGATGATAATGGTGTACGTGATGTCCATGCGGACGCTGTGGTCGTCCATCTGCACGCGCTCGTTGGTGACGTTAAAGGGGCCATCGATGGCGAGGGTAAGCGACGTGGCAAACGGCTGCGCAACATTGGAGACCGTCGTGATAAGACCGTAGACCGCAGCCTCGTTGCCGACCTGCGCCAGCTCGACCACACAGAAGGTGGAAATGATCCAGCCGACGCCGTACGGGAGCTGGACGGCGATCGGAGGGCCCAGCCAGAACCACTGGTTGCGGAACACGTCCCAGATAACCAAGAGCGAGACTGTGCAGTCCACGACGATCACCACAATTCCCGTGGCAACGGTCATCCAGCGCCAATTCCAGTGCAGACCCCACTTGGACGTGATCATGATACCGGCCATGAATAGCAGGTTGCTCAGAATGTCGCTCAGGGTGCTGTTGATGGGAGTCACGCCGACCATCTTCGAAGCCACGGGGGAGCTGCCCGTGTACGTGATGCTGGCGAAAATACCACTGAAGAACATGTAGGCGATGATCTGGTACATGGCGCGGCTGCACAGCAGCTTCCAGAAGTTGGTCATGTACTCGCGGAAGTTGGCGGCCTGCGCCTTCTCCTCCTTGATGAAACACCACGTCATCGGGAACACTGGGAGAGTGAGCACCGCAACAATGATCATCAACTGCGGAAAGCTCAAGGAGAAGTCGAAGTCGCCGCCGTAGTCCTCGCCGTTGAAGAAGAACCCCACGAGGATCTCACCGAAGATGACCATGACCGTCCGCACCGTGTAGATGCAGGACTGCGTCTTGCCACGCTTATCAATGGGCTCACGCTGGGCCAACTCGCAGGTGATACTGTCGGCACACACGTCCGAGAGCACGTAGCCCACGGAAGCGAGCATCATGATGATGACGTACTTGGCTCCTTGATCCGGGGCGCTGTGGTTGATCCGAGCTTCGATCTCCGGCGTGTAGTCTGCAATCTCGACGTCACGGTCGGCGGCCACAGTAAAATACGGCTTGCCAATAGGCATAACAGCCATGATCACCAGCATCGCGAAGCAGATACCCCATCCAATGAGCATGTACGGCCGACGACGATAGCCGAAAATGGGTCGACAGTCAGATAGGATGCCGTAGAAGACCTTGAAACTCCAGGGTAGCACAACAAGCTGACTGGCAGCGGCCACTTGGGCGCCGGAGCAGTTGAGGTAGTTCTGCATGAACGGGTAGATCGTGGCGGGGAGCAGACCGTAGACGAGTCCGATGGTCGAGTACTGGAACAGTAGGCCTAGGTTCTCCCTGCTCGTGAGCACGGGCATGCCACCTTCACGCAGCGCGCCGCCTTCAATGTCGCCCGGCGTCTTGGAAGGGGCATAGTCGTCATCGACGTTTTTGCCCTGCGAGGTGCCGCTCACCAGCGACAACCGCTTGTGGATGTCGATATCGTTGAGACTTGGATTGACCGTCATGGTACGAGCCGCAATTTACCTAGGCGGGCTGCACGGCGAATTGAGGACTGGCAGCAGGTCACCGGAAGACGGGCGTTGAGCTGAGCTGGGCCGGAACCGGGAGGTTGCGACCACATGACGCTGGGAGCCGGCTCAAGGCAGTCAACATTTTCGGATTTGAGCACGAGCTTTGCCGGAATGCTGCTGTTTTTGGCGCCCAGCGGGTGGTCAACAGCTTGACCGTCAACAGGTGCACTTTACGGGTAGAGACCAGGAGAGTGTCGCTCGTCGTGGCTTGACGAACACACCAAAATCGACCGCGCCGTCTTGTGTTCGCGTCGACCTTGGATCGATCCCGCGCATCTCAATCTCTCCAGCTGAGCCCGTCCGTCGGGCTCAGCATGTTGGCCATCTGCCGAGCTGCACGTCAGGGTCGTGCCGGTATGGAGGCCCCAAGATCACAGCTCTGGCGGCACCTGCTCAATGAAAGCGGGCGCATGACTTGATGGATTATCGATATTGTGTCAGCACCACGCGAGCAGAGCGGGTGTGCTGCGGCTGTTGGTGCTGGGTCAGTACCAGCACTTGCTGGCTATCATGTGGGCTCCACTCGCTCTATTCGACACGTACGGTGTACTATCGACGGCTGCAAGGTGCAAGGGTGCAAGCGCTGCAAGCATTGCTCGCCAAGCAGTTCAATTCAATGCCAATGCACATGCAGTGCAGTGCAGTGCAGGTGTCCTCAACAACAACCTCTCAACCCCTTCACCAAATAAAATCCCTCACAACTCACGACAGAGCATGCAAATGAGCGTCAAGCCGGAACCTTCCTGCTTTCAATATCCGTTCCTCCGTGTTCTGGCGGCGTTTGGCTGGACTGCCCACAACGAATCTTTTGGTGTACTTCTGACGTACATGTTTCGTCGATGTGATCGAATGGGCCGTCTTTTCAGTGGAACTTCCACCGGCGCCTACGGTCGAAGATGGCCAGGACAATATACTGAGGATACAGTATTGGTCGCGAGTCGTAAGTTACGACTCGCAACTCCTGGTGGGCCGAGACGCAGGTAGACCACGGTTTGCCCGCCCAGGACCTCGGTGTGACCGCTTTCTGGTTAGACAGAAGGAACAGGAGAAGCCCACGAAAATATCGTCATTCGTACATGCTGATAACGCGGTAGGTAATGTCGGCCCGCGGTCTGCTGTGCCCGCGCATGGGTTAGAGAGAGAAACGTTTGTCGTCGTGGGATTGGCTATCCGATACCATGGCCACCACGGTTGGTAGCATTTCCCCACCCTTGGCCTCGACCTTGACGCTGCTGCCAACTGACATGCCAACGCGCGGGTAAAGGATCAAGGCTGAACCTCCAGATTCACCTCAATGGATACCCCAGTGTCGTGGCTCGAGAAGAAGGAGCTATCGCTGAATCAACGACGCCAATCAAACAACTTGAATTTGTCGTGAGACTATTAGCTTACATGTGAAACCGCGTCGAACAAAAAGATACTAATCAACCAAAGTACGAATTGGGATTTAGGTACCTCGTTGGAAAGAGGGACGTCTTAGCTATCTTTTGAGGCCCTCCACAACTTCTAACAGTTAGATTAGCCAAAGATATGACCCCGCGAGAAAATTATCTCCCGTCCCAGAGCAAAATTAAGATTTTTTTTTATTGGCTACCCTGGTGTAAAATTGTACAGCGGATCCAATGATACCCTTCGTTTCTTCAAATTCGAATTGAAATAGTCTTAAAACTTCACTTTCGTGCGATGTTTCACATTAGTGACACATGCTGTCAATTGATATCATTTTGGATTAGCATGGACATAAGTATCACATTGATTGATCAGCTGGGCTAGACGACGTACATTGCTACACTTTTGAACTAACCAGAGACTGCAGCTCTTGAGCCTTTCCCTGAAGGCAGCGACGCTCACACTTATCAGCTCTGATAAGGCCTGTCACCTTCTGGTGAATATCAACCTCGATCAAATTGATACTTATATCCTCCTCGGCTTGCTCATCGTCTTCGATTCCCTCGCTGTCCCCCGTCACCTCTCTATCCTCTTCAGCTGACTCGGCCGTGGTCCAATCTTCATCATCATTGCTTTCATCAGGCTCCTCGCTCTCAGACGAGACGTCGCTGGCGGCATGTGCCGCAACGTGCGGGGAGGTCACGCGGGGTCGATTTTTCTGGTTGCGCTGCCGATCGGTTCGAGAAGGCGTGCACGCCGGTGATTTGTGCAGCTCGGAGGCACTCTCCTCCTGCTGCGGATCGGAGGTGCGCGCAAGCTGCTGCCCAGGAGCTGCCGAAGCGTGCTGCTCGGGCGCATACGGCGTATGCTGCTCGAGAGGAGGGGGGTGTTGACAGGGAGGGGACGCGGGCGGCACCGAGGCACCAACGGACTGTGGCGCGAGAGCGCCGGAAGCCTGTGTGCCGGCGGGCGACGACTCGGGGCCGCTGGAGGTCTGCGATGGCAGCTCGGAGGTCGAGCGGTGGGCTTCCATGTCGGCGGTGGTGTAGATCTTCTTTGAGAGTGAGGTGTTGAGGAAGCGTTCGCTTTAGTGACAGTTCAGGTTTTCAAATCACAAATCGGGCCCCTTCTAGAAACTTCACTTAGATACGAAAAATAGCAGCCAATTTTCAAGCGCGATAATCTCGATAACTCTAAATGGTGGCTTAGCATCATTTTGTTCGAGGAAATCTCATGTAAGAAATAAAAACACTGCATGAAAGACTACGTCGGGCTCCACGGACCGACCCAGGGCATTGACTGCGGGGAATATGCCATGCTGTGGTGAGGGAGCACGCGCAGTCCACCACCATGACAATAACAACTGTCAACACAGTCATCCACCGCCAATTTCAATGCAACCCCCACTTGGACAGGGATGCCTAAAAACAATTTGATGCTGAAATAAATGCAATCATTTTTTACAATAAATTTATTGACCTAGTTTCCTTAACCCGTATCAATAATCTATTTCTTGGTTCGATTATCACATACAAACTCCAAGTGCACTTGTAATTAGTCACCAGAAAAAGGGCAAACAATAATTTGTTTACCTGATTTTCTCTACCAAAAATATTATCTTTGGTTTGATCTGGTCGCAATAGATAAAAATGCAATATTCGGCAACCCTGCTTGGACGTGATCATCCTACACCAGCAGATTGCTTCACTCGACGTGATGTTGATCGGTGTGACACCCACCATGTATGACTGCACGGGGGAGCTGGCGGTGACGCTTGCGAAGATGCCGCTGAAAAACATGTAGGTGGTGATCTGGTACACTGCGCGACAACAGAGCAACTCCCTGAAGCACTCTCGGATGTTGGCGGCCTTCGTCTTCTCTTCCTTGTTGAAGAACCAAGTTATCGGTAGTACTGGTACGGTTAACACCACCATAATGATCATCAATTGAGGAAAACCTTAGTGAGAAGTCGAAATCGCCGCCATGCTTTTTGCCATTGAAGCAGAAGCCCACGATGATCTCTCCCAGGATGACCACAATGTGTGGATGCACGACTGCGTCTTGCCACTCTTGTCAATTGGTTCATGTCGAGCCAATACGCACGTGATACTTTCGGCGCATGCGTCGGGCATCACGTACCCCGAAGGCAGCGAAGAACATGAGGATGACGTACTTGCGCCTTCCGACGGAGTGTCGTAGTCGATACGCGCTTCGATCTCGGGTGTGTACTCCCCCGAGACCTTGAGATCGCGATCGATGACATGGTTTAGTACGGTTTGCCAATAGGCATGATGGCCATGACCAGAAGCATGACGATACAGATCGACCAGACGATGCGCATGTACATCCGGCGACGATAGCCGAAGATATTGTAATATGTAGGCCGGCAGTCGGATAGAATGCCGTAGAAAACCTTGAAGCTCCACGGCAGCACGACAAGTTGGTCAGCCGCTGTTACTTGAGATCCGAAGCAGTTGAGGATACTCCTTCCTGCATGAACGGGTAGATGGTCGCGGGTAGCATGCCGTAGACGACCCCGACAGCGGCGTACTGGAAGAGAAGGCCGATGTTGTCCTTGCTGGTCAAGATGGGTACACCACCCTCGCGCAAAGCTCCACCAGGTCCGCCCGGAGGAGGCGCGCCAAGCGGTTCGGGGGTCATGACGGCGACGTATCCCTCTTCCTTCGCATGGGACGCACCACTTACGAGTGATAGGCGCTGAGGGTCGATGTCGACGTTGGCCACGCCATGGCTCTTTCCATTCGGCGCAGTAGGCATCGTTCCTGGTCAATGCGGCGAGTTGACTCTTGCGGGGCTCTGAGGAAGTTAAGGAATGAGAGAGCTTTGAGACGAGCATTGACAGGTATGTTCTCAGAGCTCAGGAAGCTGGTACAGCTATTCCAGCAGAGCACACATGCAAGGAGGACGCGGAGGTAGCGTGGAGTGAGTGAGACTCATACCAATAGTTTACGTCAGATTGGGCGGGATGTCAAGTCACATGACCCGAGCCAATTAATGCGGTAACTCATCGACCGTCATGGCGCCACGAGGACCACTTTCAGGTCAAATAAGAGCAGGATAATACAGTAGAAACCTTCAAAGAGATCAGCTACGAACGGATCTTACCAAACTTCTTGGACCGACACGTCAACGGTATCAGAGTGAAACGTATTTGCAATTTGACGTCGGAGCCGACAAACTCGCAAATTGCAAGTCGCAATGACTAATCGAAATCTGCGACTGCGTGTACTTTAGATGTTTGAGGTCTCTCCTACTCAAACCAGCGTTTGAAGATCGTTAAGCTCCTGCCAGCACTGAACCGTAGTTGCGCTGAAGCGTCTACTTCTGTAGGTCACGATGTGTGGTAGATGGCATAAAGCATGTTGAGGTGTATGTTTACAGTAGCGGCATAATAATGAAAAAAATAGCCATAGTTGCACGGAGCGTGTATGTATAGTACAGGTATACAAAAGCGCATGATTGCTATGGTAGACGCATAGGGTCAAATTGTACAATAGCTGGTAGATAACTAACTAGTAAAAGAATATAAAGGGGAAAAGTAAGAGTAGAAAATCAATAACTTCTCATATCACTCCACTCACTCACGCTGCCTTGGAATAGCGACAGCGGACGTTCATCAATGGGGGAGACCAGGTCCAAAAGAGGACACAGCACTGCAACCACCGACATCCCGAGTCAATGAATGAAGTCGAATACGATCATCAAAGTTATTGAGGTTGTCTACTTGGAAAGTCAAGTAGAAAAGAAGGTACTATAGAAATGATCCTGTGTAAGTACGGTCTTGACCTTCCATTGAAGGAGTTGCCGTAGTTTATGTGCTACAATCCAACCATACGCTCAAGTCTGACCTTCTGTCGTCGATATCATTGGTCGAATCACTTCAACATGGATGACAACAACAAGAAGAACGCAACAAAGCAAAGGTTTCTGTTCATAAAGCGAAGACTACTCCATTGATAACATTGCTCTCTTAGCAGCCAGTGCCCCCCGCAATGACGAGGCACGCCGTGCTCTCAAAGATAGCCATGATGTTGGTCATGACGGACCACACGATCGCGAAGCTCAGGTAGGCGACCGTGACGCCGCCGATGAGCTTGCTGTGACCGCCCTTGCGGAGCAGTCGTTGCGTGTCCTCCTTTTGCTTGGGCAGCAGGGGCAGGAAGACCCACGCAAACGCAGTCATAGCGTACATGATGATGATGGTGTACGTCAGATCTCGGCGAATCGAGTGGTCGTCTTCTTGAACTCGAGCGTTGGTGATGTTGAACGGAGCGTCGATCACAAGGGTCAACGCTGAGGCGAAGGGAGAGGCGACGTTCGTTACCGTGGTGATCAGGCCGTAGACGGCCGCTTCGTTGCCCAGTCCGGCCAGTTCCACAGTCACGAAAGTCGAGATGATCCAGCCGACGCCGTACGGGAGCTGGACGGCAATGGGAGGGCCAAGCCAGAACCACTGGTTGCGGAAGACGTCCCAGACGACGATCATCGACACAGTGCAGTCCACAATGATCACCACGGCTCCAGTGACGACGATCATCCAGCGCCAGTTCCAGTGCAGCCCCCACTTAGAGGTGATCATGATGCCCAACATAAAGAGCAGGTTGCTGAGGATGTCGCTCAGGGTGCTGTTGATGGGGGTCACACCCACCATGTAGTCCTGAATAGGGGAGCTGCCGGTGTACGTGATGTCAGCGAAGATGTTGGAGAAAAAGTTGTACGCGATGACCTGGTACACTGCCCGAGTGCACAGCAAGTCCCAGAAGCTGCTGATGTACTCCTTCAAGTTGGCACGCTCGACCTTCTCCTCCTTGATGAAGAACCACGTCATGGGAAACACGGGGATCGTGAGGACAGTGACGATGATCATCAGCTGGGGGAAGCTCAGCGAGAAGTCGAAGGTGCCGCCGTAGTCTTCACCGTTGAAGAAGAACCCAGTGAGCAGCTCCCCAAAGATCACCATCACGGTACGCACAGTGTAGATGCAGGACTGCGTCTTGCCGCGCTTGTCCAAGGGCTCACGTTGAGCCAACTCGCAGGTAATACTGTCCGCACACACGTCCGGCATGACGTAGCCAAACGCAGCGAAGAACATGAGCATCACATACTTGGCGCCTTCCGATGGAGCGTCGTAGTTGATGCGGGCTTCGATCTCCGGAGTGTAGTCTGCAATATCCACGTCTCGGTCAGCCGCATTCGTAAAGTACGGCTTACCAATGGGCATGATGCGCATGACCAGCAGCATGATGAAGCAGATACCCCAGCCGATGAGCATGTACGGTCGCCGACGGTAGCCGCAGATCGGCAGGCAGTCGGACAGGATACCATAGAACACTTTGAAGCTCCACGGCAGCACCACAAGCTGGCTCGCAGCCGTGACTTGAGCGCCAGAACAGTTGAGGTATTCCTGCATGAATGGGTAGATGGTCTCCGGCAGCAGGCCATACACGAGTCCAACAGCGGCGTACTCGAAGAGCAGGCCGAGGTTCTCCTTGCTGGTCAGTACGGGCATACCTCCTTCACGGATGGCGCCGCCTTCTCCTTCAGGAGGGCGAGCACCGATGGGCACGTGTTCTGGGGTCTTGACGCCGACATAGCTGCCGTCTTCCAGGTCCTTGGGCTGCGAGGCGCCGCTCACGAACGACAGGCGCTTGGGGATGTCGAGGTCTTGGCTGTTCACGCCTCGACCACCGGTAAACGTGGTCGTCATGGCGAAGCGAGGAGTCTTGAGCTCAATCGAGGAGGTCGGCGGTGAATTGGCGTGTGAGCAGCGATCAGGAGCGCCATGGAAGGACGGAGAGAGGGCTTCCGTGCCCGGCGTGCAGGGCAAGAGGATGCGCTCGATGGCCAAACCGCTCCACTACAGTACATGTAGATGTAGCGGAGACCGCGGGATGCTTCGACGTTCGTCTCCATTGCGCCCCTGCTCAGTGCCTGAGCCTCTTGAGACTGTCCGAATGATACTGTGTGTAGTTACTGCATCTCATGCATGAAGCGGGCAAGGCTCAGGATAGCGCGGGCACTCGCCGTGTCATACTCCCCCGGCTCTGACCTTGTCAAACCAGTTGCAGCATTCCCGACAGTGCCGACGAGCTACGCGTCAACCAAGTCGCCGAATCGAACGTGTCCGACATAGCGACAGCACCACACAGGAGCCTGTAGACGTATCTGCGCGGCCGGCTTCGGATCCAAAGTGAAGTCGAAGTTGTCCTTGCTTGCAAATCAGGCTCCGTACTGCATCGACAGAGTGAAGCTCGAACCGCAGCGATGAGAGCGCTGACTGCATAACAAGAGGAAGACGCTCGGGGTCCTGGACACACGCGTAAGATACTGTAATGCAAGCACTTTACTTCGACAATACAGGGCGCCTTCGTCCGGCCAGAAGCTGCTCGTCGAAGTCTACTACGATGATTCTACCGGGGAGTTCGCCTACATGGGCGGCAGCAGTTGCCGCACGGCCTTGCCGAACACGCTGGACAGCGCTGCCCGCACCTCGGCGTTCGGCACCCTCACGAGGTCCGTCAGCAGCGGGTACAGCCACGGCATGTGGCGCTGTAGCTACAAGCAGAAAACAATAACAACATAGACGGCATTTAGTACCAGAATTCACCACCAGTAAGCATGCATGTGCAGTCGCTCACCTCAACGCTGTCGAACTCTGCGAGCTCCTTCAGCGTCGCAACCATCAGCGGTGTGAAGCTCTCAACGCGCTGATACGCATCAGCAGGCACCTGATCCTCTTCGACATTCGTCCGAGCTGCTGCGCCTGTCCAGGCCAGATACTCCTCCAATGTCTCCTTCACCAACTGTGCCATGTACTTGCGAGCCTCGTCCTGTTCCCCGATCGGCGCGATCTCGCTGTTGTCGACTCTGCGGACGAGCGCCGTGAAGAGCACGTGGAGGTACTGCTGCTTGCCCAGCACTTCCTGCGGCAGCAGACTCGGCAGCTCGCTGGAAGATGGCGCCGTCATTCCGTAGCGCCAACCGGCACGCTGCAGATACCGACGTAGCGGCGTGGCATCGTTCACCTTGCGAGCGAACAGGAAACTCTCACGCAGACATGTCAACAGCGAGCGAGCGTGCCCCACGCTCAGCGACAAGTGCTCCTTGCGACGGCTCGCCAGCACGTTGCCTGCTACTCGCTGCAATGCCAGCAGCACGGCCAAATGCGTGCGTGAAGGAACGCGTTGGGCCTCCACCTCTTCGACACTGATCACCTTCGGTGGGAAGCTGGCAGCGAAGGTGAAGCCCAGAGTCGCCACAACACCGGGATACATACTGAGGAATGAAGGCTGGCGCGGCGAAGTGAGCATGGCAGCTGCTGAATGAGCTGTCGGGGAACGTGGGGGAGGCAGCGACAACGACTTCTTCGAAGGACTTTCGGCGCTTATTGCTTCCACCGGAGACTCAGGGGCGGGTGTGCTGTCGACTTCGTCTTCAGGAGGCAAGGCGAAGAATACCCACGTCGGCTCGGCGCGCTTCATAACGTTGCGTAGCTCGTCCGCGATGAGGCCCCAGACGTCTTCCGGGAACTTGTGGCCGTGCGTGACCAACATGACCTCAAGCGCGCAAGCGGATGCGGCCGCGAGCTGCTCCTCCGCATCCCCTGCATCCATGCACTTACCCAGCAGGAAGAGAACCTCCGGCAAGAAGCCAACGATGTCGTAGAACTGTCCGAAGCACTCCAATAGCCGCTCGAGGCACAGCGTCGCCGTCGTCTTGCCAGCAGCGTACGGGGCCATCCGAGTCGACGGGTTGCGCGCTGGCGGCAACGGTAGCTTTGGCAGCGTGTGTGCTCCCTTCTCGACCACCACCTCGAGATGCCGCAGCTCATCCAGCAACGGGATCAGCACGCCCTTGAAAATCAAACCCCAAAGTCCAGAGGAGAACTTCGTTCCATGAGTCTCCAGCGCATCGAAGAGCGCTTCGAGAGCTGCGAGACGCACATCCAGACGGCGGTCAGCAGCGAGCGTAGATAGAGCTGTCAACACGGGCCACCACATGCGCGTATGCGCCGCAGAGTCGTTGTATGCCACCTCGGTACTCTCTTGGTGTTCCTCTTCCTGCGCGTCGACCGATCCTGCTCTCCGTCGAGGCGACAGCGGAGAGGACGCCGAAGGCAGCAGCTTTCTCCGAGGCGACAGCTCAGCCACCTCCTCTTCCAGTGAGCGCACAGACTCCTGCTTCTGGTAGCGCACCGAAGCCCGCTTAGATGGAGACTGCACCCCGGCAGGTCCATCTGCCGCTTCAGCGGCGGGATCTTCGGCAACTACCTTGACCTTCTTGAAGCCAACGCGCGCAGCCTGCTTGGCCGCGGCCGCGGCCGCAGCGGCGGCTGCTGCCGCCGCTGGAGCTGTTGCAGCTGAAATGGACCCAGCCGTCTCACGCGCAGTGAGAGGCTCGATGACCTCTCCTGTCGCTAGCTTCTCAATGCACACACTGCGCAGCAGCCCGATGCTGTCCACGCCCAGTTGTGTGAGCGCGAGTCGCTCCTCCATCTGACGCTCGACCTCCTCGCACCCGCAAACCGCGAACGCTAGAAGGCACTCCACGGCGTCAACGAACACGTCCACGATGCAGTCAAAGTGACGCTCCAAGACTCCGCGCGCGACTTGAAAGCCCAAAAGCACCACGCGGTCCTCGCTACCAGGCGCATACGTCTCGGCAGCAACGCGGAGGACGCCCCAGATCGTCTTCCAGCCAGAGCGGATGTTGCCCACACGAGCAAGCACCAAGTTCTCCACACAGCGCAGCACAAGCTCCCTGGTCTCGAGAGAAGTGGCATTCGCCATGATGATCTCAAACGGCGCCAGAAACAGACGCTGGAAGTTGAAGTCACGAAGCTCCGCGCGCTCGAGGAATTTCATGCTGAGCTGACGCAACGAGTCGATAGCGTACATGCCCACAGTCAGGTCTTCGTGGCAGCCGATCGTGGTGAAATGTCTCGTGAGGGTCTGCCACGTAGCCGCCCACACCATACGCGAGCGAGTACGCATGTTCATGTCGGCCACTTCGACCAGCTTCTGCAGACTGAAGACGCGAGGCGGTGAGCCACCGGCCGCGCCGGAAGGTCCAACGCCTGAGCACTCCGACAGCGACACCACAGTGAGCTGGATAACGAAGTCCTGCAGAGCCTGATCACTCAGCGATACCGAACTCGAGAACACACGATCACTCGCCAGCTGGTCAATCTCTCCGAGTACGCGCGCAGCATTCTCGTCTTCGATCGCGGCGCTCTGGGCTTCGTCCAGCTCAGATCCGCTGCCTCGGCCGCCAATGTCACGGTGCGACTGCGACGGCGACGTGAGCGACATCGATGACGTTAACCCGCCTCGCTTACTGCTCGCAGACGACCCGAGCATACTGAACGACGGTGTGGTGTTGCCGCTGCTACTGTGCGAGCTAGTGTGGCTCGTAAGACCAGGCGATGGCTGCCGGTTGAAGTAAGACGAATCACCAGAGACCGAGCCGGCTGCGGAGCGCTCATGCAGACCTTGAGCGTGTGTCTGAATTCGCGCCAACTGTGAAATGGCCTGCAGGACATCGTGCCAGGAGTCGCCAAGGTAGTTTCCTTCCTTCACGCTGATAGAGATGAGGGCCTTGATTGCCTCCATGTTCTTTGAGCGCATCAACCGCGAGTTTGTCGTATGAAGCGCAGTAAACTTGGCCAACACCGTCACGAAGGCATCGCGCTCCGCTGGCATGTTCAGTCTGGCTGAGAGGTGCACCGCGTGGCGGAAAGAATCCAAGCAGAGCTGGATGGCCTCAGCGGACTCGGAGCTCTCAAAGGTTACCGAGCACGCAGCAAGGAGCGGCGCCCACAGCGTCTCGAACATTGGCCGGACATGAGACCGCTCATTGTACCCCGACACTTCGCGGAACGTAGACGACGAAGGATCCGGCGTCAGCAGAGACGATGGGCCATCTCCACCCCGCTGTGAAGGAGCGGCACTCGAGCCAGCAGATGCACTCGAGCGGTTGCCACGCGGGGAGAGAGGGAACTGTTGCTGCGCACGAGCTGATGCTGGCACCCGACGCTTGAATAGAGCTTCAGACTGGCGCACCATTGACTCACGCTCCTTGATGTAGGCGTCACGGCGCATCCGGTCTGTGGCTGCACCTGAAGATCCAAAAAGTGAGCTCGCAGCACTTGGTGCAGGTCCACCACGACGACTACGGAAGTCATCGTCCTCCTTGAGAGAAATGGGCGTCGCCTTGATGCGGTCGAAGATAGCGCCCATGTAATCCTCAGGCAAGTCTTTGCCGTCGTTAATGCCGCGGTTGTTGCGCAGAAATCCAGCCTTGTCCATCTTCTTCTCCTCCGCAATGCTGGGGTTGTGCAGGTCAGTCTGCAGCATGATAATTGAGAATGCTAGGATGAATGCCGTGTCGGCACTAGGGAACAGTCCGGGCGGGCACGAGTTGAAAAACCTTTCAGCAAACTTCTCCATCATACGATCAATTTTCTGCGATTCACCGGGTAAACGGAAGCCAGCGAGGAAGTGACGAATAGCCACATCGATTTCCAAGCCCGTGAAGTCCATCATGTCAACGTATTCGTGCAGCACCTTGACACAGAAGCCGCCCTGGTAGTGCACGCCATTTCCAAGATAGTCGCCCACCATCGTCTTGTCCAGCTTACCGTTGTACGTTTGCAGGAACTGCGCCACATCACGGGGCGAACCTTCGCCCATGTGTCCGTGGGCAACGAGATACGCGATACCGGCGCTGGGTTTCACATTAAACTTGAGGATGCCCGTGGCCAATTCCTCCTGTCGCTTCTTCTTGCTCTCGAAGGCTTCAACCGCCGACATGGTGGATGAATTGACATGAATCACGTCTGGTGGGGCCACAGTGTCTTCCTCGCCGCCGGCTTCGCTGTTGTGAGCCTCGCTTTCTCCTTCATGCTGGGAACTCTGACGCTCGGCCTCCATGAAGTTTGCAGCCTTTTTGAGCGATGCAGTCGTGGCAGTGAGGCACTCGAGGCCCTTGAGCGCAAGCGCCGCGTCTTGCTGCTGCATCTTGAGTCGCGCACTGGTAGACAGACTAGCTGCATACTGCTGCGCCGCGGCGTCTTGGGAGCGTCCGCCCTTTGCAGCCTTGGCAAGTGCATGGACAATCTGCTTGAACAAGTCGTTAGTATTCCAATCACAGTCGTAGTTGATAAAGATCTCGCCCAGCGTCTGCGGGTCGTCACAGATCGCGTGTAGAGCCTCCAGAACCAGCAACTTGTGCTCGAAGCTCGCGTTCTCGGACTGCAGCAGGCGCAGGAAGATACTCGTGATGAAGATATCCAGCTCCGTCTTCAAGTGACGCTTGAAATTGCGCAGAAGCACCAAGAAGACCTGTAGTGATAGCGACACGATCTGTGTATAGTTACTGGTGCAGTTTTGTAGCAGCGACTGGCACAGGTACTGCCGAATTGCGTGCACAAACCGCTCGCCACGGCGGAACGACGGTCCAGCGTTCTCTAAAATCTCCTTCACCAGCTCCAGCGATAGAATCTTGCTCTGGAACGCAAAAGGGTCCTCCGGGTTAGCACCATTCCCAGCGTTTCCAGCCATAGATCCATTAGCGCCGTTCGCGGTCGGGGAGTCGTCTGCCACTGATCTCATCGAAATCCGACACAGCGACCGGAACAGCAGAAACGCGTCCTTGTGCAGCACAGACGGGAACGCCGGCGCAAACACCGGCTGCGACAGTGTGGCCACCGCCTTCACCTTCTTAGTCGCCGTAGATGAGATCGACGCCTTCTCCGAGTGCGCCGCAAAGCGAGGAAGCTGCAGAGCCGTCGCCACCGCCGGGTACCAAGGAGCCAACGCTTCTGCACGCAGCGTGGGGATGCTCAGGTCCTCGTCGCTGTCGCTCTCGATGATTTCTTGGTGCTCTTCCGTGTGTTCTTGATCCTGGTCCTGATCCTGCTCCCCTTCCTGCTGACTCTGCTGCTCCTGCTCCTGTTTGTCCAGCGACGCCTGCAGCGTGGCCCTCGTCTCCTCCTCCACGCGGCGGTCGAACGTCTCCATCCGCTGGAACACGATGCTGATGATCTGCTGCAGCGTCGCCTTGGCCACGGTCCGGTTGGTGGCGCTCTTGCTCACGAGGTGCACGTGGTAGCAGGCCCGCACCGCTCTCAGCAGCGCGTGCTCGTGCACCTCGCAGGTCGGCGTCGTGACGGCCGTCAGCAGCACGCGCAGCACTTGGATCTGCACGCCCTCGTCCGGGTGGTCGTTGCAGTCGCAGGCCACCTCGACGATGCAGTCGATGAGTCTGTAGCTGTCTTCATTGGCGTCGTCCTCCGTTGCTGCCGCGTCCCGACCACCACTGGCGGGCGTGTTGATCCCAAATGAGGGGGCGGCGCTCGACCCCGACCCGGAGCTGGAGGACGCTCCGGACCCGAGACCCAGACCGAAACCTGACCGCCGACCCGACGTGGTGGACGCCGCTGCGGCCTTCTGCACGAGGCGGCGGCGCACCCCCTCGGGGATAACCCCCGCCTCCTTGAGGAACCCGAAGGCCAGGAACTTCTCCATGCAGTCCAGCGCCACGGCCACGAGCTTGGCGTAGCGGGTCAGGCAGGCCAGCAGGAAGGGCTCGAACGGCACCTCGAGGGTACCCTCGGCGCTGGCCGACGTAACCTTGGCCTGCGCCGCGTCGATCATGTCGCGTAACTCGCGGTGGCTGCGCGTGCACGCCTTGCGCAGCTTGCCCAGCGACTTGAGCACCAGCGCCTCCATGGGGGTACGCTTCGGTTACGCTGCCGTAGCGCGCGATCCAGAGAGCCAATACGCGTGATCGCCAGTGCGATCGGAAGCCAGGACGACGGCGGAGATGGTGGTCGTGCTGCGGCGCGCCGAAACCTTGCCGAGAGCTTGCTACGCGCGCGCAAGGAGAGCCGAACGAGCGTCGGGCACACGTACGCACGTGAAGGCTCGCTATGGCTCCCCCGTCGTTACGCCGCGAAATCTTCACAATGTGGTGCACACCAGTGTACCCATTACTAGAAAGTATCCATTCTAAATTTAGAAACATGACTTGAGGTGATATCAGATTCTAGGTGCACAGATCGTCTCAATGATTGTACCGGTACACTACAGTATTCTGTTGCTTAACAGACTACATGAGCTGAGCAACGAGGTGTGGACCGCAGTAGGTAAACCGTGACCTTGAGTCGGAACTATCGCGCAGATTCTAACTTATTTCGAGTTTTGTGCATGTACGATCTCAAACGCAAGCACACAAGTACTGAGTAATGTACACAAAACTGGAGGTCTCATAACGCAGGTTCTGACCACAAGACATCCGCTAACACTGCTTCGCGCCCACGAATTCGTCCGCTCTCAGATCGATGTACAAATACGTTGCACTTTAAGACCGTTGACGCGACTGGCGTTAACAGTGTAAAGTAAAAACAAAAATAAAAGACGTGTCGGCGAAGAACTGAAATTGACGATCGTTTTGTATGATCTCTTCGAAGGTTATAATACTACATGTACGTGTTATCCTGTATTTGTTTGAACTGAAAGGGTATCCGAGACGGACATGACTGTGGTCAGGACATATAAGTGGTCAGTGCCTGGTATACAAGTGAAGGTCAATAAGGAAAATGGGTACCCGGCCGTAGATCCCATAATATTGCTCGCTACAAAGCCTAGCGCACATGGTTCAAAAGAGGAGCTTCTCCCCAGCAATTTGAGCCCATTCACAATCACGAGCGACTGATTCTGCACAAGCGCCGACCGTCCGAAGGCAAGCCGATACAAAGCCTATTTGAGCGCTGGGAGCCTCTTATGCACAAAAGCGGGGCATTGTACCAAATTCCATAGTTTAACCAAGTGTGTTTCAGGTGACCACCAATCTGTCCACTAAATCTCGTCTGCGACGTGTGAATACTTGAAGAAAGTAATGGGACAACATGTGACCATTTATATGTCCGGCGCGGATAGTGCCAAGACAATAAATCTGGTGTGATAGCGGCTCGATTGCCGCATTATATAATTGGCTCGAGGTCATGCGATCTGGCACAAGCTTTTGATGAATCTCACTCCATGTTATAGTACCTCCTCATCCTCCTTGCGTGTGTGCTCTGCAGGTACCTTCTACCAAACAACGAGTACATGTACTATTATATTTGTGCCATCCAGCAGCATCGTCTTGAGCTCTGACAACATTTGGTCAATGCTCGCCTCAGAGCCCTCTCATTCCTCGGGGCCTCACGTGTGTCGACTCGCCCCCTTGACCAGAAACGATGCCGCCGCCAAATGGAAAAGACCATGGCGTGGCTCCTGTCCGATACGAGGGGCCGAACGAAGGTGCCTCGTGCTATCGAAGTAAAAGTGCTCGCATTACTTTGCGCGAGCAGCGGTTCGAACTTCAAACTGTTGTGATGGGGGGTAAAGTCGGAGTTTAGCGAGGACAACTTCGACTTCAATTTGGACGGCCACGCAGATGTCGAACGGGATTGGTTGACGCGGAGCTCGTCAGCAGGGTCGTACGGCAACAGGTTTGACAAGGTCAGAGCAGGGGTAGTACGACACGACTATTTAATGCCCGCGCGATCCTGATCCGCGTGGTGCATGAGATTTAAAACTAAACTGCTCAACCAAAAGCTACCAATCTACTACATGTACATACCTCTGTAAACTCTTTAAGAAGAGTCGAACCTGAACGGGGGTACAGTGGAGACGGACATCGAAGCATCCTGCGGACCGCAGGCTGCAGTCTCCGCTGTTGTACAGGTAATGGAGCTGTTTGGCCATCGAGCGTATCCCATTCCCCCGCCCCACGCCGGGCACGGAAGGTCTCCCTCCGTCCTTCCATGGCGCTCCTGATCGCTACTCACTTGCCAATTCACCGCCAACCCCCTCGACTGGGCTCAAGACTCCTCGCTTCGCCATGCCGACCACGTTCACCGGTGGTCGAGGCGTGAACAGCCAAGACCTCGACATCCCCAAGCGCATGTCGTTCGTGAGCGGCGCCTCGCAGCTCAAGGACCTGGAAGACGGAAGCTATGTCGGCGTCAAGACCCCAGAACACGTGCCCATCGGTGCTCGCCCTCCTGAAGGAGAAGGCGGCGCCATCCGTGAAGGAGGTATGCCCGTACTGACCAGCAAGGAGAACCTCGGCCTGCTCTTCGAGTACGCCGCTGTTGGACTCGTGTATGGCCTGCTGCCGGAGACCATCTACCCATTCATGCAGGAATACCTCAACTGTTCTGGCGCTCAAGTCACGGCTGCGAGCCAGCTTGTGGTGCTGCCGTGGAGCTTCAAAGTGTTCTATGGTATCCTGTCCGACTGCCTGCCGATCTGCGGCTACCGTCGGCGACCGTACATGCTCATCGGCTGGGGTATCTGCTTCATCATGCTGCTGGTCATGCGCATCATGCCCATTGGTAAGCCGTACTTTACGAATGCGGCTGACCGAGACGTGGATATTGCAGACTACACTCCGGAGATCGAAGCCCGCATCAACTACGACGCTCCATCGGAAGGCGCCAAGTATGTGATGCTCATGTTCTTCGCTGCGTTTGGCTACGTCATGCCGGACGTGTGTGCGGACAGTATTACCTGCGAGTTGGCTCAACGTGAGCCCTTGGACAAGCGCGGCAAGACGCAGTCCTGTGCGTACCGTGATGGTGATCTTTGGGGAGCTGCTCACTGGGTTCTTCTTCAACGGTGAAGACTACGGCGGCACCTTCGACTTCTCGCTGAGCTTCCCCCAGCTGATGATCATCGTCACTGTCCTCACGATCCCCGTGTTTCCCATGACGTGGTTCTTCATCAAGGAGGAGAAGGTCGAGCGTGCCAACTTGAAGGAGTACATCAGCAGCTTCTGGGACTTGCTGTGCACTCGGGCAGTGTACCAGGTCATCGCGTACAACTTTTTCTCCAACATCTTCGCTGACATCACGTACACCGGCAGCTCCCCCATTCAGGACTACATGGTGGGTGTGACCCCCATCAACAGCACCCTGAGCGACATCCTCAGCAACCTGCTCTTTATGTTGGGCATCATGATCACCTCTAAGTGGGGACTGCACTGGAACTGGCGCTGATGATCGTCGTCACTGGAGCCGTGGTGATCATTGTGGACTGCACTGTGTCGATGATCGTCGTCTGGGACGTCTTCCGCAACCAGTGGTTCTGGCTTGGCCCTCCCATTGCCGTCCAGCTCCCGTACGGCGTCGGCTGGATCATCTCGACTTTCGTGACTGTGGAACTGGCCGGACTGAGCAACGAAGCGGCCGTCTACGGCCTGATCACCACGGTAACGAACGTCGCCTCTCCCTTCGCCTCAGCGTTGACCCTTGTGATCGACGCTCCGTTCAACATCACCAACGCTCGAGTTCAAGAAGACGACCACTCGATTCGCCGAGATCTGACGTACACTATCATCATCATGTACGCTATGACTGCGTTTGCGTGGGTCTTCCTGTTCCTGTTGCCAAAACAAAAGGAAGATACGCAGCGCCTGCTCCGCAAGGGCGGCAAGAGCAAGCTCATCGGCGGTATCACCGTGTTCTACCTGTGCTTCGCGATCGTGTGGTCCGTCATGACCAACATCATGGCTATCTTTGAGAGCACGGCGTGCCTCGTCATTGCGGGGGGCACTGGCTGCTAAGAGAGCAATGTTATCAATGGAGTAGTCTTCGCTTTATGAACAGAAACCTTTGCTTTGTTGCGTTCCTCTTGTTGTTGTCGTCCATGTTGAAGTGATTCCACCAATGATATCGACGACAGAAGGTCAGACTTGAGCGTATGGTTGGATTGTAGCATATAAACTACGGCAACTTTTTCAATGGAAGTTCAAGACCGTACTTACACAGGATCATTTCTATAGTACCTTCTTTTCTACTTGACTTTCCAAGTAGACAACCTCAATAACTTTGATGATCGTATTCGACTTCATTCATTGACTCGGGATGTCGGTGGTTGCAGTGCTGTGTCCTCTTTTGGACCTGGTCTCCCCCATTGATGAACGTCCGCTGTCGCTATTCCAAGGCAGCGTGAGTGAGTGGAGTGATATGAGAAGTTATTGATTTTCTACTCTTACTTTTCTCCTTTATATTCTTTTACTAGTTAGTTATCTACCAGCTATTGTACAATTTGACCCTATGCGTCTACCATAGCAATCATGCGCTTTCGTATACCTGTACTATACATACACGCTCCGTGCAAGTACAGAAAATGGAGAGAGACTTTCTACTGTGCTATGCGTCTGTAGACATCTTGGAGGCCCTCGAACATGCCTGCTACAGTACGATCTTGGTAAATTACCAAGGTAAAAGTTTCAATTGCTATCTGAAACAAATCAATAAAAAAATGGCCCAAGAATACTCAACTTGCAACAAGCTCCCTTAAATTGCAACTCGGCCTACACTTATTGGTCTCCAATAACCGAAACGAGACCTTCCAGCGCTGCTTGGACACCGCCCATGCAGAGACTCTCACGCGCGCTGTATGCGGCATCGGCGCGCCGCGCTGGTCTATCCGCCTCTGCATGTATCTCCTCTCGCCATGTAGCGGCTTTCACGGCTTCAAACGCCCCCGCGTGGCCTCCAAACCGGCGGTTCTTAAGCGCACCCTCCGCCGTCCAAGAGACTGCCAATCTCGGCCGCTGCGCGCGTCGCAGGGCCAAGAAGCAGCGCGCCGCCGCTGCACATGCGAGCGCAAGTGAGGGATCAGGCAATGCAGCCCCTAATAAGCAGCAGAAGAAGGCCAAGAAGGGCAGGTTCAACGTGCACCGCTGCGTCGCGCAGCAGCAGATGCCGCTGAGAGACGTGCTGCCGCTGGTGCAGAGCGAGGTGCGCGCGCACACGCTGCGCGTGCCCATGGCGCGCCACGCCGTGGACTCGTTCTACTTCCACTGCGCGCAGCAGGCGGAGAGCAGGGAGCTCAGCGAGGACCTGCGCCTGCAGGTGCTGCGGTACTTCGACGACGAGCTGTTCACGTGGGACAAGGCGGAGCAGACACAGCGGTTCGTACTGGGCCAGTCACTTAATGAGGCTGTGTTCGGCTCGGTGATCAAGCTGCACCTCGCTGCGGGGGACACGGAGGCGGCGTGGAAGCTCATTAACAAGCTCAGGAAGGCGGTGAGGGCGAGAAGCAAGGCGGGACAGGAACCACCCAAGCTCCACTTCAGGACGGTGAGCCCGCTGCTTGAGCACGAGTGCAGACACGACCAGTTCGCGAGCGCGTACTCGAGGTGGCAGCAGCTCAAGCAGCACGACGTGGAGTGGACCAGCGCCATGGAGGACGTGCTAGTGCAGATGGTCATCGCCTGCGTCAAGAGCGACGAGCAGCAGCTCAACGAGTACACGGAGATGCCCGAGAGCGAAGCCAGCGAGCCGCACTTCCACGCGCAGATGGCGTCGCTGCTGCATGACCTACAGATCACGTGTCGTGAGGTGTCTCCGTCGAACGCTCAGCGCTTGCTGCATGCCTTCCGTGATGCTGGATACATCGTCGAGAATGTGCCGAGCGACGCGCACATGAGAAGCAAGTGTCCGTGCTGTGGTCAAGCACTGTGCAAGCAGGGGATGACGGAGCAGGAGCGGGCGTACATGCTCGCTGCTATCGAGTCCCGTCGGAGCAAGTTGGCGCCGGAGAACACAGTCAAGGAGTATTTGGACCCGTTCCGCGAGTGGCTGATGCTGCGTCACGAGAATTTCCAGCTTCAAAACGTAGTAGCGGGTTCGAAGGACGGAAGGCCGCTGCACTTCGTGCTGGACGGCCCCAACATCGCGTACATTAACCAGAACTTCGAGGCCGGCACTTACCGTCTTGATCAAGTCGATGCCATCGCGAAGGATCTGCAGGCTCAAGGCCACCTGGTCAGCATTACCATGCCTCAGGCTTACCTCGCGGACAAGTTCGTGGTGCGTATCCGTACGAAGCAGAACAAGTCTATGCGTCGCCAAGGCAAGTTCGTCTCTCGCGAGCGCACCCCCGAGGAGAAGGCCATCATGGAGCGCTGGAAGGATGAAGACATGCTCTACAGCTGCCGCACAGACTTCCTATCGGACGACCTCTTCTGGTTGTATGCTAGCGTGCTAATGGGACGCGAAGGCCGCGTGGTGACCAACGATCAAGGCCGCGACCACGTCTTCGCTCTGCTGAACGGCTACACCAGCACCAGCGGCCTAGCTCGACCTCAAAAGAACGGCAAGAAGAGCCCCTCTGAGGGATCAAGCACTCCTGCTATCTCCATGGACCTCATCGCGCGCTGGAAGGACATGACGACCGTGAACATCGAGATCAAGCACGAAGAAGTCGCGTTCAATGCTGCAGCTGCCGGCAACTTAACCACGCCGATTCCGATCGAGTCGATCCGCCTGCGGCATCCAGAGCCGTTCTCGCGCGTGCCGCAGGTGACGGCACCGCAGCACTTCCACTTCCCCATCGCGGAGCAGGCGAACATGAACGAGCATCCGAACCAGTCGATGGGTCAGAGGAAGCGCACGCGATGGCTGTGCGTACACCGCAAGGACGCGGCCAACTAGACAACTAACCAACCTCATAGACTGTAACCTCCGTGGTGACACTTTCACTACAGTGGGATGGATGATCACCACTTCATGACGCATTCGGTAGATGATGAAAAATGGCATTATATTGAGGAGACTAGTGCACAGTCTGGAAGCCTTGCAGGCTTGCGTGGCTTGGCTTGATCTCGCTTAGGCGTAGACGCACTTGCCCTCGCTGCACTTGAAGCCGGAGTCGCAGCCGTTGATGAAGAGGCTCGTGGCCGGGTTGAAGCACTGGCCGTTCGTGGGGGCACGGCAGGCGGTCTCACCGCGCGGGCAGTACTGGCCCGAGGGGCAGGCCTTGTAGCAGATCGCGCCGTTGTTGTCCTGCTCGACGTTGTGCACGCGGAGGTGGACGGAGGCCTGCTCCTCGGCGGCCATCGACTGGAACAGGCAGACGGCAGCAATGAGGGCGGAGGTGAACACGGTCGAGAACTTCATGGCGGCTTGGGGACTTGGAGTGTGGCTTTGGGGGCGAATTTCAGAGTGAACCAAGACCTGAAGGCCCCACTCATGAACTGCTAGGAGTTGGTGCTGGTGCTAGCGGTCGATAAATCAGGATCTGTGGAGGCGAGCGGCAGGCTCACCTTAGTTATACACTGTAGACATCTCATTCTTGCGCAAATCCTTCAAAACACAACATCGCAGACGACGTGGGTGAAGCGTGTGCAGTACTTTCCATTCTGTGTTGTGCCGTCTGAGGTGAAACACAGTGCTCGGCGGACCGTGCAGCAAAATATGACTTGTGAAGTGAATGGGAAGTCCGTCTCCGCATGAAGCACCAAATTTTGCAGCAAACTCGCTTGAAGTGACTGCGCACATTCCGAATTGTTTCCGCAGCTTGTTGTTGGGCGTCACCGGTATCTTCGATCTCGTCGAGGAAGACCTCGTCGAGCAGATTCAACCGCTCAGGCAAAGTGAAGGACAGGAAACGGGTGACCGTGCTCCTTCCTACTCAATGAGTCTTACTCATGAAATAATGCGATTCGAGCTCTGATGCCGTCGATTGCAGGATAGACTCGATGTCCACTTTCGACAAAGCTTTGTACTGTACAACGGCGCCGACGCCAACACCGGAACTGGACCACTTCGGTACTGTATCCACGGTTTCAACAATAGGTTACAGCACATGTAGCTCTTGTCTGCCTACCTTGCGATCGACTTACTGGTACTAGCCCACTTATTGAGTGAGCCGGCGGTGCTGCTCGATCAAGCCTATCCTTCTGATTGTTTTTGGCAAGTGAAGATACCATCAATCCTCACCGGTTGGCTCGGTGTCCGCAGATACACTTACAGTCTTCAGTTACCACGAATGGATCGCGCGACCACTTCAACCAGTGCCCTGCGTGGTGATGGCAAGGTAGAAGATAAGCAAGAACACAGCGATTCGAAAGCTACGACAAAATGTATTGCCTGGAGCTGCTTGTTTGTACCGTAACCAGTAGATGTCGTCTTTTGCTGTGTAGGACTACTGCGCCGCCGCGCAGTTGTTAATGAAGCTGACAGTTGTCGTTGCCTGCTTTGTCATCAGCGAGCTTGGTCGCTTGGGTGCTCGGATTTGGCCCGCTCTTCTCGTCTTTACTGGTAGACGCACTTGCCGTGGCTGCACTTGAAGCCGCGGCTGCATCCGTGCTGGAAAAGGCTCGTAGCGGGGTTGAAACACAGGTCGCCGGTCGGAGCACGACACTCGGTCTCGCCGCGTGGGCAATACTGTCCTGTCGGGCATGCTTTGTAGCAAATGGGAGCGTGGGCGGGTAAAGCTTCACTGGAGGTGGCGGCGGCAACGGTGGTAGTGATGGTGGTGGTGGTCTTGTAGACGCATTTGCCGTGGCTGCACTTGAATCCGGCATCACATCCGTGCTGGAAGAGACTGGTGGCCGGGTTGAAGCACAGGTCTCCTGTTGGGGCACGGCACTCGGTCTCTCCGCGAGCGCAGTACTGCCCCGTGGGGCATGCCTTGTAGCAAATGGGACCGTGGGCGGACGAAGGCGTCGTCTTGTAGACGCACTTGCCGTTGGTGCACTTGAAGCCGATGTCGCATCCGTGTTGAAAGAGGCTGGTGGCCGGGTTGAAGCACAAGTCGCCGGTGGGGGCGCGGCAGTTTGTTTCTCCTCGGGGGCAGTACTGTCCTGCTGGGCCTTGTAGCAGATGGCGCCTTGGGTGTTGGCGTTCACGCGGAGGAACGTCGTGGCCTCGGTTTCGGCGGAGGTGGATTGGAACAGGCAAGCGACGGTCACGAAGGCAGCGACGAGCGCGATGGAGATCTTCATGCTGAGTGGTTTGGTGGGGGGAGATTCTTGGGTGAACTGTGCAGGTGCGACCGAATTCGAGAGTGAGAGCGGATAAGGCGACAACGGATTGGGGGTAAGTTGTGATGCTGAGCTGGGCGTTCGCTCGATACTCCTTGGCATGACCAGGAGCCCTCACCATGGTGATTCGGACAGCAAAAAATGTGAGACGAGCGCTGTGGAATCAAGTTGAAGTGGTTTCTGGTGAAAACCGCTTCAAGCTAGTTTCGAGCACGGATCCTGTAGAGCCTCAGACCTGACTAGGATGTGGACGCAAGCCGCGCCGAAGAGCATAACGCCGCTGGTTGCGTGAGCACGAGGCGGAGTGGAGCGAGAGCTCTGGCAACGGTTGAAAGTGTCACGTCGTGCGGTTCCGTTTGTGAGCTACACCAAGTTGTTCCTGTAGCAGAGCGCTTCCCTGCGCGGGCTGTAGATCAAGCGATCGCACTCGTTGGTTGTGGGTACCGACCGCCTCCAAGAGGCGAGTAGATTGCAATTTTCGCGATCGTTTCTGCCAGGGCCGTCGCATGTTGATGCTCATTTGGCGCGGTCGTTGCTGTAGTAGCTGCGTCGGTCGTTTTAAGCCCTGGGGCGTGATAGTGGCCGTCTGCGGTGCCATCGCCCGCAATATGATATCAAGCAGCAAGTACTACAGAGCAGATTTGAGCTGTGTATTGACCAAGCCAGGCGTCTTAACTTGCAGATTCTATCTTAGCGTAGTGCAAAGAGGCAGTGTTCTTGATGGCCCTGAGGCTATCATTCCCCTGAAACAACCTGGTGCAGCAACGACCGCGCCAAATGAGCATCAACATGCGACGGCCCTGGCAGAAACGATCGCGAAAATTGCAAGTCCACGAGCTCTACTCGCCTCTTGGAGGCGGTCGGTACCCACAACCAACGAGTGCGATCGCTTGATCTACAGCCCGCACAGGGAAGCGCTCTGCTACAGGAACAACTTGGTGTAGCTCACAAACGGAACCGCACGACGTGACACTTTCAACCGTTGCCAGAGCTCTCGCTCCACTCCGCCTCGTGCTCACGCAACCAGCGGCGTTATGCTCTTCGGCGCGGCTTGCGTCCACATCCTAGTCAGGTCTGAGGCTCTACAGGATCCGTGCTCGAAACTAGCTTGAAGCGGTTTTCACCAGAAACCACTTCAACTTGATTCCACAGCGCTCGTCTCACATTTTTTGCTGTCCGAATCACCATGGTGAGGGCTCCTGGTCATGCCAAGGAGTATCGAGCGAACGCCCAGCTCAGCATCACAACTTACCCCCAATCCGTTGTCGCCTTATCCGCTCTCACTCTCGAATTCGGTCGCACCTGCACAGTTCACCCAAGAATCTCCCCCCACCAAACCACTCAGCATGAAGATCTCCACCGCGCTCGTCGCTGCCTTCGTGACCGTCGCTTGCCTGTTCCAATCCACCTCCGCCGAAACCGAGGCCACGACGTTCCTCCGCGTGAACGCCAACACCCAAGGCGCCATCTGCTACAAGGCCTGCCCAGCAGGACAGTACTGCCCCCGAGGAGAAACAAACTGCCGCGCCCCCACCGGCGACTTGTGCTTCAACCCGGCCACCAGCCTCTTTCAACACGGATGCGACATCGGCTTCAAGTGCACCAACGGCAAGTGCGTCTACAAGACGACGCCTTCGTCCGCCCACGGTCCCATTTGCTACAAGGCATGCCCCACGGGGCAGTACTGCGCTCGCGGAGAGACCGAGTGCCGTGCCCCAACAGGAGACCTGTGCTTCAACCCGGCCACCAGTCTCTTCCAGCACGGATGTGATGCCGGATTCAAGTGCAGCCACGGCAAATGCGTCTACAAGACCACCACCACCATCACTACCACCGTTGCCGCCGCCACCTCCAGTGAAGCTTTACCCGCCCACGCTCCCATTTGCTACAAAGCATGCCCGACAGGACAGTATTGCCCACGCGGCGAGACCGAGTGTCGTGCTCCGACCGGCGACCTGTGTTTCAACCCCGCTACGAGCCTTTTCCAGCACGGATGCAGCCGCGGCTTCAAGTGCAGCCACGGCAAGTGCGTCTACCAGTAAAGACGAGAAGAGCGGGCCAAATCCGAGCACCCAAGCGACCAAGCTCGCTGATGACAAAGCAGGCAACGACAACTGTCAGCTTCATTAACAACTGCGCGGCG
Source organism: Phytophthora sojae (assembly GCF_000149755.1). NCBI lineage: Eukaryota > Oomycota > Peronosporomycetes > Peronosporales > Peronosporaceae > Phytophthora > Phytophthora sojae. The sequence continues at coordinate 357,373 of NW_009258119.1, forward strand.
GCGCAGTAGTCCTACACAGCAAAAGACGACATCTACTGGTTACGGTACAAACAAGCAGCTCCAGGCAATACATTTTGTCGTAGCTTTCGAATCGCTGTGTTCTTGCTTATCTTCTACCTTGCCATCACCACGCAGGGCATGGTCGCGCGATCCATTCGTGGTAACTGAAGACTGTAAGTGTATCTGCGGACACCGAGCCAACCGGTGAGGATTGATGGTATCTTCACTTGCCAAAAACAATCAGAAGGATAGGCTTGATCGAGCAGCACCGCCGGCTCACTCAATAAGTGGGCTAGTACCAGTAAGTCGATCGCAAGGTAGGCAGACAAGAGCTACATGTGCTGTAACCTATTGTTGAAACCGTGGATACAGCACCGGAAGTGGCCCTGTTCCGGTGTTGGTGTCGGCGCCGTCGTAAAGCGCCTTCTCGACAGTAGAAATCGAATCCATCCTGCACCCCCACCAACAAAGTGAGTATTATAATCCCGAAGCGCATATTTCATCAGTAGGAACACTGTCATAGCTACCTCCCTCCTTTTCCACCGCTCTTCACGTCCGCTCGCGGACACCTTCTCCGACGGGGTCGACGAGGTCGACGAGGTCAGTGGCTTCAATCCACGCCCAACAACAACCTGCGGAAACGACTCGGAATTCGCCAAGCCACTTCAAGGAGCAAACTTAGCTGTTCTACTCATTGAACGGTGTTCAATGATCCTGTGCGTAAATAGGAGACGGATCTCGCGCTTTATGTTTCAGTGCACGAGTCTTGTCTTCGCTGTGAGTGCTGTGTTTCAACTCAGACGGCAGCGGTCAGTGTTTGCACTGCAACTTTTGCAGTCGTGAGACGCGAAAATGTAGCGGCTGCGAGAGATTTGCACAGCAGCTCAAGGCTTGAGCTTTTCGCCACTGGCAAGTAGCCAAGTTGCCAGGATCATCGGAGGCGAGCCTGTGACTGAGTCAGTCCCTGATTTATCTCTCGCATCACATCTAACTCGCGCTCGCGCAACGAGCCTTCACCTTGTCTGAATATGGACGAGATGCTGCGCACGTGCAGCGAGAAGATCGCTAAAGTTGTCAAACTGTCACGCCACTGGTGACGGCACTGCAGCCCCAATCAATTGACGAAACGAGCATGATGCAGGGTTCAAATGGACAGTATTATTGTCGTAATATGGGCACAAGAAGGGAGACTACAGCAGGAGGGGGCGCTGCCTCTTGGATCATAGGGCTCGCTTAGGCGTAGACACACTTGCCGTTGCTGCACTTGAAGCCGCGGTCGCAGCCGTTGGCCAGGAAGAGGCTCGTGGCCGGGTTGAAGCACTGCTTGCCCGTGGGGGCACGGCAGGCGTTCTCGCCACGCGGGCAGTACTGGCCCGTGGGGCACGCCTTGTAGCAGATCGCGCCGTTGGGGCTCTGCTCGGTGTGCACGCGGAGGTGCACGGAGGCCTGCTCCTCGGCGGCCGAGGGCTGCAGCAGGCACACGACGGCGACGACGGCGGCGGTGAAGACGGTCGAGAACTTCATGGTATTGACTGGGGGAAGAGGAGGAGGAGGAGGGAGACTGGGGACTTGAGAGGCGAATCCGGAAGTGAGCCGATAAATCAGTGCGTGCACAAAGAGCGCTGCAAGGCTTTCAAATCAGTGGCTCGGCGATACTCAAGTCAAGACCTCGGATCGGATACTGAGATCAAGATGTTGCAGGTCATGTGGGTTCACTACGAGGACTGAGATGCGGGTGCCTTGGGGCCCGTCGCCAATGTAGCGGCATTGATTGAGACGGCTATTGAGAACACTTTGATGTTCACAGTTGCAGACGTAGCGGACTTGAAAGCTCGCGATCACTATGGCCTTTGATGAAGCCGCTGCGGCTACGACTTCTGGAGTTATTTGAGTCTTGAAAAAAGGATACTTTCCAAAAATAGAAGATACTGGTGCAGAGACGATCCTGTTTTGGATTTAAAACCCCGATATAATGACCATAGTGACCTTTTTATCAAATCAGGTGCTCATTCTGGTAGTGCGCAATTGAGGATTGTCGATGTAGTTGCCGCGAGCTGCACGCAGTCATGCCCCAGGCTTTCCTCTCTTCCTTCGTGTGTGGTAAGTTGTGTGTGAAGTGTTTCTGATGTGTCTTGTCGAAATGGCTTGCACCGGAAGCTTGAAAATAGAATCGAGCGGTGGATTCTCCCCCGCCGTCTCAGTTCGGCATATCCGCGGCAACAGCAACGGCGGCAACAGCAAACGGCGAAATCGTCACGCGCTGCTCCACCGGAAATGCCGCTAACACGTCCTCTCTCCACCGACAGCTCAAGAATGCCGCCTGATTTGACCGGAGAGGACGGAGGAATAACTGCACCGGAGTGCGGCGCATGGGGTCGACAATACAGGCTTCCTTACCGTGCTCTTTCGGCGGGGTATTGCCCGAGCGCGACGGGAGCGTCGCTGGGCGGTTAGGCAGAGCGAACGGCTTCTTTGCGATGCTCGTGGCCGCTCGAACCCACCTTCGTCTCAAGTGCCTGACGTCGCCGCCGAATCCCAGCACCACCGCAGATACGCTACGCTGCCCTCAGCCAGCGTGCGTGCGGCACTGACAAGTCGCCAGTTGCAGTGAATGCCGCCGGCTGGAAGTGGGTGCCCAGCTGCCGCAAAGTGTAGCTACACTTCAACAAGCGTTTCGGAGGTTCTGGCGATCCCCGCTTCGGCCAAGCGCGTACGAACGGAAAATCGGCCCCGGTATCCCATGTACAGCGAGGGTTCTTCTGCGGGGGCTCGTCATCATCTCTCGCTTGGGTAAACCTGGGCGGCGCTGCCCGAGTGATAATCCACGCGGAGAAGACTGCGATATGCAACAGGCAGCCGCGGCGGAAGGTGAAGTGAATAAAATAGAGGGTAAAACGGCGGCGCGCCGGATTTCCTCTTGGGCTCAGTATGGAACAGTCCCTCCGCTTGTCTATCCAACGGTCTTCCAAAGGCAACCCAGCTGTTCTCTGCATTCGCCGTTCGGCTCAGCCGCCATTACCCAAAGCAAGCCTCAAGCCCCACCTCAGCTTCACTTTACTACACTACACTACACAACACGCCCAGCATGACCCGCCGACCATCCCCAAGCAGCAGCAGCCACAGCATCATCCGCCGGCGCCACACAGGCACTGGCCTGAGCGCGTCCACGCCGCCCGGTGTCGGCGCCGCCTCGGCCGCCAAGAACCGCCGCTTCAGCCTCGACCAGAGCGCCGTCTCGTCCGTCGTCTACTGCGAGGGCTACGCGCGCATCAAGCGCCGCAACGTGCTGACCTGGAACACGCGCTTCCTCGTGCTCAGCGACACGGAGCTGCTGGTCTTCCAGAACAAGCAGGACGCCAGCTACCGCCGCAACGTGCTCGAGACGCTCGAGCTCGCGAGCGGCCGCGTGGGCCCCAAGACGGACTTGGGCATCGAGTTCACGTTCGCGGACGGCCGCGAGATGCTCGGCCGCGTTTTCAGCCGCGCGGACCAGGCGCAGTGGGTCTCGGCCTTCTACCAGCTGGCCATGCGCAGCGAGGTGCGGCGCGTCAAGAGCGCCTCCATGGAGGAGCAGGGCGAGGTCGAGAAGCGCCGCGTTTCGTTCTTCGGCAGCGTGCTCGTGCGCACCATCCCGACGGTGCCCGACGACCAGGTGCCCGAGCTCTTCTACAGCAAGAAGGACGTCGAGAAGTTCTCGGAGCAGGCCTCGAGTCTGCGCAGCCGCACGGGCGACGCCGTGTCGCTCGTGTTCCGCAAGCCCACGCTGCCGTGGCGCCGCCAGGTCGTGTAAGTAAGGGCAGCGGATACTCACGCCCCTATTCAAGCGTCATGTGGTCAACCGGGAGCTACACACACGCCCAGCCAGACCCGAGAGTCCCTCTATTTATTAGCAGCCGCGCTCCGTTGGGGAGAGCGCGCGCACCGTGTATCCTGTGGTAGTCCTGCCTGTTATAAGACCATTACAATCGTTACACATTTCTGCATGCTTCACTCCGCGGTCTGCTTGGTTCCCGTACGCGGCGGTGCCGCCAGCCGGCCTCGCCGGACGAGATCGGAGCGACGGCTCGGAGAACAGCCGCATCGGAAATATTGCCGTGAGAGACGCGCTGCATGTGGCTCCGAGCGGAAGTGCTGGAGGCGCACATGCAGCAGACAGCCACGGTACAGTACCGGTATGAAGCAAGAAGCCGGAAGAGCGAAGTTTGAGTGCAGTGTCTGGCGGCGTGCGGGTCTCGCCACGTCGTGTAGCCGCAGCGCGCTGCCTTGGTGCGGACAAGACGAGCTGCCGTGGAGGCTCCTTGTTGACGACGCCGAGCTCGTCATGGAACGCCTCCCCCGGCTATCCGCCGGTGCCCCAAGCTGTCCGGACGAGCTCTCGATCGGGGGCTGTGCTCCGCATGGAACGGCCGAGGGCAAGAAGCGCATTTGTGGCCTCGGTCCGCCATGCGGTGGTCAAGCGAGTTTCGAGCTCTTCTGGACACGCCAACAGCGCCCGGCTCGTGCACGAACAGGGACAATTATTTCCGATCGCAGCACTGTCCATCCAAGTGCATATAATACTTCTGATAGTCACTACTCGGAATAGTAACTACCTACGTCCGATCTCAAATGCCCCTCACCGTTCAAAGTTCAGCTTTTCGACCAAGTCTCCGTGTGACAAGCACAGGCCGTCCGTCGTCTGTTGCTTGGTTGCTCGCCTCGGACTTGCTCATTCCCCGACTTGCCCTCCCGCGCTCATTCGGAAATCAACCAGCCACTTCACTACACCCCGTCGACGCTGCAGTATCTAGCCATGAAGTTCTTCAGCTGCCTCGCTCTGGTCGTGCTGGCACTCACGGCCGCCGCAGTCTCCGCCAGCGCCCCGGAGGAGACCGGCGTCAAGGCCCGCCACATGCTGGCAATGGGCGACGAGTCCGTCATGTTCGCGCGCGGCTCGCTGCGCCGAGAGGAGGAGACGGACTAGAGAGAATCGTCCCAGAACCTCAGGATGCAGCGGTGATGCAGAGCTAGACACCCCACGCGAGCGGGACGCAGAGCCGCCGCCACTGCACAACGTCGAGAAGAAGAAGAAGCCACTTCGAGACAAGCAAAAGCAGTCGCTACTGCACGATATGAGCCCGACAAGCTGTAACCTACTTAATCTTATTGCTCGCATCCGTGGCATCCACACCGCTCGCTCTTTCGGCCTGCTCCTTTCCGTTTGGGGTGGCAGATTGCTTATTCGTCGTCTCGTGAGCGTGCTTATCATGATAGGTCTGGCGCGGAGCAGAGAGCTTGGAGTATGTCGACATGTTGGTTGGAGTACGATTGTGTCCATCGTGGTGCCAGTTGCTCCTGCTTTTCATTGCGGCGAGCTGTGCTCATCGAAAAGCTGGGCCCCAGTTCAGACAAGAACAGATCCGCTCAGTCTTAACTATCTTATGTAGTTCACGCTGATAAGAGTAGCGGTGGCTTGAACCTAACGCAAGCTGTAGCTTAGCTAAATCCTGAGCGTGATCGCCACAAGTACTTCGTCGAGACCCAGCATGCACCGTAGACCGCACGGTCGAGCCGAGCCTAGTGTCGAAATCGTACGATCGCTTATTTCGCGATCGAGTCTCGGTCCGCCTCGAGCACTGCCCGGCAGCAACGCCAAGAGACGTTGAAGGTTGCTGCTCTCAGCCCTTTCAACCTGTCGCTTCCTTCAGTCCATCAGGCTCCCGGCTGCGAGCGCCGAGCCCAGCTGCCGCTGTCAAAACCACAAACAGCGAAACCTTGACCGTCAGTGCGCCTTGTCGATGCGGCCTTTTCGACTCGACGTTGCGGGAGTGGTTAGAGCAACCATAAGTATGGTTGCTTTTAGCCATTCTGAGACATGTATGGCTGCTTTTAGGGATTTCAAAAATTACGAGCGTAATTTAAATGTCTAAATTACCATTAAGCCCTTAGGTACGCAAATCACGCTAAAGTGCGCTTCTGATTAGGTACGATATCATTAAGTGCGCCACCTCACAGCCGCTCATTTTAAGAATCGCGCTGCTGAACGGAGGCCACGTGGGGCACGCACCTCTCGCGAATGAGTCAAGCACCAAACGGCGAGGGGGGACCGATGGCTCCTGCGGGGGGAGCCATTATAAACGGTAATCAGTATGCTCCATGTTGGTGGCAACGAGAGTATCTACGTGCCTCACATTTTGTTTGAATTCTGTCGGTACGTATTGTTTAGGCCGAAAGCTGCGGAACGTAAACGAGGAGCTAAACTACATGTACGCCGCTCTCGGGATTGAAAAAGACGACGACGAAGACGAAGACTTTGTTCTGGATGAGGAGGATGAGGAGGACAACGGCGACGAAGAGGCGGAGGATTGCTACCAAGAGGAGGAAGACGAAGAAGAGGTCGATGATGACGAGGAGAGCGATCGCGATGAAGAGGAGGGTGACGACGATGAAGAGGAGGCGAGTGACGAGGAACAGGAGGCAGACGACGGAGAATCCAGCACAGAAGACGAAGCAGAAGCGAGTAAGACTCGTTTGGATTATTGTTGATACTTTTTGAGTTGAACTGATAATGTATTGTGTATTTTTTTAGTTTGTTTAGAACGCAGGACACGCAAACAGAGCCCCGAGCCGAGAAAGAAAGCCACAGCACGCAAGAAAACACCAGGTATTCTCGTTAAAGTTGCTTTAAGCAAAAAGATTGCGCTATCATTAATATTGACATTCACTTTGGAATCGATAGATACCGCTCTGGCCAAATGCAAGCTTTCTGCTGGGGTGAAGCCCAATCTTTCGCGAAAAAGCGTAAGGCGGAGCTGCAGCTTCACGAGTCTGTCGACGCTGATTCGACCCCACGTTTATCCAAGCGGAACAAGCAGTACATACCGCGGAAGCGATCAAGCAAGCACCTTGACGAGTTGCGGGAGATCAACGAGGAGCGCGAAGAAATTATCAACCCCGTTCCGCCCTTTACCCCAGCGATTATCAAGAGTTGGAGCAAGTTCAACGCACACAAGCAGAAGCACCACCTCAAGTTTGGAGTACGAAGCTCGGACACGAAATCAGTACAACAGGTATGTGTGACCTCTGTTTGATGAGAAATTTATGTTATTAACCAAACCCCCTTTCATATGCAGCAATCATCGGGACCAAATCCCTCCACGTTTTAATTGGAGTCACAAGGTCTTCCGCTGTACACACGGTGTTTCGCAAGCGTCGCGCTCCAAGGGACATCGCAATAGAAAAGGCAACTATTGCGGGTGTCCTGCACGCATGACACTAACCGTTCAGCGGATGGAAAAAGGCAAATTTCGAATTGTCATAAGAAACGAAGTATCTGCCTTTTCGTGTATTTGTTTGCTTTGTTAGTATTTCTCACATGTCGCTGTTGATAATCAGAACTTTACCCACACGCACCCGACCACGCGAACGCAAGCATCGTTGTACCTGACAACAAAGACACTTCCGTTGGACGAGCAAGATCTCGGAGATGTTAAGACTTTAACGGATGCTAGTGTTTCTTCCAAGCACATCACGAACTTCCTGAATGAGAGAATCGGTGCGTAGTTTTATATATGATATGCTGAAGTGATACTTACGTTACTGTTCGCGCTTTGTGTGTTTCCTAGGCTGCAAAATAACACCTCAACAGACCCGTAATCTGATCCGCAGTATTATGGGGCACGAAGCAGCGGAGGCCCGTTTGAAAGACACGCTACAAGCTATCCGCCAGTTAGACGGTAGTGACGTCCTTGCTATTCAAGACCAAATGGACGTGACATGCGGTATCGTGATGCAAACAAAGGTGCAGAAGTTGATGTTCGAGCGCTGGGGCGACACTCTTACGATGGATTTCACTCACGGCACGAACAATTTGGGCTATCACTTGGGTGCGTATGAGTTGTTCGGTATAGCAACTTCATATTTGTTACGGCAACCTTGCGTAGTTATAGCAACCATATCGATGATATAGCAACCTTATTAACAAAGTAATTTTCTACTGTTGTGTGTTGGATATTTCAGGGAGTCTGGTCGTCACAACTGCTACTGCTAGAGGGTTCCCAGTTGTAGACTTCATATGCCTCAACCAACGAGCTCCAATGATGACAACAATCCTGGAGTATTTTCAAGAGAAGAACCCAAGTTGGCGGATGATATCCTCCATCGTGATCGACAAAGATTTCGTTGAGTGGAGGGTGCTGAAAACACTATTTCCTGCTGCGAAAGTTTTACTTTGTCAATTCCATGCCATTTCGTACTGGAAGAAGGTGATGCAGCGGGCCCCATACAAGCTGAAGGTGTCTGAACGCGACGAGTTACTCAACCCGATGATAAAAACGCTGTACAGGTACGCAACAGGTTCTATTTATGATTCTTGTGGTAACGCTAACTTTGGAAAACAAACCATATGCAGCTCCACAGAGACAGGTTACGATTCTAGTTACGGTGCATTGAAGCAATACTGCGAAGACAACAAGAAACAAGCTTTATTCTCGTACTTTGAAAAGAACTGGGATTCGTGTCGCGACATGTGGGCGAACTTTGCTCGCAGCAAATTTTTCACGGCTGGGAATACTACAACGAACAGGATCGAGTCAAACTGGAATCAAGTGAAAATACTGTTGGGGCATAAGACACGAATTGACAAGACTATTGCGGGCTTGGTGCAGCATCAAATCATGATAACTCAGCAGATCGGGTTCGTCATCGCGCAGTACCATTCGACTTCGCCCGTTCCTAAAACCATACCGATGTTTCTCCGGACGGTAGCAACTCGACTGTACCCTGACATCTTCGAGAAAGTGAGAAAAGAGTGGGAACGATTTGTGAACTTCATGGCAGACGCGACTTGTGAGCGTACAGCGTCGAGTCCTTCACAATGGAAAATTTATTGCGGGAATCAAACCTTTCGCTGTCACGATGTGGAGTGGACGTGTACTTGTCTATTTTATAGCAGTCACCATTTACCATGTCGTCATCTTATGCACTTAGCACGCGAGGGGCATGGCTTCAAACTGCTTCCAGCTATGGCAATTCATGATCGGTGGAGTACGTACCAGGCCTTGGAAGTGAAAAACGAATTGACGGCTGCAGCGGAAATGTTACAGCCAATTGTGCAGATGTCCAAGTTAAGGTTGCCGAAAGTAAAGTTGCCGAACGACACTGGGGCTGAACCAGAACAACCACTTTATGCTGCGGGGGGTAACGCTTCGCCAACCAAAGCTAGGAAGCAAGTTGCGTACGTACGGCTACGGCGAGGTGAACGGGCAAACCAGGTTGTATTGTCTTCAGCTGAAAAATACGCATACGCAAAAGCGATGCTGGAACCGCTATTGGAACACCTGTCAGATTTGTCTAGTGCAGACTTCTACCAAGAACTAAGCGCCTGGAAGGAAACGATCGACATAGGGCTCAACCGTGTCAACCCTGCCCCCCAACCGAGTTCTACAGAATCTGCTGAAGATAGCAAGCAAGAAGAAGATGTATCTGAACCTGTCTCAGACTCCATTCTGGACCCCGTGGAGGCAATGGGGACTATGACGCTCATGGACGCATTGGAAAGCAGCCCCATGACCATGAATTATGGCGATTACGAGTCCGACGAAAGTATGTTACCGACACAACGCACTCACCTTTCGCAGTCATCTCCAATTCGACCCCCATCGACGAGAAATCTCATGACAGCTGCGGAATGAGTAGCTGTGACAAGGTTTCAAGCTCTACGAAGCCTGACACAGAGTCGCGCGTGGGCCAGGTCGATGTCATTAGAGTTCCTAAGCCACCAAGCCAAGGAAAGTCAAGGTCAACTCCGAAACAGCTGAGGCAAACTACGATCAGTCTCAAAGCCGACCGTCTTGCTGTTCACAAGTACCCCACTGAACTCGCCGTGGCTTTGGATCAGTTCCTGATTTGGGCCAGAAACACCTCAAATCTGAAGCGCGTGATGGAGATGCTGTCGAAGTATCCTGTTCAGCTGGAGGATGCCTATCTAAGAGCTCGGAAGATTGATTGTCATTGGGAAATTGTACGACCTGCGGACTACATGCACACATTTGTAATTCCACAAGACCTCGCCCTATGAATGCAGGCAGCAACGACTACTACCCGGAAGGAGAAGCAGCCAATTGTACTGGATGAAAAGGCCAAGAAGCAAGGACTTGCTCTCGACGTCGTCTTGGCGATTGATCCAAAACTGTGGAAATTTAGCGGGTATGGTTGCTTTAGCGATATGGTTGCTTTAATTGGGCTGCTTTAACATGCTTATGTTTCTAGACAATATGTAGGTGCTCTAACAGGATTCTACGCGATCAAGGCGAAGTGTACCTCATGGTTGAAGGACCGAAAGTGGCTGGAGCAAGATTGGCGTAAAGTTGACTCCATCGTGGATCTTTTCGCTGCGGAGACAGCAACTGCAGGACTACCGCGTGATGCTGTTCCCGAGCGGCACCAAGGTCTAGCGAACGAAATTATCTCAAAGTTTACTTCAAGTCGGCTACGCACTGAATTTGTGACGCTCTCCAACAAAGTCCTGATCAGCTTTGACAACATCGTGGGAGGGATCTGTCGTGGATGGCTAAATGATAGCCCTGTGGACTTTTGCTTGGAGACCCTTGCGAGATCGGTGGGGAAGTGCCATGTGCTGTCATCACTGACATGGGCTATCGGATGGCCAAGTCTCCCTAAGACAGCACTTGCAGCAACGAATTTTATTATCCACCCCGTTAATCTGCACGCAGACCACTGGGGGGTAATTATCCTTCGCCTACGCTACACGGCAAAAACAAGCAAGCTTCGGGTGCATGTTTACATGTACGAGCCGCTCATTGATGATGACTATCACCATGAAATGGAAATCGTGTGGACTGGAATTCCGAAAGACAAAGAAAATGAAGGAAAGGAGGGGCTTCGTGGTTATGTGGAGCGGGCACAAGGCTTCTGACCCCCGTGGCCATCTTTTCTTCGATCCGATTGAGTGGATCTGTGCCACTCAACAACCTGATTTTGCTAGCTGTGGTGTAATGGTAGTAGCCCAAGCCCACAGCTATCTTACGGGGAACTTGCAGATGCAACTTTCTAGAATTTCCAAGAACGACGTCAAGGTGATGCGATTGAAAATGCTGTGGGTCATCATGTGTTACTCCCAAGAACGTCATCTCTCTGAACGCGACGTCGCTAAAGATAGCCAGATTCATCAGCAGCTACAGAACCAGCTCTGAGAAACACCACAATCTGTATTTACCTTTAAATACAGAGTCTATGCTGCATTAGTCTTTCATTTTTCGCACCGCCAGCTCCAGTAGAACATCGAGGGAAACAGCGCCGTCCTCTGCGGTGAGACCACCTTGGTCGGCCCCTTCATCGCCCAAGACGGCTGCTAACGCATAGCTGTTCTCTTCGCGATCTTCGACGGGGGCTTGGATTTGTAGCTGCGCTGCCAGAAGCTTTTCCAGATGCTCGGTAAGCTCATCCAGCTTCTTCTTGAGGAGTGCAATCTCGGCGATTCTCGCGCGCACCAGCTCATGTGCCAGCGATTTCTTCTCCATTTTTGCTGTCGCTCAAACTCTGCTAAGTGTTGAAAATGTGGGACACATATTGTCATGTGTTTCACGTATTGCTGTGTTGAGAACATCAGTTAGACGCCACCACGACGTGTCTAAATTTAGAGATATATGTAGCAAGACCATGACGAGGGCGACGTGTCCCTGTCATTTACGCGTCATTTAAAATAAATTACCGGGTGCCAGCTGGTTTTAGGGTTGCTTTAGGCCTTGTGGTTGCTTTAATTTCTGTCGTGTTGTCGTCATATGGTTGCTGTAGCGCCATTCCGAAGTTGCAGCGTTTGCCACTCTCGCCGGTCACGGCTGTTGACTCAATCAAATCGTATGAACCGCTTGTCTTGGCCCAGCATTCGCAGTTTTGGCCGCCGAGTTCCGCCTTGGCTCGTTTAATCTCTCTGACGCTGCAACAAAACGACAAAAAAGCTCACTTTGACCAAGTGGGAATGTAGCGAAACATTCCGTGTATTCTATTGGCTGAAATTATCCACCGAGACCTCGTTCATTGGGTATAACTATTTTGCTACCGACTGAGCTGAAGAAGGTGAGCGGAGATTCCGCTGCGGAACGAGGAGCGTAGCGCGGCGAGCATAGCAAGCGGAGTGGGCCAAGCATCCTAAAGCGCCGCCACGTGCGGCGGCGCTCTGTTATTTTGCACTTCAAACGGCAAAACGGGAGGAATCGTGTCCCTACGCGCGCTACGCTGCCGCTTGTGGCTCTGTCGTGTGTTTCCTAGGGACAGATGCTGCAAGGGAAAGCTGCTGAAGCGAGGCTGGGTACTGTACGTGTCGAAAGAGAGCTCAAACGATAGTGAAACACCGGTGCTTGCCAATGTTACGGCGCCCCAGATGGAGCCCGTGAAGCGCTGCGACGGACAATATCTGCGATCGGACGAACAGCGGACAGTAGGCAACCACCTTGTTGCCCTCTTTTGAGGCGAGACTTGTTGGCCTTCCTCCTGTTCATTTTCCAATTGGCCTTCTCCAGCCACAGTCACATCGGCTCAAGACCAACAAAGAATCATGCGTCTGTATCACGCTCTGCTCGTCACTGCGGTCGCTCTGCTGGCCAGCAACGCCTCCGCTGGCCGTGCTGACTGCGATATGATCCCCGGCGACTACGTCGAGTCCTCCAACGGCTCGGTGGAGCAGGGCTCCACGGCCAACTCCGCCGTCGGTGCCAGCCAGGCCAGCCAGGGCTCTGCTCCGTCGGACGAGACCCCGGTGCAGCAGTACTCCACGACCAACTCTGGTGCCAGCCAGCCCGCTTCTGCCAGCGGCTCGGCCCCCAAGGACTCCTTCGACGGCTATGACGCTTCGAACGACTCCCCTGTCCAGCAGGGCTCGGCTGTCGGTGCCAGCCAGGCAAGCCAGGGCTCTGCTCCGTCGGACGAGACCCCGGTGCAGCAGTACTCCACGACCAACTCTGGTGCCAGCCAGCCCGCTTCTGCCAGCGGCTCGGCCCCCAAGGACTCCTTCGACGGCTATGACGCTTCGAACGACTCCCCTGTCCAGCAGGGCTCGGCTGTCGGTGCCAGCCAGGCAAGCCAGGGCTCTGCTCCGTCGGACGAGACCCCGGTGCAGCAGTACTCCACGACCAACTCTGGTGCCAGCCAGCCCGCTTCTGCCAGCGGCTCGGCCCCCAAGGACTCCTTCGACGGCTATGACGCTTCGAACGACTCCCCTGTCCAGCAGGGCTCGGCTGTCGGTGCCAGCCAGGCAAGCCAGGGCTCTGCTCCGTCGGACGAGACCCCGGTGCAGCAGTACTCCACGACCAACTCTGGTGCCAGCCAGCCCGCTTCTGCCAGCGGCTCGGCCCCCAAGGACTCCTTCGACGGCTATGACGCTTCGAACGACTCCCCTGTCCAGCAGGGCTCGGCTGTCGGTGCCAGCCAGGCAAGCCAGGGCTCCGCCCCGGACACTCCGGTGCAGCAGTACTCGACGGCCAACTCGCAGGGCTCCGCTCCGTCGGACGCTTCGTTCACCAGCAGCTACCCCGGCCCCACTCCGGACTTCCCTGAGTACGGCCAGGGCTCCGCTCCGGCTGACTTCCCTGAGTACGGCCAGGGTTCCGCTCCGACGGAGTCCCCGGTGCAGCAGTTCTCCACTGCTAACTCTGACGTCGGTGCCAGCCAGGTGAACCAGGGCTCCGCTCCGTCGGAGGAGACCCCCGTTCAGCAGGGCTCCGCTCCAACGGACGCTTCGTTCACCAGCAGCTACGCCGGCCCCACTCCGGACTTTCCGGAGTACGGTCAGGGCTCCGCTCCGACGGAGACTCCGGTGCAGCAGTTCTCCACTGCCAACTCCGACGTTGGCGCCAGCCAGGTGAACCAGGGCTCTGCTCCTTCGGACAAGACCCCGGTGCAGCAGTACTCCACTACCAACTCGGCCAGCCAGGCTTCTGCTTCGGGTTCCGACGATGTTCAGCAGGGTGTTGTGGTCCCTGGCGGCGATGTTGAGGATGCCTCGCAGAAGACCGACGTTGCTGGCGAGTCCGACATCAACTTCAAGACCACCCTGGCCCCTACCGCCACCACCGCCGCACCTGAGGTCGCTGCTAGCTCCAGCGGCTCGAGCTCTTCCAACTCCACGGTCACTACTTCCAGCACCGGTTTCTGCGCTAAGCCGCGTGTTCGCATCACGGAGGTCGACGTTGGCGCCGCCATCGAGAACAACGAGGAGGAGGCCGCCCTCAAGGTTATCGCCATCGCTGCTCTGCCCTCGGGCGGCTCTCGCATTGCCTTCCAGAGCGGTGACAACGTAATCGTTCGTGAGCTGGACGCCAACGACAAGCTGGTGGCCAGTAGCCCCGCCGTCAAGGTGCCGATGAACGACTTCGCCGACATCTACGCCGACAAGAATGGCTTCGTGATCCTCGGAACGAGAGACGCTGAGGGCGGCGGCACCCTCAACTGCGGTAACCCGAGCAACCTGTGCGGTGGTGGCCCGAGCCCCGCTTCGCCTTGCTACGACATGTACATGGCCCGTTATGACGGCACGAGCGAGAAGTGGGCCACCAAGCTCACGTCGTCCAGTGCTTCCCTGCCTCCTTACTCGACGGGCAAGACTGGCCCGGACGTGTACATGATCTGGTGGTACGCTCACCACGGCCGTATCGCGTACGACGGCACCAACTGGGCCGCGTACTTCGGCGCTGCCATCTCGACGTCGGAGGGCGGCTGCATCAACATCCACCAGGGTGACCGCATGAAGGTGGTGAGCCCCTCGGGCTCCATCACGGACAGCCAGGACTCGTTCGACTGGGGCTGCTCGCACTCGGGCTACGAGCGCATCACGTACGACGAGCGCTCGAAGAGCTTCGCGTCGATCTGTAAGACGGACAGCAACAACCGCCTCATGCCGCCCAACAACTGGGACGCGACCATCTACCCCGTGGACCTCGCTGCCTCCAACCTCGGCGACATCGTGTCGGACTCGGTCGCCTCGAGCAACAAGTACTGGTCGGCGGTGAGCAACGGCGACGGTGACAACGCCAAGGTGCACCTGATCCACTACGATCTCAAGTCGCAGGCCAGCGAGGACATCGTGCTCGGCGGCACCGACGCCAACGAGCGTGCTCCTCACCTTGCTGCTATGGGCAAGGACGGCATGCTCGCTATGTGGGAGGGCAGCTCGGCTGGCGGCGACCTCCAGGAGGGCAGCGACCGCACGATCTACGCCCAGGTGCTCAACCGCGCGACGGGCAAGGCCATCAGCGAGAAGATCACGGTGGACAAGTCGGTGGTGGGCAACCGCTACCAGGCGCTCAAGAGCTACCCGGACGGCAGCGTGGCGTACCTGTCGAAGGGCAAGACGGGCACCTCGGTGCAGGTTGTGCGCTTCTTCGGCTGCTAAACGATCGGAGATTGGAATCCGATACACTCTTTGAATGTATAGACTCTGTGTAGATGTTCGCAGGCCACTAGCCCCATTAATACACGCCTTCGATGTTGAAGCTTGCTAACATGGCTACACTGCAACCGTTCCACAACACGTCGGGTCTAAATCTTGTGGCGCACACTGTAGCCGTACTACAGTCGATCTCTAAGTCGCAAGCGCACCAATATCTTTAAGTACCCCGTTAAATCGGATCAAGAGTAAGGGCAGTATAAAAGCTAAAACTGTTTCACGAGTTTTGATTCCTTCTCTAATCGCTTTAACCATTGTACTACGCTAATGGAGGAGAACAACTGTAGCACAGCCGGCGTTGGCGTTGAAGTTTTGATCCGCGCACGCAGTTTCGTATCGACGCCGCACTAGCGAGATGTCGGTGCTTGTGCGCACGCAGCCCAAGGCGGCGGTGTACGTGGCGGCGACGCGGCAGCACGTGGGCAAGACCAGCACGTGCCTGGGCCTGCTGCAGGGCCTCACCGTTCGCCTGGACCGCATCGGCTTCCTCAAGCCCGTGGGACAGGAGAGCGTCGCCGTCGAGGGCGGCTCCTTGCGGGTGGACAAAGATGTCGCGGTGGCGAAAGGTAGGCGAGCAATCTTGTGCGGGTTATGGCGGCTGGTGTATATAATAATTATTGTGGATTGCAGAGGTGTTCAAGCTGGACACGTGCAACTACGCGGACATGTCCCCCGTGGTGATCATGCCCGGGTACACCAAGCGCTTCCTGGACGGACACATCACGGTGGAGAGCCAATTGGACAAGATCCGCCGGAGCTTCGACAAGATCACGGCGGCCAATGAGGTACTGTAGAATAGGGAATGGTGGTGAATCTTCGAGGTGTTGGGCTAATGTGCTTTTGGCTTTCAGTTCACTGTGGTGGAAGGCACAGGACACACTGGCGTGGGCTCCATTGTGCAATGCAACAACGCTAGGATAGCTGCCGAGCTGGGTGTGGATATGGTGCTGGTGGCCAATGGAGGGCTGGGCTCGGCGTTCGACGATCTGGCACTCAACTACGCCATGTGCAAGGCGCACGGCGTGAAGATCCGCGGCGTTATTTTGAACAAGGTGCTGGAGGACAGGACCGATATGCTGCGCGAGTACTTCCCCAAGGCGATGAAGCACTGGGGAGGCGACGTGCCGCTCATTGGCGTCGTGCCCAACTTGCCGGCGCTCTCGAACCCGAGCATGCTGGACTTTGAAGGGCTGTTCAGGACGACGATGCTGACGGACCGATCGAAGCGCTTCCAGCAGTACAACAAGACCACGCTCGTGACGGCAGGACTGCGTCGGTTTTTAGCGAAGCTGACTGCTCCCGAGTTCGAGAACACGCTGTTCGTGACGCATGTGTCCCGCAATGATATTATCCTGGGGTTCCTCTCTCACGCGCAGAACTTCGAGCTCACAATGAAGAGGCCGTACGGCGGTGGACTCATACTCACAGGATCGCCCTCCGGTGACCAGCCGCAGGACTACATTATAAACATCATCAAGAACGCGACAGCTCCCGTGCTCTACGTGCCCATGACCACCTTCGCGGCCATGGAGAAGATCACACACTTCACTGGTACGTCCAGCAAGCTATTTCTTGTTCCTAGCTTTGAATGCTGACGCTATCGGCTATTTGGTTTTGCCCGCAGCCAAGTTTAATCCGACCGACGAACAGAAGGTGCGCGCGTGCGGGAAGCACTACGCCCACCACATCGACTTTGACGCGATTATCTCCAGATAGACACACAGCCTCGGAACTAGATTACGACGGGCAGGGGCACGGTAGAGCTCTCGAGCTCGGAAAAAGACGGAGAACTTCACCTTTTTATCCGAAAACGATTCAATCCGAACGGTGGCGGAAACTTTTTGCAAATCATCGGGCAGTACTTCGGGTATGACCTATAATACCCATGTCGCTCTCGAAACACGCCAGGAAAGGTACTTCCACAGACGTGTCAGGCAATGGCAGTTTCGATACGGCATTTTTTTCTCTTCGTTCCGCACAGAGCGAATGTACGGATGCTGCCTCACTATTCAAAAGATCGTCGAAAAGCTGTGCAGCAAGCAATCGTATTTTCTAAATGCCCCCGTACATCGTGTCCGTGGAGAGGTGCTCGCAGTGAACGTTTTATCTAAAACCCACGATTCGTGGTGTTTGTGCCGCACTACTGTACATATAATGCCACTAGCCAGCGTCTACTCATTTGACAGTGCAATTCTGCGGGCGCTACTGTACGTGCACAGGATACGTCGTTCCATAGCTCTGCAGGTCGATGTACCGGTACCTACACGACGAGTTCGATGCAGCGAATAAATAGCGGGACGCAACGGGTGGAAACAGCGAAGCACACTGCAAGGTGGACGCCGAGCCGTTCCCGCATGTTGCATTCCTCCCTTGTTGTCCAAGATCCTTCGGACACCAACAGAAGAATCGCAGGAGCTCTTGACATATCCTTCAGGTAGAATAGAGGTTTACCCCAGCTGGGTCTACAGACGCCAGCTGCCGGAAGCAAACCACAAACAGCGAAAAACTTGACATCTCCAGTCTCTAGTCACTTTGAGTTGGCAGCATAAAATCCATTCGTTGCATTGTTGCTTGAAGGGTTTTCACGAGCCTGCAGCGCTTGCAGCTCCTCGTGGAGGGATTGCAAGATGTCAGTTGACACGCAGGAGCTGAGAGCCACAAGAGCTCGATGGCGACCAGTCCAAGCATCAATGCTTCGTTGAACTGAGGTTGCACATCGTGCATCGTGACATCAAAAGCACACGACGAGCGGCTCTCTTTCTCTCCAGCAGGACGCAGCGGACGAGCGTCACGCTTCCATCATCTGTCGTGACGTTAACTGCGCGCATATGCTGCGGCCGAACCGTATTGCCTGAGTGCGGCAGCCAACATAGAGAGCATGGAAAAGCAACCTAGCAGCAGGGTACGCCACTGCTACATCTGCTCGTCCTGAAGCGCGTGGCGGCCCCGCATGGATGAACGCTCCTGCACTCCCTGCCATGGTGGACCCCTTCAGGCTGTTCGAACTCCATGCACATGTAGTGTAAAGGAATTCCTTGGTCTACTTCGTCTTCATTTTCCAATTGGCCTTCGATCAGCCACAACCACATCGGCTCAAGCAAGACCCGCACACAAGTTACCATGCGTCTGTACACCGTCCTACTCGCCACCGCTGCCGCGATGCTCGCCAGCAACGCTGCGGCCGACAAATGCACTATTGTCACCAAGGCGCCGGCTGTCACGACCGCGCCCACTGGCTCATACGACGCGTCCAGCGGATCTGCAGTGACCCAGGACTCCACTGCCGCCTCGGCCGTTGACGCCAGCCAGGCTTCGAACGCCGACGACACGAACCAGGGCGTTACCCAGACCTCTGGCTCGGATGCTCCGTCCAGCGACGACGACACCGAACAGACTTCTGGCTCGGGAGCTCCGTCCAGCGATAACGCATCCCAGAACACCGACGTTGCTGCCTCCTCGGACACTGCCGGCGAGGCGGACACCGGCGTCGACTTCACGGCCACCCCGACCGCAACTACTCTCGCCCCTACTGTTGCCTCCAGCTCCAGCGGCTCACTCGCCAGCTCTAGCTCCAGCTCTGCTTCGGTCCCTACTACGTCGAGCAACTCCACGGCTACCTCCACCACCTCCGGCGACAACTCGAAGCTTTGCGCCAAGCCGCGCGTGGTTGTCACGGAGGTTGATGTCGGCGCCACTGTCGAGAACAACGAGGAGGAGGCCGCCCTCAAGGTTATCGCCATCGCTGCTCTGCCCTCAGGTGGCTCGCGCATTGCCTTCCAGAGTGGTGACAACGTAATCGTTCGCGAGCTGGACGCCAACGACAAGCTGGTGGCCAGCAGCCCCGCCGTCAAGGTGCCGATGAACGACTTTGCCGACATCTACGCCGACAAGAACGGCTTCGTTATCCTCGGAACGAGAGACGCTGAGGGCGGCGGCACCCTCAACTGCGGTAACCCCAGCAACCTGTGCGGTTCGGCACCTAGCCCGGCGGTTCCCTGCTATGACATGTACATGGCCCGTTACGACGGCGCGAGCGAGAAGTGGGCCACCAAGCTCACGTCATCCAGCGCTTCGCTGCCTCCTTACTCGTCGTCGGCCAGCGGCCCGGACGTGTACATGATCTGGTGGTACGCTCACCACGGCCGCATTGCATTCGACGGTACCAACTGGGCCGCGTACTTCGGCGCTGCCATCTCGACGTCGGAGGGCGGCTGCATCAACATCCACCAGGGCGACCGCATGAAGGTTGTGAACCCGTCCGGCAAGATCGCGGACAACAAGGACTCGTTCGACTGGGGCTGCTCGCACTCGGGCTACGAGCGTATTACGTTCGACAACCGCACCAACAGCTTTGCCACGATCTGCAAAACCGACAGCAACAACCGCCTCATGCCACCGAACAACTGGGATGTGACGGTCTACCCCGTGAACCTGGCTGCTGCCGACCTCGGTGACATTGTCCCGGACGGAGACTCTTCCAGCAACAAGTACTGGTCGACTGTGAGCAACGGCGACGGCGACAACGCCAAGGTGCACCTGATCCACTACGACCTCAAGTCGAAGGCCAGCGAGGACATTGTCCTGGGCGGCACCGACGCCAACGAGCGCGCTCCTCACCTCGCCCCCATCGGCAACGACGGTATGCTCGCTATGTGGGAGGGCAGCTCGTCGGGTGGTGACCTCCAGGAGGGTGGTGACCGCACGATCTACGCCCAGGTGCTTGACCGTGCTACGGGCAAGGCCATCAGCGAGAAGATCACGGTGGACAAGTCGGTGGTGGGCAACCGCTACCAGGCCCTCAAGAGCTACCCGGACGGCAGCGTGGCGTACCTGTCGAAGGGCAAGACCGACACGTCGGTGCAGGTTGCGCGCTTCTTCGGCTGCTAAAAAACTAGATGTTGGGTACAAACAGAGTTTAGAGAGATGTGAGTGAGTAGTGTGGTAGATGTGAATGCACAGTGCATCAAAAGATCCAAAATTACATGAGCGAGTACCCTATCAAACCGTTTGAGTAGCAGTAGCAGTAGCAGCGAGCGTGTTCCAGCGCTCCACCACCAGCAACACAGCGTTCACCTCCTTCACAATAGCGTCAGCTGCAGCATACTGCTCCGCGTCCTCCTCCGACAAGTCCGCTCGCGTCAAGGCGTCGGGCTTGATCCACCTCGCGTTCACCCAGATAGTGCGCAGGCCCGCGCGTTTGGCTCCTTCCACGTCGCACTCGTAGTGGTCGCCGACATGGACAAGGTGCTGGCGACTGTACGAGGCCGGGAACTTGGCCACCGCGGCGTCGAAGATGGCCGCGCTAGGTTTAGCCGAGCCCACGAGCTCGGCCGAGATCATGAAGTTCACGTGGTCCTGGAAGTACTTGGGCAGGCTGTCCATGGCGCAATTGCCGTTGGTGATGACGCCCAGCACGGGGCCGGCGGCCACAGCGCCGCTAGAGCGCTTGATCTCAAGCTCGAGGCCTCGGAGCAAGCCCTCGACGCCGTCGAACAGCTCCGGCCGGCTGCGCGGCTCCAGGAAGGCGCGGAAGGCGGTCTCCACGAAGGCCTCGAGCTGCGCCTGGTCCTGCACGCGCAGGTTCTGCGCGCCGCACGCCTTCACGCAGTGGCGCAGCGTGTGCTTGCGCAGGAACGTGTAGTCGTGCGCCTGGGCCGGCAGAGCGCGCTGGAACTCGACCAACAGCGCGTCGAACGCCGCCGGGGGAAACTGCGCCGCCAGCTGTGGCGTCTGCTGCGCCAGGAACGCGTGGAAGGCCTCGCTGGCCTTGCGGATCACCGTCCTGCCGCACCACAGCGTGTCGTCCAGGTCGAAGGTCACGCCGCGCACGGCCGCGCCGGCTGGAGATTCGGTCGCCACCATTTCGTGTTCGTTCATGTTCGGATCAAAGGAAAATGTAGTGTGCGCCACATCGTTTGGTGGGGGAGAGTCGATTAGCGAGCGGTTCCTGCGAATATGTTCTCCCAGAGCCTGCTCATTGTAGGATGCTGTCCATTCCCTGAGTGGATTGCTGCCCCAGACTGTCTTATTCGTCCGTAGAGCTACAGCCTGTAGCCTATTGAACACCTCAAGATGCAGAGCTTGCAATACGATACTTTCCGTGAATTCCTGAAAACATTTTACCCGGTCGGCGTACAGGCGGATGTATGTAAAGCCTTGCAGCGCTGACGATGTGGGCACCCGGAGGGTCGACAGCAGAAGATAAAGTTTTTCTAACGATTGTACCGTACAAGTCGTTGTTCCATTGATTTAGTTTCGTTCAAAACCTCATCTACATCCTAAACGCATGGTCGATCCCGACATGGTGCGAATCTATTTGCTTTTCTAGCAGCCGAAGAAGCGCACGACCTGCACCGACTGGTCGGTCTTGCCCTTCGACAGGTACGCCACGCTGCCGTCCGGGAAGGACTTGAGGGCCTGGTAGCGGTTGCCCACCACCGACTTGTCAACCGTGACCTTCTGGCTCAGAGCCTTGCCCGTGGCACGGTCAAGCACCTGAGCGAAGATCGTGCGGTCACCGCCCTCCTGGAGGTCACCGCCAGCCGAGCTGCCCTCCCACATAGCCAGCATGCCGTTCTTGCCCATTGCAGCAAGGTGAGGAGCACGCTCGTTGCGGCTCGTGCCACCGAGGACAATGTCCTGGCTGGCCTTCGACTTGAGGTCGTGGTGGAGCAGGTGCACCTTGGCGTTGTCGCCGTTGCCGTTGCTCACAGTAGACCAGTACTTGCCGCTCGAGGCGACCGAGTCCGGCACGATGTCGCCGAGGTTGGAGGCAGCGAGGTCCACGGGGTAGATGGTCGCGTCCCAGTTGTTGGGCGGCATGAGGCGGTTGTTGCTGTCCGTCTTACAGATCGACGCGAAGCTGTGAGTGCGGTTGTCGTACGTGATACGCTCGTAGCCCGAGTGCGAGCAGCCCCAGTCGAACGAGTCCTTGTTGTTCGTGATGGCACCAGCCGGGCTCACCACCTTCATGCGGTCACCCTGGTGGATGTTGATGCAGCCGCCCTCCGACGTCGAGACGGCAGCGCCGAAGTACGCGGCCCAGTTGGTGCCGTCGAACGCGATACGGCCGTGGTGAGCGTACCACCAGATCATGTACACATCCGGGCCGTTCTTGCCCGACGAGTAAGGCGGCAGCGCCTTGCTGGACGACGTAAGCTTCGTGGACCATTTCTGGGCGGCGCCATCGTAGCGCGTCAGGTACATGTCGTAGCAGGGCACAGGCGGGTTGGGAGCCGAGCCACAAAGGTTGCTCGGGTTACCGCACTGGAGGGTGCCGCCACCCTGGGCGGCCTTCGTTCCGAGGATCACGAAACCGTTTTTGTCGGCGTGGATGTCACCGAAGTCGTGCAGCGGCACCTTGACGGCGGGGCTGCTGGTCACCAGCTTGTCGTTGGCGTCCAGCTCGCGCACAATGATGTTGCCGCCGCTATGGAAGGCGATGCGGGAGCCGCCCGAGGGCAGAGCCGAGATGGCCACGACCTTGAGGTTCACCTCGTCCTCGTTGGCGTCCACAGCAGCGCCCACGTTGACCTCCGTGATGCGCACGCGCGGCTTGGCACAGAAGCCCGTGCTGGACTTGGCCGTCGTGGTGGCCGTCGTGGTGGCGGTGGTGGTGGTGGTGGTGCCGGCAGCGTCAATGCCAGTGCACACCGCGAAGAACGCGACCGTGGTGGCCATGAGAGCGTGGTACAGACGCATGGTTGGTGGTTGCTTGGGTTGCACTGGGAGGGGCTTCGGTGGCGCGGGGCAAGTTCGGAAGTGAGAAGGAGCTGATGGCGGTGGAGATTTTAGCGGTCACTTGAGTTGGCGCATGGCTTGCGCTGTTGGAGCGTCCGATCGGTGGGATCACAGCAGGAAAGATAACCAGACGACAGATGGAGTGTCGTACCCTTGACGACACCCTGGTGTTGCGCCGCGCTTCAGCGATTCCGAGTCGGCGCTTGTGGGGTTTGCTGACTTGGCCGGTTATGTGGACAACAGAAGGAAGCCGAAAGACAGGCATCGCGCACTCCCTGTATCATAGATACACAGTACATGTAGGGGCGATCGGTTCGAGCGGCCATACACCGAGCTTCCAAATTCTGTAGAGGTTCTACTGCACCGGCAGAGGTCCTATTTGAGAGACAATGTTGTGGTCCAGTTGTGTAGATGCTTGTACTGACACAAGTACCAGTATACGTGCCTGTAGCAGACTGTAATAAGCTCCAGCCGCAACATGTTCATGAAACAATGACCTCACTGACACGCGACTGTCGCGATCATTGAAGTGCGCGCTCAATGTGTCGACCGGCTGAAAGCGGTTTATGCAGACCCCATCAACGTCTGGCAGCAATCGTCTTGCTGTTTGTGGTGACCGCGGGGTTCCGAGTTTCCACCTGGTTGATATGCGTCGAATTGTGATAACTCTGTAATTAGAGCCTGATGGTATGTTTCTCTACCAAAGGCCGTACAGGACTTTTATACTGTACTAGCTCGCAGCCCCGCAGCACCTGCTTGAACTCCCCAGCAGGAAGCAGGATCGGTCAGAGTGCAGCACATGGCCTGCTGTGTCTGTTACAACGAACGTTTGCACGTCGATCCAAGAGCAGAGTAAACGCGCTGTTGAGCGTAAGCTGCCATGGATGCCAGCTCTCCAACATGGATATTATTCTTTGCCGCAGGCTCTCTCCCAAATTCGTATCCGTGCACTTTGAACCATGCTTCTTCTTGAATACTGAATGATATATTGCATTATTTATTTTCAAAGATCGTTTCTAATCAAGTTAACAACACAATGGTTTTGAGCGCGTCATAGATGTAGGCATGGTTGTCTTCATTGAGTTATTCATGCACTGACGAGGCCCACCGTGCGCTTATAAGCATATAACGCTAACCGAGAAAACTATAACATGCAGAAAACAGATCTTCTCCGGTCGAGACGCCCGCCATTTACTACTTCGCGAAGCAAGGCGCCCAGTATTGGGTGCACATAATTTCACGGCGCTAGTCGTGTTCGCACGAGCACTACGAGAGAGAGAGAGAGAGAGAGAGAGAGAGAAGGTAGTCTATTTAACTTTAGGTGTTAGCTTCCTTGTATAATCTCAAGTCGTTTTACTAGCGCCATCTCCTTGTGGTGGAGCCATGGTGCTGGGGGTGGAGTGGAGTGGGTTCGTCTGGTCGGGGAGCTTCACTGTGCATGGCGTTGAAACACACGAACATTAACTATAAACTTAGTAGTAGTAGTACTTAAGTAGTAGCTAACTGACGTTTGTAAACTGTTTATTAGTCTACATAGAGAATCTGGCTAACAAGATTGCGGAGTTAGACGGGTTTTAGTCATTCATCTTGAGGCTCGTTTTTAGTTGCCGAACGGTAACTTCCACGAGTTCTCTTCTACACCAATAATGATGCCCTTATATCGACTTACTCTGGCTGCTCCGTGGTGCGCATCAGAGGTCGGAAAATAAAATATCATATTGTATTTTGGTTTTGGGGTCGCAGTAATAATCATTGCAATACAGGGTCAGCCAATAATACAGTATTTTCACAATTATTGGCAATAAATATATACGGGGGTTTTGTAGTAAGCTTAGTTTTTGTATTGGCGCAAGTGTTGATATTGTATTGGGACAATTTTCCATTGTACGGGAGCACCCTAAAGCAATAATAAATTATTCCGTGCTAAAAATGCCGTAACTATTGTATTGATATTATTTTTTCCAACCCCTGGTGCGCATACGTGGGATATGGATTCAACACAATCGGTCTCAATGCGGTTAAGCAGCCATGTATTTGAACACTACAGAGCAGCAAACATACAAACGCTTTTGCAAACAGCACTTACAGTGAGTTCGTGTTTTGTGAGTATCACTAGCACGTTTACGGAGAACACTAAACACAAGTATCGCCTAAAGGACGTCATTTATCCCAATAGACTTTTCATTGTTTGAACACTATCGAATACGAAGGAATAATGGTGATCTTACCAGCAGCGTGGATACTCGTAGTGGTCGCAAGTCCGGCGGCCCTATCCTTTTAGTTAGCACTGGCGTGGGTGGGAATGCTAACCTGCCAGGTGTGGTGTGTCGCAACCTGTAGGCACTTGAAATGCCTTCTGCATCAGGAAAACCCGTTTATCGCCCATCGCCAGCTCCGCTTGCTCCCTTCGATAAACATGCAAGGCCAACAATGGAGCACCGACAGTCGTTAACTTTCTTCATCATATGTAGCAGCGCTCAAGTTCTACCAACATTCGTGCCACAGGAATAGACTTCGAGGGCGGTCAACGTAAGGGGCCGCCTTGGGATATTTGGTTCGCCGTGACAGCAAACAGAAGCCCAAGCTGCAGGCCATCGCTCAAGCTCACTCGCAGATGGAGAACGATGGCAGCGGAAGTCGGCCCGGACGAGGGAGGAGCGCCATCCAGCGGCCCTCAGCATTTGATCACTTTTTCGACCCGCCCACCATCGCTTGGGGTTGCCACTCGGAACCTTCCTCCACAAGCAAGGAACCTCATGACTTTGAACCATAACCAAAATGAAAAAAAGATAACCATTTTGCCCAATGCCTGTATGCATCATTGGAAATGTGAGCGTAAGGGAGTTGTTAAGAAGCATGCATAGTTCCGTCTTCGAACAAATAGTACAAGTTGATGCACAACGAATATTTGGTAGAAGTCGAAAAAGTGCGCGTCCTGCATGACGTGGCGATCGTCCGAGTACCGTACTATTAATAGCGCACCAGTCCCCCAGTGGAGTCTGCCGCCATCTTGCTGATGAACTCGAGCAAGATCGTGCGGCCACTACGATGGAGGGTTGTCATGGCAGTAACTTATTCATTTGAGTTGAAGAAGTGCTGACATAGTAACCTTGCTGTAGCAACACACAGTACCAACACACAGAGACAGCAAATTCCGTAGTGCTATTGTATTTTTAAATACAATTATATCACGGAAAATAACTGATTACAACATAATATTTCAACAATATATACTATTATTATTGATGCAATAATATTGAGACAGCGTTAAACAAAATGATACTAAGCCACCATTAGAGTTATCGAGATAATCGCGTTTGAAGCTGACCAATCAAATTTCGTACCTAATTCGTACCTAACAGGACATCTAAATTTGAAAGTTAAAATCACTCGTATTAAGCAGAAAACACTCTAATTCGATTGCTTTTAGCACGAACTTTCCGGCAGTATACAATACGTTAATTTCGGAGAAATATTGAGCTCACAAGCCCCAAATAAAATCCGGGATTTGGGGGGTCCGAAAATGGAGATATTGTTTTAAGACCGACTTCACTCCGCGAGTTCTTAACATTTTTCATCTCTCAATAGCTCAAAAGAAGCACAGAACACGGCGCTTTCGAGCGGTATGCTTAAATCGCGATTCGTACTTTGGTTGATTAGTATATTTTTGTTTGAGGCTGTCTCACAAAATATCATATTATGATATTAAATACTATATCGATATAAGTACTTTATAGTGCTATATTATTTGAAATAGTAATATCAAAATCAATAATACTGTTTTGTTCTTGTTGTATCGTTGTGCCGAGCTCTGATCCAAACAATTACGACCAACTGGAAACGGAATCTTTTGCTCCCAATCCTTGATGTCGACAATAGTATAGATCTGTGTGGAGCATGTAGCCCGGTTGCCGTGTTGCACCCGCCGTCAGAGCATGACATGCATTGTATTGTACAGCACAATTTGTACTTCTACATGTGCATGCCCTGCATCATACGAGTAGTTTACTACCACGTTGCTTATTGTTTTCCATGTTATGGAAAACAATAGTTGAATTTTGCATAAGCCACCAAAACATCATGGCAGCGTTAGTACTAAAAAGCAACGATGAACGCCCATACAATGTCTAGTGGCTTGTTCGCAACTACGTCAGCCAGTAGAGTACCGGTAACGGCGGTACATGCATTATCAAAAGATACGTGAGCCTTCAGTGTCCTTAGACCTCGGAAAATACAGTATCATATTGAATTGCAAAAGTTCGGTCTCCATAATAATCATTTCAATATATCATTCACCAATAATATGTATTTATTTCAATTAATTTTATATGGAGATTCACGTTAATTGGTTTTTGTATAGTTAAACATTTTACTGAAAATTGGGCTTCAATAATAGTAATTTCAATACGACCGGCAACCAATAATACATATTTCCGCACACAAATACAGTAATTGCAATGGAATAATTATTTTTTCCGAGGCCTGGTGTCCTTCTGATGCTGCTAAACCATGCCATCCGAGCACAGCCACATAAGCTGCTCAAATTGATGAAGTTTGGTACATTACCAGGGCCCCTCTCCAAGGTAGAGCAGTCCATCTGTAGTCCGGTTATCTGTCCTGTTGTGATCATATCGACGATGGGCCATCGTACACACGACAGCGGAATCATGGACTGTCCCGGTCGCACCAGATTAAAGTGTCTGATAAAAATCTTCGGTGGACAGCTCCCACTTTCCAATTTGCCCCGCGCCACCGAAGCCCCTCCCACAGCAACCCAAGCATCCACCAACCATGCGCCTGTACCACGCTCTCATGGCCACCACCGTCGCCGTCTTCGCGGTGTGCACCACGGGCATTGACGCTGCGGGCAACTCCACCGCCACGACGCCCAAGTCCAGCGGCGGTTTCTGCGCTAAGCCGCGCGTGCGCATCACGGAGGTCGACGTGGGCGCCTCTGTGGAGAACAACGAGGAGGAGGCCGCCCTCAAGGTCATCGCCATCGCCTCGCTGCCGTCGGGCGGCTCTCGCATTGCCTTCCAGAGTGGCGAGAACGTCATCGTGCGCGAACTCGACGCCAACGACAAGCTCGTGGCCAGCAGCCCCGCCGTCAAGGTGCCGCTGCACGACTTCGGTGACATCTACGCCGACAAGAACGGCTTCGTCATCGTGGGCACGCGTGACGCCGAGGGTGGAGGCACCCTCAACTGCGGTAACCCGAGCAACCTGTGTGGCGGCGGCCCGAGCCCCGCTTCGCCGTGCTACGACATGTACATGGTGCGCTACGATGGGGCGAGCGAGAAGTGGGCTACGAAGCTCACTTCGTCCAGCGCCTCGCTGCCGCCGTACTCGTCGGGCAAGACTGGCCCGGACGTGTACATGATCTGGTGGTACGCTCACCACGCGCGTATCGCGTCGGACGGCACGAACTGGGCCGCGTACTTCGGCGCTGCCATCTCGACGTCGGAGGGCGGCTGCATCAACATCCACCAGGGTGACCGCATGAAGGTGGTGGACCCGTCTGGCAAGATCGCCGACAACAAGGACTCGTTCGACTGGGGCTGCTCGCACTCGGGCTACGAGCGCATCACGTACGACGAGCGCTCCAAGAGCTTCGCGTCGATCTGTAAGACGGACAGCAACAACCGCCTCATGCCGCCCAACAACTGGGACGCGACCATCTACCCCGTGGACCTCGCTGCCTCCAACCTCGGCGACATCGTGCCGGACTCGGTCGCCTCGAGCAACAAGTACTGGTCGGCGGTGAGCAACGGCGACGGTGACAACGCCAAGGTGCACCTGATCCACTACGACCTGAAGTCGAAGGCCAGCGAGGACATTGTCCTGGGCGGCACCGACGCCAACGAGCGCGCTCCTCACCTCGCCCCCATGGGCAAGGACGGCATGCTGGCTATGTGGGAGGGCAGCTCGGCTGGCGGTGACCTCCGGGAGGGCGGTGACCGCACGATCTACGCGCAGGTGCTTGACCGCGCCACGGGCAAGGCCGTCAGCGAGAAGATCACGGTGGACAAGTCGGTGGTGGGCAACCGCTACCAGGCTCTCAAGAGCTACCCGGACGGCAGCGTGGCGTACCTGTCGAAGGGCAAGACCGACACGTCGGTGCAGGTCGTGCGCTTCTTCGGCTGCTAAGCAGGAAGGTTTGGTCCTGTGTACGGGAAACAAACATAGATGAAAAGTGAAAGAGCTAAATTAATGGAAGTAGAAATGTACTGAGAGAGATAAGGCCCCAAGGTGCTTGACCTAGTGGCGTATATTTAGGCACTCATTTCGGAGCCTGCTGGAAGCTGGCACTTTGACGTCTAAGTGAGTTACCCTAAACTATTCCTAGTTGATCGGTTTCCCTTCCTGAGGTCGAGGTCGTGGTGAGGCGGCGGATTGAGGGGATGCGGTTGCTGATGTTAATCGGGAGTTCCATTAGGGGGGTGACTTAAGGGGTTCCAGGGGATGTAGTGATGGAGGTAGTCGGGGGTCGGAAAATAGACTTACGTGGCGTTTGTATCGGAATCGCTCCGGGCGAGACTCGAACCCTCAGTGGAACGCTTGATCTTCGTGGGCCTTACCCACAGGGACACTAGGAGCCCCCCGAAGTAGAAATGTACTACTACTAGGAAATGTGTTTGATAATTGCGTAGTGTTTCTACTACGTAGTACGTTTGTTCTAGGTAATTTAGAATCCTAACCGTCGCTTGAATGACAGAGATGTGAATAACTGGCTCTGTGGGATACGGTTGGTGGCTGCAAGCTAGCTTCCTGTTGCGTGTGGGCCGCTGGATCGGGTAGTCTGCTAGGTTTAGTGGGGTTTCTCTTCCTAAAATGAACTCTCGTTACTGAGTCGGTCAGTATATTATTGCCACGAAATCCTTTAATAAATTTTGCACTGTGCTGTTCATGTTGCCTAACTGTAGCGGTTCGTGCTCGCGCCTAAACGGATGCGGTAGCAAAACTTTTAGCTATCTGTCTGCCCCTGCAGGAAACCAGATGTTCTTTTTACGCTTCTGCAATTCGTTGCGGCCCGCTTTCTGCGTACGAATACCCACTTATTTGTAGCCTAGACATACCAACATCGCGCACAGGCTGTGCTGTGCGGCACAGCATAAAGGCTCTACACTCGATTTCTTTCGCATCACAGATCTACACTACAATAAAAAAGTGTAGTGTATAGGGTATACAGTATACATGAGATACGTCATCATGACGTTATCAAATACTCAAAGTGCGAGTGGGATCAACGCAACAATGGTCAATGAACCTGAGTACTGTACCTAAAATTCCCGCAAACCACTTCTTCACAGGCGGATTTGAGTGACCTCCACAAATTATCCTTTTCTGCAGCGCACGTCGCCCCACCCGAAAAATCGTCTTCGATGCGCTCTTGCTGGCAAAAGGCGAAGTCTTTACAAACCAACTATCAAACACATTTCCTAGTAGTAGTACATTTCTACTTCCATTAATTTAGCTCTTTCACTTTTCATCTATGCTTGTTTCCCGTACACAGGACCAAACCTTCCTGCTTAGCAGCCGAAGAAGCGCACGACCTGCACCGACGTGTCGGTCTTGCCCTTCGACAGGTACGCCACGCTGCCGTCCGGGTAGCTCTTGAGAGCCTGGTAGCGGTTGCCCACCACCGACTTGTCCACCGTGATCTTCTCGCTGACGGCCTTGCCCGTGGCGCGGTCAAGCACCTGCGCGTAGATCGTGCGGTCACCGCCCTCCCGGAGGTCACCGCCAGCCGAGCTGCCCTCCCACATAGCCAGCATGCCGTCCTTGCCCATGGGGGCGAGGTGAGGAGCGCGCTCGTTGGCGTCGGTGCCGCCGAGCACGATGTCCTCGCTGGCCTGCGACTTGAGATCGTAGTGGATCAGGTGCACCTTGGCGTTGTCACCGTCGCCGTTGCTCACCGCCGACCAGTACTTGTTGCTCGAGGCGACCGAGTCCGGCACGATGTCGCCGAGGTTGGAGGCAGCGAGGTCCACGGGGTAGATGGTCGCGTCCCAGTTGTTGGGCGGCATCAGGCGGTTGTTGCTGTCCGTCTTACAGATCGACGCGAAGCTCTTGGAGCGCTCGTCGTACGTGATGCGCTCGTAGCCCGAGTGCGAGCAGCCCCAGTCGAACGAGTCCTTGCTGTCCGTGATGGAGCCCGAGGGGCTCACCACCTTCATGCGGTCGCCCTGGTGGATGTTGATGCAGCCGCCCTCCGACGTCGAGATGGCAGCGCCGAAGTACGCGGCCCAGTTCGTGCCGTCCGACGCGATACGCGCGTGGTGAGCGTACCACCAGATCATGTACACGTCCGGGCCAGTCTTGCCCGACGAGTACGGCGGCAGCGAGGCGCTGGACGAAGTGAGCTTCGTAGCCCACTTCTCGCTCGCCCCATCGTAGCGCACCATGTACATGTCGTAGCACGGCGAAGCGGGGCTCGGGCCGCCGCCACACAGGTTGCTCGGGTTACCGCAGTTGAGGGTGCCTCCACCCTCGGCGTCACGCGTGCCCACGATGACGAAGCCGTTCTTGTCGGCGTAGATGTCACCGAAGTCGTGCAGCGGCACCTTGACGGCGGGGCTGCTGGCCACGAGCTTGTCGTTGGCGTCGAGTTCGCGCACGATGACGTTCTCGCCACTCTGGAAGGCAATGCGAGAGCCGCCCGACGGCAGCGAGGCGATGGCGATGACCTTGAGGGCGGCCTCCTCCTCGTTGTTCTCCACAGAGGCGCCCACGTCGACCTCCGTGATGCGCACGCGCGGCTTAGCGCAGAAACCGCCGCTGGACTTGGGCGTCGTGGCGGTGGAGTTGCCCGCAGCGTCAATGCCCGTGGTGCACACCGCGAAGACGGCGACGGTGGTGGCCATGAGAGCGTGGTACAGGCGCATGGTTGGTGGATGCTTGGGTTGCTCTGGGAGGGGCTTCGGCGGCGCGGGGCAAATTGGGAAGTGAGAGAGTGGCACACCGAAGACTTTTAATCAGACACTTTAATCTTGTCCAACTTGGAACTGCAAGGGTCTGCTGTTCGTGTCTACGATGAGATCGCAGCAGGAAAGATAACCAGACTCCAGATGGAGTGTCGTACCTTCGCCGGAGCCCTGGTAATGCACCAAGCTTCATCAATTGGATGTCGGCTTTTGTGGCTGCGCTAGACTGGCGTGTCTAGCAGAAACAGAAGGACACTGAAGGCTCACGTATCTTAGCAGAAACAGACGGAAGTTGAAGGCTCACGTAGCTCTTCGATTACATTTTTTGTGCAGTGCAGTCACTCGTCTGGTAGACGTACACGTACACGTACCCACGTGCAGGAGTTGCTGTAGTACAAGCTAGACCCTGGCTACGGGGAGGGTGTTCTCCGTTATTCGGCTGCAGGTTCGGATAGACTACTGTAACACCAACATGGGACGATTTTCATGGTATTTTGGTGGCTCAAACCGATGAACCTACCGCGATCCTGGTGCCACCAGCAGGTTGGCCATTTGCGTAGAACGGCTGCCAGAAGCGGAGTCAGCACAATTGACGACCAGCTGGGAATGCCGAAACCTTGGTCTCCACAAACAGCGAAAACGTTTGCTCCCAGACCTTGATGGGGGTTTGCGTCATGATTTGGGCCGGTCACTGGTACATGTATTATAGTCAGAGTTTGAAGCTTATTGTACCCGTACAGCGCTGAGCAGCAGCAACTGGCCATCTCCAGTTTGGTGTGCTTGCTACGGCGAGCTTCTACTCGTTGACTCAATAGTCTATGATTTCGTATGCCTAGCCAACACGCTGCTTGGTATTATTTTAGACCAGAGTGTACAGTAGTGTAGATGCACAATGGTCAAGCTTGACAGGAGCGGTGTCGCACATTGTGACTCATAGTGCGTTGGTAAACTCATTTCGCGAAAGTGCACAGTCCGTCGGCTGTGACCGCGAGGGCCAGATGCGACGTTAGCAACCAATTCGCGAACCAACAAGCTGTACAGACTTCTTGGTGATGCTGCAAAAGAATACTGGCTGCCGAGAAACCTCGGCTCTTGTATTGGTGCTCTCAACGTCGCTACATGTACGATCATATAAAAATCTGGCGGTACCAGTGGTGCCAGTGGTGCCAAGCAGGTTAGCATCAAATATGTATCAGACAGAGTGCACGATGCCACGAACAACTGCAATGCGACCACAGCAACACAGTGGCTGCTGCGTCATCAGAGTACAGTACTGGGCATTGGGCCATTCCATACTGCTGTTCGTGTTCACATGAAACTGTTATATGTCGTTGACGCATCCGTCGCCACCACCACCTCATTGTGGCGTAACATTCACGCGGTGCAGCGTCATAAAGTCAGGGATCTCGGCGTACATACTCTGCCAAGGTAATACCTATCTGGTAGAAGTACTACGAAATGCTTCGAGCTACATGTAGATTTTTGGTGTCGTATCTGATATGAAATTGCGTGATCAATAAAAAGTGATCTTGTTAATAGGGTGCTGTACGCAACCTCAGTTCGATCTTGTATCGAATGCCATACGTCCGTTAGAGCGGCCTGTACAATAGGTGCTGCAGTTCCACTCATTCAAAGTTCTCGTAATTCCCCGGTACACCACCAAGTGCAGCGGTTGATGTTTTAGTTTTAGGGACCACTACATCGCAAATTGCTTCAGGTATTCTGCCGGCTGTGACGGTGGAGCCCAGCCGAAACCCAAGAGACACTTAAAGCCTGTTCGCTACGTAGCTGGAGATGGAGACGAAAACCAAAAGTGTGACCGGATTGGTCAAAAGTAGGTACAACTAGAGATGGCACTGTGAATTCGTCTCCAGCTCTTTGAGGTGGAGAGGGGCGGATCTACCTAGAGATTTACAGGGCCAGGCACAACATGGGAGACGAAGATGCAATTGTCCTCGCTGCGTGCTCCGCCGTGGCACAGGCTGTGGCTTTGTATGCAGACAGTTGCGAACCAGGACCTCCTGCTGGCAAGAAGAACCGTTTTATCGTCACCACTCTGCGCTTCGAGTCGATGCTTCAATCATCAGCCTATTCAAGCTGGTTCGAGACCAATCTGCGCTGTACGAGATCCACCTTCTTCCGTATAGCTAGCTTTCTACAAGAGCATGGGGTCGCTTTTGCACAAGCTAAGGTCAAGAAGCATTCCTACGAAAAGAAGGTGGCAGCGGCGCTGTATTTCCTGGGCTCAGCGGGTGGATATCGCGAGGTGGGAGCTGCAATGGGCATGGCTAGAAGCTACGTCATGGAGATCACTATGGAGGTAGACGTTAGAAGCTCCTTTCAGACGAGACTTGCCTCGGCCCTGTGCTGCTTGCGGTGCGGCCGAGGCTTGCAGACGCTCGAGCATGCGAGATGGAGCGGGAGTAGGCTCTGGCGTAGCAGACATCGCCACTGATACTTGAGCTAGCGGAACAAATGTGGACGCAGTCTCGGCGCCTTCTAGCAGCAGACCTTCATCACCGGCAGATGGTGTCAGCGAGACGAGGGGCTCGGACGCTGGCGTTTCGTCATGACGTGCGGGGGGCGCAGGAACCGAAGAGCCTTGAGCAGCGGCATGTGCCGCACGCGTGGCCGCACTGGTGAGGCGAGTCGGCATTTTCTCAAGTGGGGAGGAGAGCCATCCCATATCTGTCCTGTGATTGGCTTAAAATTTGTCTGGAGATGGATACATAGCGAACGAGCTGTAGGTGGAGATCAAGCACCATCTCCATCTCTAGTACAACGCCAACAGGCTCTTACGACAATTCGATATGCGCTCCGATCTTTGAAGTTGGCGACATAGACCGATTGGTAGTTTGTCGACGTTAGTTTTACTGCATTGCATGTACTGTAACGAATCCTTGCAGCAAATTCACGCCCATACCATCGACAATTAATTAGGCGCCAATCGGGTTGCTTGTATTCGTATTGTAAGACCGTTGCTGGCCTTACCGTCTTGCTGGTCTCCTTATCATATTACAGTATGGCGGCGCCATGCACACAGGGCGCCACGCTCCACTTTGTTTGTCATAAATCGTGATCCAGATGCTGGTGAGGAACGAGCACGGCATGGTACAGCGCCAGGCTGGACGCTTGACGGCCCAACAGAAGCTCGTCCAGATGGAGTTGATGCACTTCCCGCTTGGCACAAGTTCACCAGCGTGGGGCTCCGGATGAGCCCTTCGTTGTGCTGTTCGAACGAGACGGAGGAACTGATTGACTTCCGACGACCTCATTTTCCAATTGGCCTTCTCCAGCCACAACCTCATCGGCTCAAGTAAGACCAGAAAAACACAAGTCCATCATGCGTCTGTATCACGCTCTGCTCGTCACCGCCGCCGCCGTTCTGGCCAGCAACGTCTCCGCCGGCCGCGCCGACTGCGACATGGTGCCGGAGGTCCCTGCCGGCTCGTACGGCACGTCCAGCGGCTCGGCGCCGGTGAGCCAGGACTCGACGGCCAACTCGGACGTTGGTGCCAGCCAGGCCAGCCACGGCTCCGCTCCGGCTGACACCCCCGTGCAGCAGTACTCGACGGCCAACTCGAACAGCCAGGGCTCTGCTCCTTCGGACGAGACCCCTGTGCAGCAGGACTCGACGGCCAACTCGGACGTTGGTGCCAGCCAGGCCAGCCACGGCTCCGCTCCGGCTGACACCCCCGTGCAGCAGTACTCGACGGCCAACTCGAACAGCCAGGGCTCTGCTCCTTCGGACGAGACCCCTGTGCAGCAGGACTCGACGGCCAACTCGGACGTTGGCTCTAGCCAGGCTAACCAGGGCTCTGCTCCTTCGGATGAGACCCCGGTGCAGCAGTACTCGACGGCCAACTCGAACAGCCAGGGCTCTGCTCCGTCGGACGAGACCCCCGTGCAGCAGGACTCGACGGCCAACTCGGACGTTGGTGCCAGCCAGGCCAGCCACGGCTCCGCTCCGGCTGACACCCCCGTGCAGCAGTACTCGACGGCCAACTCGAACAGCCAGGGCTCTGCTCCTTCGGACGAGACCCCTGTGCAGCAGGACTCGAACGTTGCCTCTGGCTCGGGCGCTCCTTCCGGCGACGACGACACCAAGCAGGACGTTGTTGTCCCTGGCACGCCCTCGGGCTCGGGCTCTGAGGGTGCCACCCCTGCCCCCACCACCGGCCTGGACGTCGGTGCCAGCCAGGAGACGACCTCTTCGGACTCGGGTGTTCCCCCCACTAAGCAGGGTGTGGAATTCGTCACCCCCGCCCCCACCACCCCGTCGACCGAGGATGCCTCGCAGAAGACCGACGTCGCCGGTGAATCTGACGTTGCCGGTGAGGCTGACCAGGTGACGGACGCGCCCACCACCACGCAGGCCCCCACGGTCGCCTCGAGCTCGAGCTCTGGCCTGACCCCCACTGCTGCCGGCAACTCCACGACCGCTGCCCCTACCACTCCTCTGAAGGACAACTCGAAGCTGTGCGCGAAGCCTCGCGTGGTCGTCACGGAGGTTGATGTCGGCGCCACCGTCGAGAACAACGAGGAGGAGGCCGCCCTCAAGGTCATCGCCATCGCTGCTCTGCCCTCGGGCGGATCTCGCATTGCCTTCCAGAGCGGCGACAACGTCATCGTCCGTGAGCTGGACGCCAGCGACAAGCTGACCAGCACCCCCGCCGTCAAGGTGCCGATGAACGACTTCGCCGACATCTACGCCGACCAGAACGGCTTCGTGATCCTCGGAACGAGAGACGCTGAGGGCGGCGGCACCCTCAACTGCGGTAACCCGAGCAACCTGTGCGGCGGTGGCCCGAACCCCGCTTCGCCGTGCTACGACATGTACATGGCTCGCTACGAGGGCGCCAGCGAGAAGTGGGCCACCAAGCTCACGTCGTCCAGCGCCTCGCTGCCTCCTTACTCGTCGTCGGCCAGCGGCCCGGACGTGTACATGATCTGGTGGTACGCTCACCACGGCCGCATCGCGTACGACGGCACCAACTGGGCCGCGTACTTCGGCGCTGCCATCTCGACGTCGGAGGGCGGCTGCATCAACATCCACCAGGGTGACCGCATGAAGGTGGTGAGCCCCTCGGGCTCCATCACGGACAGCAAGGACTCGTTCGACTGGGGCTGCTCGCACTCGGGCTACGAGCGCATCACGTACGACGAGCGCTCCAAGAGCTTCGCGTCGATCTGTAAGACGGACAGCAACAACCGCCTCATGCCGCCCAACAACTGGGACGCGACCATCTACCCCGTGGACCTCGCTGCCTCCAACCTCGGCGACATCGTGCCGGACTCGGTCGCCTCGAGCAACAAGTACTGGTCGGCGGTGAGCAACGGCGACGGCGACAACGCCAAGGTGCACCTGATCCACTACGACCTGAAGTCGAAGGCCAGCGAGGACATTGTCCTGGGCGGCACCGACGCCAACGAGCGCGCTCCTCACCTCGCCCCCATTGGCAAGGACGGCATGCTCGCTATGTGGGAGGGCAGCTCGGCTGGCGGTGACCTCCGGGAGGGCGGTGACCGCACGATCTACGCGCAGGTGCTTGACCGTGCTACGGGCAAGACCATCAGCGAGAAGATCACGGTGGACAAGTCCGTTGTGGGCAACCGCTACCAGGCTCTCAAGAGCTACCCGGACGGCAGCGTGGCGTACCTGTCGAAGGGCAAGACCGACACGTCGGTGCAGGTCGTGCGCTTCTACGGCTGCTAAGCGGCCGTTGATGAAAACGGATAGAAGTGTCTATGCGTAGTAGTTGTTTCAATCTGCGAGGGTAGTTTAGATGAGCTAACCTTGAACATGAATGTGTAAATCGATTCCTTTCGTTGGATTTTATTAGTGAGTTGACATGAAGCGGATGGTCGGCGTTCAATTAAGCCTCTGTTATCACAACTTTTGAGACCACGGGATACCTCGCGCTTCATTGGAGCATTTCAGCCGCCATATTCAGCGAAGCGGATACGCCTATCGCCTCGAGACTCGCCGTGACCTGGACCAGCTTCGGCTGCTTGCACAAGAGAAACCTAAATGGAAAGCCCTCGAGAGGGCAATCGTCGCCGCACTGCCGGCGAAGAAGGACCCGACGTATGCGGACACCACCTTATGCCGTCGACTAGCAAAGCTGAGCCTAGCGACAGCATAGTGTGGTAACGCGAAAACGTAATACGTTACATTATTCAGCGAAGGCGTCTGAACTGGCCGCGGTTGGGAAGGGAACAAGGAGGGGTTTCGTTGAATGGGATACTTTGGCGCTATTCAAGGCTTGAATTTCATGCAACACCAAGAATCAAGCACCAGGAGCAACCGTGTATTGAGCGATTAAGGCTCTCCACGGAAAGCGTCACGAAATCCTGCCACACTCCACACATACTTGCTTAAGTACACTTAATGTAGATTTATACTGGGATAGGAAGCAACGTTAGTGCTGCTATCGCAGACCAAACAGGATTATATCCGTGGTTCGTCAAGTCAAAAGGTGACCCCTCTTGACACCTAACTGGTACATTGTCCTGAAACCGGTGTGACCCCGGTGCTGCACTGGGCCCTCCAAAAGGTTTATATGCGTGGGCAAGCTGAACTGGTAGAAAACCCATTACACCGGTACGACCGCGGTGCCGCACTGGGCCCTCCAAAAGGTTTATATGCGTGGGCAGATTGAACCGGTATGAGTCAGTAACATGTATCGAATAGTAGGAGTGAAGTAAAGTGATTCCTTCGCTTTCGTAAGTAGCATATAGGGGTTCCTGCGAAGTCGTCGGCGTGGACAGCTGACATTTTGCAGGAAATGTTTGTTTCCTCACGAGATTTGACTGGCTTTCATTATGCGAATGTTGCCATACAGTTCTTCTGAGCAAACGTAAGCGGGAGCCGCCGACGCTTACATCAAGTCCTTCATTGGCTAACATTTGACAGCAACACACAAAGAACATCGACCCAGCGGCAACATGAGTGATGGAGGCTCGCAACGCGCTTCTGCTCCAGCGCGGAGTACCAGTCATGCTGACGTCGAGGCGATACGCGATGCATGCGTCACCAAGCAAACAAGAGGAAAGTACAAGAGCAGCCTCAACGGGATTTAAAAGTGGATCAGGAGCTAGCACGCTAAGGAGGATGAGAATATCGCCAGGTTTTTCGACGCTGATGATGACATTAATCTAAGTGAGTTTACACCGAGTGTTTTTGAGCGTTTTCTGGTGTTCAAGAGTGCTTCTGTGAAGACGGCTACGCTGAGCGGGTACCGAAGTGCTATCAAGGATCTTTATCGCGTGAAGCGCGTGGCGCTGCCTCCTGAGTACCGTGATGATATGAAGCAACTGTTCTCCGGTATGAAGCGGATGGAGGCTGATCAAGACCAGACTAGCACCCCAAAAAATACACCAGGAAAGCAGCCACTCACGTACTCCCTTTATAAGGAGTTGTGCAATTCGACTCTCGTGGCGGGTGATGGCGGGTTTTCGCATCTTTTTTTGACTTCGCAGTGGAATTTGATGTGTCGCTCAATGTCGGTCCAGACTCTCCAATGTCAGCATCTCGTGGCGAAAGACGATAGCGTTGGAGTAATATTTGTGAAGACGAAGACTAACCAGGAGGGTTCAGGGTCCCGTGATCCACGCCACCTGTACGCGAACCCGCTGAGCCCATCAACGTGCTGGGTGACTGCCTTGGCAATTTATCTTGCATGCCACCCTCGATTGGAACCGGGGGCACTATTTCCAGGCTCTAACCAGAAGCTACGATTTAGCAAGGTGCTGGCTAACCTTTTGAAGCAAGGAGACGCTGGTAAAAATTTCGGTACGTACTCGGTGCGCAAAGGAGTGGCTACATTCGCTTGTGGAGGAAGTACAGGTGGTCCCTCGATCGTGAGTGTGTGTCTTCGCTGCGGATGGAGCCTCGGTGGAGTTCAAGATCGCTATTTCCGTTATGAAGCCGCAGGAGATCAATTCCTGGGGCGAGTAGTGGCAGGACTTCCCGTAAATGACTCTAAGTTCGCTACTTTACCGCCCTATTTTCAGAATGGCTCCGATAAAAATGTGAAATCGTGCGTGGAGATTATGTTTCCGGTTCTCTCTCGCGAAGCCAATATGGCAGGAATTTTGCGGTTGTGCCTAGCATCACTCGTGCATCACGCGGAATATTTGCTGCAGCTTTTACCGGCCACCCATGCATTACTTTCGACACATTTGTTTACAAGCCCCACTGTCCTTAGGACGCTTGAAGGCCAATTAGTTGCTGGAGAGTCTCTCTGGATGCGACCAACGGGGATACCGCCTTATATTGAGCTATACAAGAAGCTTGACCAGCAGCAAAGGTCAATTGATGAGCTGCCTGGCAAACTGGAGCAGAGAATGGAGCATGTACTTGAGAAAAGGGTGTGGCAGCGGGCAATATTACGAGAGAGTTATTGCGTGAGGAAATTCGATCGTTGTTAGACGAAGTTGGGCTTCACCAACGTCCGTCGATCAACGCCGTAGTGCCAGCGCCAGTTCCAGTGCACCAGTATCATGTCTGGGGCGGGAAATTTCATGTGCTACCTAGAGAATTTAGTTTTCCGAGTATCGATCCCCTTGGGGCATGGATGCTATGGTGGTTCGGAAATCCAAAGCTCAACTACCCCCCGTACAAAGGAATACCATCGGACGACCTGGATACATCGCAGAAAAAAGCGACGCTGTCAGAATGGTCAATTATGATGCGGCACATTATGAATGGGATTGAGGCCAAGCTGGACGCACCTATGCCCGAAATCCGTGACAAGAAACACGCTATTGAGCTTTACAACATTGGATACGGTACACTGCGGTTAAAACCAAGCAAACGTAAGCGAAGTGCTGAACAGCTTAAGCTTACAACTGTTTTGAGACTCATCCGACAAGCCGATCAGGAGCGAAACGAAGAAGACACTCAGCCGCCCAAGCGTCA
Source organism: Phytophthora sojae (assembly GCF_000149755.1). NCBI lineage: Eukaryota > Oomycota > Peronosporomycetes > Peronosporales > Peronosporaceae > Phytophthora > Phytophthora sojae. Next base: position 398,399 of record NW_009258119.1, read on the forward strand.
GAGACACACAAGCCAGTCCGGTTGTCCGAGATTGGCAAGCAGGTAGTAGCTATATTCAAACAGTACACATTTACATTCGTGTTAGTGCAGTCGAGCTGATCCCAGTAGTGCGACGGAGTGTAAAGCTAGCAAACCTTGCTGGCGTAGAGGGTATCCTAAAGCCGAAGTTGTTAGCGTAAGTTTTATAGCCATTTAGCAACAACAAACACAAATCTGGTAGCTCGTGAAGTCGCCGCCTAGAACTCGGCTGTCGACTGTTGCAGTCACCGCTTAGTCGATGTTGCCTGCCGACCTCGATACGACTGCACGTGACCTCTGTACCTATGTATGGCACTTCAATAAACTGCTTGGTCGCCGTAGTCTCCTTCAACAGCATCAATATTAATCTGGTTAGCTCATGTAGGCTACGATACAACATCAGTATAATAAACTGCATGCAACGCAGTATACAGGACAACATGATATACAACATACCATTGTTCGGAGCACGCCATACCGCATCAACTCCTGTCGTCGTCTTCGCCGCTTACATCAACGCGGAAAGATGTCGGAAGCCTTGAGCGCCGGAATCCTGAGTGGGCCTCTCCCCCAGGCCTTCGAACGCCAGGTACGAATGCAGCGTGTTGAGCAGTGCGACCGAGCCCAACAGCTTGACTGAGTACGACAGCTTGTACAGCTGCAGCAGCAGACGCTTGCCTGTAAGCAGCAAAAACAACTGGACCAAGATTAATCCAAAGTCTTGTCACCAAGCATGAATCTCGCAGACATCTCTGACCAATGACCACACTTACCAAGCGCTAGAGAAGCACCACACGCAGGGGAGTGCTATCATGAAGAACAACACGTACCAAATAAAACAGGTTAGCAATAAGGTATAGCATTCGTTTGCTACGAGCGTACCGTTAGCGCCGTACTCGAGCGCCGATGTCTCGCACGATCATCCGTGATTTCTGTTTATTATTCTGCTGACTTGAGCCCTGGCCGTGCAAATTCTCGAATGAGGCGGATTTTGCAAAAGCGGCAAATGGAAGTCGCTGTGAGCCACCCAGTCCGACACCTTGCAGATTTTGTTCAAATCATACAGTGGGCCCGCGCCCGTCCCAAACATTATATTCCTAATTTTGACAAACTCTGGTCTCTGACATCTGGAAAAATAAAAAGGCGCGAACAGAAACTAAACGTAATTTTATCTTGACGTTTTTATATTGGTGTGTTGGGAGAAAGGACAGTCATACAAATTTCAAGTCAAAATTGGCTTAAACTGCATATATGCAGTTTAAGCCTTCAAATCTAAGCTGCATTATGCAGCATCCGGTTTGGAGGGGTTAAGCCTGCAGTTTGTATGAACCGAGCTCCTAAAGTTCAGGCAGGCTGAACGGCACATCGGCTCTGCCTGAAGCCACCCGATTATTAATACGTGGTTATACTGGTTATACGTGGTTGTACTGTACCGTGGTTTTGCCACACTGCACGAGTTCATCGCACTCAGTTCATTGCTCAGTCACCTAGATACCCGTTAAGTATTCAACAGGGGACAATTCCTACAGTACCAACGCCAGCAGTACTCTATTCAAAGCTCATCGACAAGGGCCTGCAGGTAATCCTCTCCGTAATGATAGCATCGGAAGACAACTAATAATCACTGCTGAACATGCGTCTTTCTCGATAGTCTTCATAGTTAACGACCTCTCGTGCAGTAATAAAGTCCAATCTCGTATCACCATCCGGAGGATACTTTAATTAATAAAAAGTATTGTGAAAACCGCTTCTTTTGCCTATTTTGGTCGTAAATCGATCGATTAGCACCGTGATTGAGCTCGATCGATTTGTAAATCGATCGCGCCCCTGCGATGCATACGTGAGTATGGAGACCAAGTCGATATAGCCGCGTTTCGAGCAGAATGCCCACCTTTTACTGGGCAATCGCGCAGCCAAGCGATGCGTATGGATCACGATCGATTTCGAACCCGATTTATACTCTGATTAATTAGATAATTGAGATCTAATAAGGGGTTTCTACAGATGGGCGTTTTAGCCGGTTCTCACAATAAACCGTCGGTCATCGGGGTAGTCTCTACTGTATTCTGTATCATTGTACTGTAGTGCTAACCAGAGGGTACCCCTACCGAGGATTGCTGACATTTTTACCCAAACAGAAAACATAGTCATTTTCCACACAGCCACACATGCACACACACAAATATTCGTCTCTCATCTTAACAGCCGAAGAAGCGCACGACCTGCACCGACGTGTCGGTCGTACCCTTCGACAAGTACGCAACGCTGCCGTCCGGGAAGCTTTTCAGAGCCTGGTACCGGTTACCCACCACCGACTTGTCCACCGTCACCTTGCTGCTGATTGCCTTGCCCGACGACGCATCCAGCACTTGGGCGTAGATGGTGCGGTCGCCGCCTTCTGCAAGATCACCGCCCGAGGAGCTGCCTTCCCACATGGCCAGCAACCCGCCGTCACCGATCTCAGCGAGGTGAGGGGCACGCTCGTTGGCATCCGTCCCTCCAAGCGTGATGTCGTCGTCGGCCGCAGCGTCGATAGCGAAGTGGATGAGGTGCACCTTGGCGTTGTCACCTTCTCCGTTGCTGACGGTGGCCCAGTACTTCTTGCTTGAAGACTCGCTGTCCGGGACGATATCTCCTAGGTTGGCTGCAGCGAGGTCTACTGGGTAGATGGTCGTGCTCCAGTCGTTCGGCGGCATGATGCGGTTGTTGCTGTCCGTCTTGCAGATTGACGCGTACCCCTTCTTACGGCTATCGTACGTGATACGCTCGTAGCCCGAGTGCGAACAGCCCCAGTCGAAGGAATCAGCTTGCGTCACAATCTTACCGGACGGATCCACAACTTTCATGCGATCACCCTGGTGGATGTTGATACAGCCACCTTCGGAGGTGGAGATGGCGCAGCCAAAGTATGCAGCCCAGTTCGTGCCGTCCGAGGCGATACGACCGTGGTGCGCGTACCACCAGATCATGTACACGTCCGGACCGCTGGCAGATGACGAGTACGGTGGGAGCGACTTGCTGGAGGACGTGAGCTTGGTAGCCCAAGTTTCCTTCGAACCGTCATAGCGAACGAGATACATGTCGTAGCAGGGTACGGCTGGGTTGGGGGCACTACCACACAAGTTGCTCGGGCTACCGCAGTTCAAAGTGCCACCGCCTTCGGCGTCTCTCGTTCCCAGCAGCACGAAACCTTCCTTGTCAGCGTAAATGTCAGCGAAGTCGTGGAGCGGCACTTTCACAGCAGCAGAACTGCTCACCAGCTTGTCATTCTCGTCCAGCTCGCGGACAACCACATCGTCGCCGCTGTGGAAGGCGATCCGGGATCCACCCGAGGGGAGGGCAGAAATGGCTACGACCTTCAAGTTTACTTCGTCTTCGTTCGCGTCCACCGTGACACCGAGATCCACTTCCGTGATACGCACGCGCGGCTCCGCGCAGAGCTTCGAGTTGTCCGAGGATGTCGTGCTGCTGCTCGAGTTCGTAGCAACCGATGGCGTAGCAGCCGCAGACGCCGAGGACTCCGTCTCAGTCTCAGACGAAGACTCTTCTGTGGAGTCGGTCGTGGGAGCATCCGTGGTTGGCTTGGAGACTGGAGCATCGGTTGCCGTCTGAGATCCCGGGCCTGCAGCGCTGGCCTCGTTGCCTTCTTCATCGGAGGAACTGGTGGGGGTGTCGAAGGAGAACGACGAGCCCGTGGAGGTGACGGGGGCATCCGCGACGGTCGAAGTTGACGGTCGGTATCGGCAGGTGGCAGCGGAAGCAGCATCGTTGTGGCTGCTGGCTAGAAGAGCAGCCGCAGTTGCAATTAGAAGATGGTACAAACGCATTGCGGGGAGATCGCAAAAGGGGGAATGAGGACGCCTTTGTGCTGTTCGAGCGAGTCGGTGGAGGTGACAGTGCCTAACCGGTCAGTTGTAGTCTACAACATCTACAACTTGTAGATGTTCGGACAGCAATGCCCGACCGACTCGAGGGAAGTGAACCTGGTCGTGTTTCTCAGTCTAATGTAGCGCAGCGGGGCCTTTACCCTGCGTAGAGAGCGAGGAGGCGAGCAATGATGAAGTAGCAATATATCAGCGGACTAGCTTTTACCGGTCACCTGACAGGCAAATTCATGCAGCTCGCGCCCAGATCAGATTTTCAGGTAAGTGCATCACTTCAAAGCACCCATTGGAAAAGTACGATTTGGGCTTTTTGATCTTTTCGATCCCTCAAGCTGTTTTAATCAAGTTTGAAAAAACCTCTCTAAAACGATGGTCGTCGTCGAAGGTAACTGCTCACGGTACTCGCGTAACTGCTCACGGTACTGCGCGGCTGGAACGGCGTTTGCGCGCGGGGTGGTGGGCGAGTTGGGCGAGTTGAGCAGCCAGCAAAAGGAGAAGTGAGAGCATGAGAGAGCATGGAGCTCGATGAGAGCGCACGCTCACCACTCACTCTCCTTCTCCTGTGTTCCGCGGATCTACTCACTTCACCCAGTCACTTCACCCAGTCACTCAGTCACTTCACCCATTCACCCATTGCACCTTGGGTTGAATGAGAGACTGGGTGACTGGGTGGTGAAAAGATGGGTGAAAAAGGAGTACCGTAATCATGTCAAACACATCTTAGTGCTCGTTCCGTGCGTAAGTGCGCATGCGTCAGCTAGCCAATCGTAGCGTTTCCCGATCGCGCCGTTCCAAACCGACAAGTGCCGTTCCGGTGAACCCATGTCCGTGATACAAACGTCAAGTCAACCGTACCAAGAGTCGACCAGCGCGAAATCGGGTTCGAGAGCGCGATCGACCAATGGGCGCGCGCCTTCACTGAACCAGCCAACCAGTCTACCCATGAACGACGCCAGACCCCCCCCCCGCCCCGTCTGCTCCTGCTGCTGCTGCTGCTGCGCCGATTGCGCGGGACCCACGGCTTCCGGAGGCACAACTCGAGGCCTTCTTCATGGCCGTGCTCGAGTTGCCGCTGGTCATGCAGAACCTGCTGTTCGCGATCCCCCGCAACGCTCGCCGCCTGCTCGGCACGGTGATCTGGGTGAGCCTCAGTGTGATCACCCAGATCTTCCGGACCTCTTTCCGGCGCCATGTGGCTGGGATTAACCAAGGCACTGTCCTCCAACTCTTCAACCTGGCCTACTTGGATTTCTCGGTCCGTCCTCTAAGACTGGGAACCCACAGTGACTTCAGCTCGCGGATGACCGCGTATGTGCAATGGGCGCAACTCACGGACGATCAGCTGGCCATTGCACTGGAGCGAGCGCGCGTGCGCCGCAACCGAGACGATAATCTCCCCGATGACCCCCTGCATTTCTCGACTGATCCAGACTGGAACCCGACGGCACACGGGATAGTACGCTGTTTTCATGGGGACTGTGGCTCAGGTTGATGTATACAAATGTATACCTGTATCCGTACGATGACACTATGTATGTGTTTTGTATTTTGTATAGGCTGATGTCCTGCACCTCCTGATGCCTGTCACCTTCAACGGACTCGAGAACTGCCTAGTGATCAAGTACGGCAGGGCCGGGGGCGCTGACGGATTCCATGGGAGACTCCGCGCCCACCGACTCGGTGGCACCGAGGTACCGGGCCGGACGGCTATGGCTGGTACCTTCCCCGGGATCAGATCGTGCCGCTGTTCATGGCATGGCTGCCTGACGACGACAAAATATTAAAAAACACCACAGATCCGTGAATTCCACCACGATGGTGAAAATATACATCCAAAATGAAGGCGGTAGTGAGCGGTTGCGAGGAGCGTAGCCGTAGCAAACCCGCGCGGGGTGCCCGCGAAGCAGGGCCGCGCGGTATTTGCGTAGGCGGGCCCAGCGACGAGCATTCCAACGAACGGACCTGTTGCCGCACACTCGGAGTTAGTTTTTCTAATGCGGGGGTCTGGGGGTGCAACCCCCAGTATGCTTTTATTAGAGGCCCTTGTGCGATTCACAGCTTTGTGTGTTTTTAATGTGCTGTCCCTGACGACGGATTGCTCCACGTTCCGGAGCGCTTTGTTCGCAACGAGGCGAACCGTCGACACTGGCACCATCGCTGGCTCGACAGCGAAGGCCGCCAACGTGAAGAACTGCTTGTAATCCCTCCTGACCAACTGCCCGAGGTGGAGCGCATGTTCAGGGCTTTAATGCTCGTCTTCCCGGCGTAAATGAAGCCAGAAGCCAGAAGCCAGTGCGTAATATATAGTTTACATAGGCAAAGGCAATGAATATATAACAACCAAAGCGCCCAGATCAGCCGCGGGCGTGGGCGACACCCGGATCAAGCTCTTCAAAGTGTTGGCTAGCCTCTCCGAAGCTAGGTGGCAGTGCGTTTGCTCACGTGCCATGACACACCCGGTTGTTGGATCGACGTTCCGTTCCCCGACGAGCTCCACTTGTGCTTCGTGGAAAGCAATCCTCTCTCAATGGCCGGTCTACTGTTGAGTCAGCGGCAGCACTCGGCATCCGCTGTCGTATCCTTCGAGGCGGGCACCCGGTGCATGTGTGTAGCTAGCTCCCGCAAAACCGTAGGTCAACTCCGAGCAGGCAGGTCAAACCTCGCCGGCCAGCTGGTGTTGCCGTCAACATACAGCGAAGCGCTGCAATGCAGACAGCTCTTCCGTCTTGTCAAGTGGCTTCCGCCACCATCCTGGTGCGGACGACGGACGGTGCCCACGGCATTCGCTTCGTACATGTAGTCGATGAAGGATCTCGAATTTGAGCAAGTTAGCGCCCCGTTATTCTGCAGTACAGCTTGTGGATACGGCAGCTGTCCAGGCCGATCGCAGCTGGTGATCGCGCACGCTGCGAGCCACAAACAGCGTGAGCGTGACGTCCCCGTTTGTTGAACATTGCGCGCTGCCATCGTTGAATCGAGCTGGTCGCCGCCGCCTTTGGCGCGCTGATCCTCGCCCTGGTCGCCCTGACTTGCCGCCGTTGGCGCAACATCCTCGTGTCGCCCCGAATCGATGCTGCCGCCGTCGAATGGGCATGAACGAAGCGCTGAATGGATGCCGGCAGGGTCTACTTTGTGCTGGTAGACGAATGAACGACTTCTGCGATCGATGCTCTTCCCCAGCTTACTCCTTCTTGCTGCTCGACCCGGCACCGCGTTAAGGCGATGATCGTCTCGGAGCAGAGTGCGCGCAGATGCTGACTCAGAAGCCCGGAGCTGATGACCTCTAGTGGTGCAAGTCCCAACCAGGGCAAGCACTTTATGAAGATTGATCCGTTATGAAGGCCTCGCCAAAGGTACGCCACCACAGCTGTGACTCATGGGGGCTCCGCGCGCGACTTCTTCACCTCCAGGAAGAGGAGGCACACGAGCTACTGTGCTGAGCCCGTGGCTTGACGTGAGGCCTTCGTCGACTTCCAGCATCTCCATTCTGCAATTGGCCTTCCAGCGCTACAGTTCATCCACCAGCTCAAAGCAAGATCATGCGTCTCTACTCCGTCCTGTTGGCGACTGCGGTCGCTCTAGTTGCGACCACCAGCGTCGCCGCTGAGAAGTGCACCCTCAAGACCACGGCTCCCGTCGCGACCACTGCCGCCACTTCCGTGGTGAGCTCCACTACGTCGTCCTACATCGACGATGCCAGCGCCGAGGCCGCCTTTGACACTGATGCCTCCAATGCTGCCTCGGCGGTCGATGCCAGTCAGGCCACAACTTCGGACGAGGGTTCCTCTGCTGCCGCCTCAGCCGTCGATGCCAGTCAAGCCACGACCTCGGACGAGGATGACGAGGACTCCACTCAATCGAGCGTTGCCGCGTCGGCTGCCACTGCGACCTCGACTGCGGGTGAGGCTGACTCTACTGTCGACGCGACGGAGGTACCGACGACCACTACAACTGCCGCCTCCACTGCTAGCTCAGCAACTTCCACTGCTACCAGCACCACGTCGACTGCTTCGGCATCTTCGAGCTCCGGCTTCTGCAGCACGCCCCGCGTACGTATCACGGAGGTGGATGTGGGTGAGACCGTGGAGAACAACGAAGATGAAGCTGGTCTCACCGTCGTCGCCATCGCATCGCTGCCCTCTGGCGGCTCGCGCATCGCCTTCCAGAGCGGCGACAACGTTATCGTCCGTGAACTTGACTCGAACGACGCCTTGGTGAACAGCACCGCTGCAGTCAAAGTGCCTCTGGTCGACTTCGCGGACCTCCACGCTGACGATGACGGGTTCGTCTTGCTCGGCACGAGAGATGCCGAGGGTGGAGGCACCCTGAACTGCGGTAGCCCGAGCAACTTGTGTGGCACTGCCCCCGATCCAGCCGTGCCCTGCTACGCGTGTGCTACGACGGATCAACGGAGACGTGGGCCACGAAGCTCACGTCGTCGAGCTCCTCGCTGCCGCCCTACTCCACGTCTGCCACTGGAGAGGAAGTGTACATGATCTGGTGGTACGCCCACCACGGCCGTCTGGCGTACGACGGGTCGAACTGGGCCGCATACTTCGGCTGTGCGCTGTCCGTCTCGGAGGACAGCTGCATCAACATCCACCAAGGTGACCGCATGAAGGTAGTGGATTCTACCGGCGCCGTCACCTCGGACACCGACTCGTTCGACTGGGGCTGCTCGCACTCTGGCTACGAGCGTATTACCTACGACAACCGCACGGACGGCTACGCTACGATCTGCAAGACGGACAGCAACAACCGCATCATGCCTCCGAACAACTGGGACGTGACTATCTACCCGGTGCTGCCAATCTGGGCGATATCGTCCCGGACAGCGACTCCTCCAGCAAAAAGTACTGGGCCACCGTCAGCAACAGCACGTCCGACAGTGACGAGGACAACGCCCGCGTGCACCTCATCCACTTCTCTATGGACGCCGAGGCTTCTGAGGACATCATTCTTGGAGGAACTGACGCCAACGAGCGCGCGCCCCACCTTGCTGCTATTGGTGACGGCGGTCTTCTCGCTATGTGGGAAGGAAGCTCCACGAGCGGAGACCTTGAGTACGAATCGAGTGGCCGCACGATTTACGCTCAAGTGCGGGACGCGTCCTCGGGCGCGGCCATCAGCGAGAAGGTGACGGTCGACAGCTCTGTGATTGGCAACCGCTACCAAGCGTTGAAGAGCTACCCGGACGGCAGCGTGGCGTATCTCTCCATGGGCACGACGAGCACGTCGGTGCAGGTTGTGCATTTCTTCGGATGCTAAGAGCTGGAACTGAAGGCAGGAGTGGTGTAGTGTATAGATGTATGGTTGCGTCTGCAAGCGCTCGGCTATCAACGCCTACAGAAAATTGCGTAGTACATGTACAGCTGACGATGCCAATGTGAACATTTTGCCAAAACAGCAGTGATCAATCCGAAGTTCTGGGGTAGGTTGCCGCTGGCAACTTAAATGAGACTAGGGCTCCGCGAAGGCTGGGATAGGAGGTTTTTGGTATAATCGCTTTCTATTATTATGAGTTTGTTTTACGAACCACGGGCATCTCCTTCGCAGCCGCAGCGTCTGCCCGGTAATTCACCTCAAAACTGTAGATAGTGCTTATACACAGTGATAAAACGAATCTTGCTCGAGATCTGTTTGTAGCTTGTAGAAAATGAAAATGTTTACCTTTGTATGCTTCTGCAGCAGTTCGTCCGCTTCAATCATTCAATTGACTTGCGAAAACGTAAGATGCATTCTGCGACGGTATCAAGGCACAATTTGATTGGCTATCAGCCCGAAAACGAGCCGGCCTGAGTGAAGGCGACGACTCGAATGAGGTAGTAGCGAAAAGAACGAGCCGAGACGAATTCCGGCCAAGCCGGAGATGCCGCTTTGGTGTTCATTGTATGACCGATGGGCAAACGAGCCGAAACCTGGCATGGCTGGCGCTGCTAATGATAAGGGCGAGAGGTTGTAACGTGAACGTTTGCAAACTAATATACGCGATTTGGATAAATGCAATTGCAATCGATGCGGTTCCCAGTATAGCGAGGCTTCGATTACCCACACACATAGTTGTAGATGCAACTTTGCCTTTGTATACTCCAATTAGCGAAACGCCTTGTAATCGCTGCTTTCCTGTTGACTGGATTGGCAAAGACATGGCTTTGGATTCAACTGTAGAACTTCTTGCACCCATGGAGAAATCATGTGGTAAACTACATCCACCTCATGCATGAATGCAGGTGTAGCGCTTTAGTGTGTGTTGTTAGTTGGGAAGGGTCCAGGCAACGAACTACTTCGGTGTTGAAGTCAGTGAAATTTGACTTAGTGATCAAACGTGGTAATCCTCGTGGCTTTGTTGCTTCAACTACAGAATGCCATGCTTCTGTCTGCAACGACACATCCTAACTTGCGTCTTAGGTATTGTCTTATGTACACAACGGTTGGATATTTTTCTGGATGTCTATTTCATTTGATGTTTGTATAGTGCATAGAATGCCTCCGGACGTGCCACAAGCTTACAGAACACCCAGAGGTGACACACCTACTTTGTATATAAGTTTTTGTATGGAAAGTTTCAAATTCCGATTTTTTGAAAATCGGGACTCGCTAGGCCCTAGTTTCTGTTCGGCGGGCACCCTGTCACTATCCGTGGTAAGTAGCATTATTCAGCATGGGTATGCCCAACCATCCCACGAGCTGAGCGGAAGCACTGCTCGCGGGAACGAGCACGAGTAGCTAAAACCTCATGAGCGCGCTCGCTGATCTGTAGCTGCTCACATGAAATCGATTTAAAGGGGGGAGCGCGAATCAAAGCTCCTCACACTAATTGGATAATAATAAATTTACTTTAAAAAATTGTGCCTAACTTGCACTCAGAGCAGTTGTTCATGCTGATGGGGGTATCATCGGCTTCTGTGGTTACTGTAGCTGACGGCCAAACCCGTATCAGTATTATGGGGCACCTCTGTTGAGTGTGATGCTGCCACAAAGCTGAGCCATTTTAGCCTATCAGTTCACTCCTCAAACGAGCTGCTCGTTGGGGTCGTACTTATCCGAGGGAGCAGCAGAACCCAGCTCGTGATTTGAAGTGAGCGGGCTGCATTTCGTGGGATGCTTGGGTATGCCACACTGGAGCCAATATGCAGGATATATTCAGTATTAGCACGGCTTTGTTGGCCCCCATCGTGAATCTTATCTTCCCTTACCATTTTTGTATACAAAGATCAAGTCTAATTTCGCTGCATATGCAGTTTACATGTTCTTTTCGGCTCCCGGTCTGGAGGGGTTAAAGGACGGGCATCAACAGCAGGGGCAGCGACTAACAATCCGGCTGGCGTTGCTTCTGTTAATCTCGTGATCTGTTGGCTACAGAGCAGCAGCAAAGCTTCCCTGGCAGCAACAAGACTACTATTAAGTGAACTCCTCATAAAAATCATTTTGACAACACCTCTTCGAAAGCAAGCCGAATGGAGAATCGAGCTGATCAGACTCGACGTCACCTTCAAATTAAAAAGTAGCGATTCGCCCCTACAAGTTCATCAAATTTTGAAACGGAACGTGTTGTGGATTGACAAATCAATCCTGGGCACCATCATAAACATTTTCCACGCAAACGGCTCTCTCCCCTAATCTCGCAGCGTAGCCACTCCTCGTCGCAGCTTCATTCGGCAATCGTCTCCCAAGACCAGAAGCGCACGACTCGGAGGCTGAAGCAGAGTGCTGCTCTGCCAATCACTCACTCGCCCCATGCGTCTCCAGTATGCCGTAGTCGTGGCTGCTGCTGCTCTGGCCGCGAGCTCCGAAGGACTTCAGGTCCTCCCCAATTCGGCCAAGTCCACGTCGCTGCGAGCAAGCGCTGAAGCTCGGTACCCGCCTTTCGTCGAGGGCAAGGGAGACCGCTTCTTGGTTAGCGAAGGCAATCAGGAATGGTCGACTCAGACCCAGAAGGGCTACGAGTTCTCGCCGCTGCAGGAGCAGGACGACGTGCTGCAGCAGAACGACGATGAGTACGAAGACGACAGCGACTCGAGCTCACAGAGCGAGAGCGGCTTCGATGACGAGGCCAGGCTCTTCGGGAGGAAGAAGAAGAAGAAGAAAAAGAAGAAACACGAAGCCACCGAGACACCAACGCCCACACCGACGGCGACTCCAGAGGGAATGACCGCGACTCCCACCCCAGCGCCTACTACGGAGGAGCCAAGCGGCTGGAGGAAATTCCTTGCCTGGTACAGGCGACAAACCGCTGATTAAACAAGGAGGAAGCTTGGTAGGCTGGGATACCCAGAGCGCATTTCTAAAGCGCAGTTGTCAGCTTCTGTAATCCACTAGCTTACTTCAGTGAAAAATTTCCGTGCGGACGTGTGTGTTCCCACGAGAACAGGGCCTAGGGGACGCGCAAGAAGAAGAAGAAGAAGACGAAGAATGAAAATAAGAAACAGGAACCAATCTAGATTTTTATAAGACGAGGGATATAGCGAACGTCAAGTTCACAAAACTAGAGTACGGGAGTTGGTTAGCGTTATTCTCTCGTGATGATGCCGCTGTACAATGTAGCAGCATCACCAAACCTTTTAGCGAGGGGACCACAGAGAATTTGATATACTTCCAGCATTCATTGGGAACAATGAAGTACTCAGTAGAGTGCCATGAAAAGTAATATGGTTGCACCGGGTAAATTTACAAAATAAATTAAAAATAGAATGAAATCGATCGTCAAAATACGGATTCAATCGGCATATTCGAGCAAGAAAGATAGGTTGAGTAAATAACAAACAATTCCGCAACGCATTAAAAAATGTGTAAGATCCCCTACCGCATAATGCTGATGGAATCAGATCGAATTTACTCCAGGACAAGCGGCAGTATGAACTGGTTTCTATTTTTTTTTCAACTCGACTTGGACGACTCTGGGTTTGTTCAGGATCTCAGGTACTGTAGACGTCGAGTCGTCGTAGTTATCGTTTTACGAACTTGAAAAAATGGGCGGAACAAGTTGTTCACCAACCAAGAGAGCGGGCTACCCGAAAAGGTTATCCCGAATCCCCCACTACGAGTGGTGTACAAAGTGACCCCACTACTGCGACGCCTACGCCGTTCCTCATCGCTTGACTCCGACGCTTCCAACTCAGTGAATTCGTAGGTAGCGTGCGCCGAAGCTGTTTCAACGACTTGTAGTTGTTGAGTGTTACCGTACACGCCAGCGACCGAGTCCGAACCGCTGCCATTGATCTCTTCTATCGTCACCTTCAAGTGGCCAGTACGATTGCCGTGCTTGTAAGGCAACAGTTGAACGACTTGGCCCGGAATGGGAGTGACAGTAGCCGCCTTCTTGTCCACCTTGTCCCCAGAATCTCCTGCAATAACGAAGCTACCGATGCAAAAAAAGCAAGGTGACCACGGTCACAAGTCTTAACGGTACACTTCCATCGCTGGTGCGCGCAGAGCGTTGAAGCAGTTGGCCCCAAGGAGTTGATTTAGGAATGAGCTCACCTGAGGCGCTTTTTGGAGTGTACAAGTGTGAGGGAAGATGGACAAGAGGATCGGGTGGCAAAGGCAGATTCTATCCTATGATGACTTGATTCATTATTAGCAATTCGTTGGAGGAACATGCCTCAGGTTGACAAACCGCTCTTGTATAAAAACTATTGGTCTGGCTGACGCCTCATGATTGACAAAGGGAGAATATCTCAGGCTGGTAAAGCTTGCTTTCGCTCATTGGCCCGAATCTTGCCGACGAGGTTGTGGGAAGATTGATGACTGTAACAACGTGGCACCTCCACCAACTCGATCGCACTAACTCTTGTCGCCTCACCGATTAAAGGGTTAACCCTTTGAAAATTGGAGTTTTACGGCCCCTTCACTCTCTGTCGCACATCTCTTCAACTCTGAATACAGTCAAAATGTAGAACTCACGAACGAGGTACACGTACGCCGTTTTTATCTTAAAAAAGCGAATAACTCAAGGGATACTGGACACTCACTAACAGTTAGTTGAAAACTACACATGTTAGCTACACTGTATAGTGGAGGAAATGGGTACATGAGGAGATTACTTAGTAATCTGTACGAAAGCGTATTTACTAGCTGGTCTGGGTGTCTATATTGCACCGCGGACTTTGACATAGGTAGGAGGCACCTAAGTCGTCTTCACTCTTAAAATCGGTCATCATCTGTGCTGATAAGTGGTGTGCCGAGCTCCACCCAGCAAATGTTTCCCTATGTTAGCAGATTCTTCAAAGTATTATAGATTGGATGGTAAATTCTTAGTTTTGAGGGTGCATTTGTGTTCAGTTTGATACATCGCCCTTCTCGGCTGCCTTCGGTGCAAACATATACTCTTCTCCATACTTTGCTCTAACGCTACTAGCATGTTAGCTCAAAATACTAGACACTAACTAACAGTTAGCTAACATGTATAGCAACTAACATGTCAGCGTTAGGGAGTACACTATCAAGGGATGAATAATTTGTATGAGATACTGTACTAGTAGTATAACTTATGTAAAAAAACACAGAATCTACAACGCGGTGACTGAGGATGACATGCACACTTGACAGAGTCGAGACTGGTAACGGCGCAACGTAGTGCAGCTACTAAAAGCTGAAAAGCGCAATGCTAACCGAAACAAACCATTTTTGGTTGAGCATACGCTTCGGACAAGGATATGATGCTCAAACAAAGCCACCAGCGTATATTCTCCACCTATCCGAACGACAGAAAACGACACGACACCACCACTCGGATTTCGTAAGGTAAAACTACCAAACAAAGTGTAGCGAAAAACATAAACTATCGGTATTTTTACAGCTCAATTTAGTGTCAGCCTGTGCCGACGCAGTACAAACGGAGGTGTAGATCCAGCATTGTTGTTGGTAGAGCACAAGTCGACCTGCTGGCTTGAAGAAGCACTTGAAGGCCTTCCGCTGCACAACATCGCATGCCGATCAGACTCGAAATGGTTGAATTTTGTGTTGAAAAACTTGAATGCTGTTGCGTCGTTCGTGCATCCTTGCCCCGGTCCTTCGGTCTGTGACGGTTCGCAGGGGGAATCTACGGGGTTGACGAGGAACGTGATTGCCATCTTGGACACACTGTGCTTTGACTCCGTCCGAGAACTAGGCGCAGTCGGATTGTCTGGCTGGAAGTGCTTTGCGTGCAGCTTGCAATAACCTCGAATCTGCACAAACTTCGTGCACTCTGGTACGCAACAACGCCGGCCACCTCCATGCGAAAGGCAAACGCCACTGTACTGCGCGAGTTTTGGACAGGCATCAACAGCACAGCGACGCCCGCCTCCATGCGCCACACAGAATCCTCGGCTCTGGGCTAACTTCTGGCAGTCCGGACCCCGACAACGTACGCCTCCCCCGTGCGCCTTGCATAGTCGACGAGTCTGCACTTGCTTCTTGCACCCCTCCACGCTACATCGAGGCGGGGTGCGACGGCTTCGCGACGGTGTCATGCCTTAGTGCTGACTGGCGCACTCTGTTTCGCACCGCAGATTACAGACTGAGAGGCGTTCGCGATATTCGCACGACTCCATGGATTACGACCAGAAGTGTACTATTTTTTATCTCGACTCACTAGCCACGTGATGCTCTTGCCTTCACAATCAATTGTGTTCGTGAACTGTGCAACGCTTCTGAACCACACATTATAGAACTCTGTACATTGTACAGTGACGCAGGCGCGAATTGTTGAACATTCGAGCGCACAACGAAGGAGACGGAGAAACACTTACCGAAGTGCAAGACTTATTGAAATGAGCCTCGGTCTTCTCTCCTCCGGCTCGCATTCCATGGAATCAGAAAAATGTACACAAAGTCTTTTGTGAGAACCGATACTGTAGATACGAAGGACAAAACCGTCACGCAAGCCATCGGCACGCAAAGCAGCTGGAGCCACACAGCTCGGTCTTTATCTCCAGCCTTGCTGGCCATGACACATCAAAGGTTTGCGAGTCAAAACTTTCAAAACTTACAACTTAATGTGCTCCACCCCAATTTACTCAGATCTGAGTCGGTTGTAGTGTACCACACACCAATTTGTAGGTATGGCTACATCGAATATACTATTAACCCTTTCGCGGTACAGTCACACCTCTATAAATGATACCCAGTTCGCTCGGTCTAATACCCTGTTTCAGTTAAAGAATTGATCAGATAAAGAAATGACTACACTTCTAATGGCTACATTTTCATATGTTAGGTGCACAAGGGCTTTCTTTACCTGGTACGCCTCTAGCATTTTCGTACTCTTGTTTTGTTTCGTCTTCACACAAACAGAACTCAACCAATAACGGTAGGCGCGGTATTGTCTGTTCCTACTCCTTCTTCTCATTGGTATTAGCAGAATCGCATCCCCTCAGGTTGTACGTGAGTTTCAATACAGGGAGGTTATAGGAATATTTGTTGTCCCGATATCCTGCCACCATGCCTGCAGTTTTATCTTTTGCTTGGTATGTACTGCATAGCCCCTAGTTGTCTCGACATCATAATATTTTAGTTTTTCGTAATATATATATGTAGACTGCGCTGATTGTAAAATAATTTGGCTAGCTTATTTATCACAAGCTTGCAGTTACTGCAAACTCTTTGTTCCAACTTAGCATCCCAAATACAATTTCTCTCTTCGCTCGATTTCTTGTGGCCGGGAGTAGTGGTGGCAATGGCATACGTGGGAGGAGGCAGGCAAGTGATTGAGAAAAATATATGAGTTTGGATCTATTACTACGGCGTCCATTTAGAGGGTTGAGGCGCCAACAATGGCGACCATTTAGAGAATAAAGAGTTTTTGATCAGTTATAGAACACCTATAGTGAAATCCATATAATCCCGTTTGCAGTCGAGGAATCCTAACCAGATAGGGATCACATGGTCAGTTAGAGGGGTTCATTTAGGGAGGTGTCACTGTAAAAGGATACAGAAAGCGCCCTTTAGATGATTTCCCAAAACACGGTAGAGTGTACCCCCTCTTAAAGGGCGTATCCTGTGCCCTTTTGCACAAGTTCAAGCTAGTAATCAACCTTCTTTTAAAACAAATGATAATCGGTACGCAGAGTAATCATCATGTAATCATTGTCTCTACAAATTCGAAGTCATACGCATACATTCTATTTATCCTGCAAATCACCGTAGATGGCATGTCCGATGAGACACACCGAAAAGGCTCCCTTACTTTGTAAGAGGACGCCTAGAGCACCCTTTTAGAAGGAAATATCAATGAGTTGTATACAGTCACACCTCTATAAATGAGACCCAGTTTGCTCGGTCTGAGAAATTGTTTCAGTTAAAGAATTGATCAGATAAAGCAATGGCTACATCCTATAATGGCTACATTTTCATACGGTACTGATGTTTGAGGTTTACTTCTCTGGTCCACGATCATATGCGCGAATCACTCTTTCTACCACAGCTGTGCCAATTCTACTGGTAGCCAAACAAGCAAGGTAGCAACGAAAAGCTGAGATCGAGCTCAAGCACATGATATTTTTTATTAGCAGCTTCTGCGAGGCTTTGGCCGTAATACTATCGACAGAAGCAGCTCATCTGGCGATGAAATTAGGTTTTTTTCGTAAACCATAAACCACAATAGCGATATTAGATCGAAGAATTGTCTCAGATTGTGCTTGATGCAAGCTTTCTTATGATCTCCGATTTAGAGCCATCAGCGTTGATTTGTGAGAGCTAGAGCCTCGAATAAAAACGAGGTTTTTCCTGCTTGCACGGTTGAGATTCGCATCCAGCAATTTGTTTTTGCCCAATCAGGACACAGTTCACATTTATGCTAAGTTTAAGATTGCGTTTTAAGAAAAGGTTATGCGGAGAGTTATCTAAAATAGCAGGTTTTATTTAATTTAGGTTGAAGTGCACGCATTCCAGCAAGGACTGTTTCTTTTGAAATGGTCAGTGCCATAGGCATTGCTGTTGTCCCGTGGCCAAGATGATACTTGCGCACCCTAGGTAGAGCGTATGCGTTCCCACCTCCATCAGCTATAACACATTGCAGTACCTTTTGTAGTGTTGCAAAACACTTGTCGATTGTAGCAGCTGGGATACTCCGAAACGCTTTATCCACAGCGCCGACTAGCGCCTTCAAATTGGTCGTCGGGTGACGGTACTGCACGCGTAGAATGGCGTGAAAAACGCCCAAGTCAAGTACGTTCATATCGGGCGAGCGAGGCGGCTAGCACGACATTTCTATCGTCCAACCTTCCTCGAGCCCAGCCTCAAGCACTTCTGCATAGTCCTCGGCTACGTGTGGTCCTGCATTGTCTTCCTGGACTTTGATGCACATTTTCTTTCTTCCTACAAACAAAAAACAGGAGAGTTAGTCACCAGCAAAATAGATCTCGTAGTCATTTCAATTACCTGGCCAAAGACGGCGAATCGCAGGAAATACTTTTTCCTTGAGCATTTTAACGTAGATTGCTCTCGTCATGTTGACGTTCTTGACTTCAACGGCCCCTCTTACTCGGTTGTTGGATTTCCGCTTGGCAGCCACGTACTCCACAATTGGCCACATGCCAATTTTCCCATCAAAATAGGATTTTCGCCTAGCGTCGTACCGAGGCCTCGCCACCGCAGCGAGAAACATAACTTTACCTATGTATCGACGATTGGGGCACGAGCGGTATAGCGCTAGCTCGTCTTTCGTGATGTAATATTTTGTGGAAGCCTTGTACAAATTAAACCACTTCTCATCAATGTGTACAATATCGTACATGTGATGCATTCTGAAATCTCGCCCTCCTATAATACAAATTAGATACAAAAGTTTTTGTGTAATTTTCCAGTATTATTATCATGATTTAGAGATAAAGTAAAAACAAATTACGAACCAGAATGGATGCTCTACGTGAGCCAGGGCGAAGGCTAGCCGCTTGACCTTGTGCTCTTCCGTCAGGGTAGGCTTCACGCGACTCGTAACACGGCAAAACACGCCGGCTCTCAGGTGGCGCATAAGTATAGTGCGGGGTATGCCGGTAGCTTCTGATAGGCAACGCAGTGTTTGCCGTTCATTCATAGGGACATCCTGGATGCGCCCAGCCACCTCCTCGGCTGAGAGCTTAGTCTGCCCGAGGGCTCGCGGCTTGCGCGGAGCGACTAGCGCGGCGGGGTCGGTGCGCTGGCTCCAGATCTCAGAGACCTTCCGTCTCGAGATCTTGAACAGCTTCGCCGCAGCTTTGATGGCCCCCCTGTGTGCTCTCTCCTCTCTCGACTTGGTCGCGATGAACAGAGCGACGCCTACGCGAACGCTCGCGGGCACGTCCTTGGCTCCTGGTGTGCGCATTGATCGCGAATTGGTTGGCAGGAGGATTTGGCCATTATTCGGTGGTGACGGAAATTCATATTTTAAGCCAATAAAAAACGTTTGTGTACAATACATAAAACCTTACGCGCATGTTATCGTGGACCAGAGAAGTACCTGGTATGGCGAATGGTCCCGACTATACAAAAAGCGGGACGAACTATACAGCCAGTAGCTCCATAACATACAAACATAGACAGATGGCTCTAGCGTTCAATCACACTGAAAGAAAAAGTGGTCTACATCTCTCAATCAATTTACGGCCTTCTCGCGCGTGCTTTTCTTTCTTCACAATGATAAATCTGCCGCCCTCAAGACCACTGAACAAGCATTGCCGAAAACTCCGGCTTCCTTTGCGTCCTCGTGCACATCCACGCCCAACCGCTGAACAGCCAAGCGACCATGCTTTACACTCTTCGTGGTGGTGTCCGTGGCTCGACCGATGCGTGCTGCAGAGGGACCGCGGCATCATCGCAGGGGTTACGGAGCCATGGGTACAAGCAAACTCCTGCTGAGTGGACTAAACTATGTATGCGTGTGGGAAAGTCAAT
Source organism: Phytophthora sojae (assembly GCF_000149755.1). Classification (NCBI taxonomy): domain Eukaryota; phylum Oomycota; class Peronosporomycetes; order Peronosporales; family Peronosporaceae; genus Phytophthora; species Phytophthora sojae. Next base: position 418,153 of record NW_009258119.1, read on the forward strand.
GATGGTCATCGCACATGCCCAGAAGGGTACGATACGAGCGAAGAGCCGTAGGCCTACCAATGTGGCGGCATCAGGCACGGGTACGGCATCGCTGGTTCGCGCTTTTTCTCCTGCCCCTGACCCCAAGTCTGCCGCCAATACGCCCGCGCGTAACCAAGAGCGTGGCGTAGTGTTTGCTATTGTGGATCGAGAAGAAACACAATTCGGAATTAAGTACCTGGTTAAGTGGTGTGACGAAGCTGATGGGTTTCAGTGGGATGACACATGGGAGTATGGTGTAGGACTTCGTGAGGACGGCTTCGATCGTGCGTGCAATGTGGTGGACAAGTGGAAAGTGTCCAAAGTGTCTACATACTACCGATTTTTCAAGCTAAATGGACATTGTCACCACATTGGAGCATCGCCCGAAGGCTTATGTGCATTTTACGCGCTAGGTATTGCGACTGAGCTGGTGAGTAACGCCGGTTGGCACTCCATGGCTCAAGCTCGTCAATTTATGAGGGAATGGGCAGGAAGGGGTAAAACGATTTCGACCGAGGGGGTGACGTATGGTGAATTGCGCTGCTACGTAAAGTTTGCGAATTCGAGGAATCTGAGGCAAGTGAGCACGAAGCTTTTGGATAAAAACGTGTTCGGGGGTGTGACCGGCCACCAATCGACAAGTAAATTGTGCGCAGTTGTGCTCGAAGAAGGTGTCTATATCTGTGCTGCTTTTAGTTCACTGCGAGTGAATTATTATTGCTGTTGTGGATGGGAAGAAATTCATCTACGACGACGAGATCACTGGTGTTGGTATCGGACAGTGCGATTTAAGCTGGATTTATGGTGGGTCGTTTGTGCGCCGTGTGGACATCTACGTATGCTGATTTATTGCACGAGTTCTGTCGAGTTTCTCTTAAATTCTTAACGCAGTCGTTCTTTTTGCTTGAACTTCTTTCGGGTTATTGGTTAACGGCGAATCTCTGATGGTGAGGAACCGTTTTTACTGGACAATTCATCAGAACGGACGAATTCAATACACTCGTTTAGTCTGCGCCACAAATACGATGCTGGCAGATTTCTTCGGTGCTTAGGAAGGCCTCAGCTCTTAGTATTTTCGTCCTCATGTTCCATTTGCTCTTCACCGTACTGCTACCACGCCACATTTCTCTCTACTCCGGCTACACGACACGAGGTTCTGGCGCAGATGCGTGTGCACAACGCTGTGTGGGCTTTTGCTGAAAGCTCTGGTAACGATTGGGCTCGGGATTATGCACGTGAACGGAGAACTAAGTCTGAACCGGATCGCCAGAAGAAAGACACAAAGTGGCTCGTTGGGCACGGTGGCAAGCGGCTCCGGGATCTCTGGTTTGCTCTCCCTGTTGACCAACGGCAGTTGCTGATGGAGCAGACACCCGACAGTTCATTTCCTGTGGACACGGATGGAGTTTGCGACGAGCGCAAAACCCCCAGAGCAGTGTCGCCTCCTATTGAAAGGCCAGCCAAGCCTCAATCTACCAAGGCGACCACCCGCTCGCCGACGTTCAAGCGCAAGGGTTCTGCCTCCACGTCGAAAAAGGCAACGAAGTCGCGAGCTAAGAAGGTCACAGGAAGTTCGCTGACTTTCAATGGCACGAATTCTGAATCCAAGTCGAAGGCTTCTAGCAAGCTGCGAGGAGGGAAGGCTCCTATCAAGCAGCGAGGAGGGAACGTGGTGACGGACAACAGTTCTACCCACCGGACGAATTCAGCCAGTACGACTGTGGGCAACGGCTCAGCAGCGACTGGTTTGCAAAACAAACTCGTCATTATGCGATCGGCTCGGGCCAACTACCATCGTATCGCCTCTGATGAGCACATGATCAAGCTTCAAACAGCGTACGACCATGGGAATATAGGTGGTGTCGTCGACGCACTTGTTCGAAGTGTAGCGCACGCAATTCACTTAGCTCGATCCCAGGATCGCACCTCAACCGTCGAGGAGACGTATCAAGCGGTATGCATACGAGTTTCAGATGTGCTTCGTCCGGCGCTGAACATGACGCGATTCGAGCCCGAGTTCCAATCTGACCCCCTCTCACCGGAGTTTGCAGCGGCTAGGCTGGCGAAGGCGCTAAAAGGGTATCGGAGTGGTGTCGTGAGTGTTCACGACGAGTTCCGAGCGCAGGGGGTGGTGGCTGATCCGGATCGTGCCATTCTGAAAGTATCCCACTCACTGTTCGGCAAAGCGGATGGAATTCCATCTCTTCAGACGCAAGGTTTTAGTGACGCGGTGATCTTGTTTGCAACGATATCATGCCGAGTAACTAAAGCGGATTGAATACATGTATTTGCTTTGCTTATTCATTTAGGGTTTCCTCAACAATCAGAGCGGTAGATGCAAGAGGCGGTCTGCCCGTTAACCCAGGCACGGCATTTCCACTTGTTGATGTAGCCTTGGTCCGAGGTTTCTGGTTTTTCGATGAGCTCTTTTTGCTTGATCTTTTCGGCACCTTGTCGCAGCTACGCTTGGTATTAGCCTTTCCAGTCACCCGAGTTACCAGTTTTTCGATTTTGTTTGGTGAAAAAGTGATGATACCATACTTTTGCTGAGCAGCAACCAGGTGTGCACATACTAGAAACTTGCCAAAGTACCGGCATCCACAAACTTTGAGTTTGAGATCTACTAGCCACCCCTCTGTTGGCATTTCCAGTTGATGTGCGCGACGGAGAGACCATTTTGTGGTGAGGTCATACAGGTCCTTCTCCTTGATACGTAGTTCCTTTTGTTCTTCAGAATCCTCGTTTGGGTTTTGTACGAGCTGATCAGTAGTATCTTCCGTGCTGGGATCCTGTTCATTCGAGACCGCCTCGGACCCCCCGAGAGCTCACCCCTCCCCGATGTCAGAGTACGGAATAAAGCCATGGCGCTAGTGGTTCGAGGCGCGACCTCTGACACACCATCAACGCTTGGTGAATCCACCTCGTCAAACGATGACCTAAAGTGACATTCCGCCTCATCACCTTCGCTAGCGCTGGACGTGACATCAACAATTTCGAGAACCCGTATCAGATTTGGCTCCGACGTGCGCTCGAATTGTACGCGGGAAGCTTCCGCCATTGTGATTGCCGCATTCACTACGTCTGTAGTCGGCTTAGGTGTGTAATTCGGCTTAGCAGGTTCCAAAGGGGTGATGGACTCGATGAAATCACAAAGTTTGAGAAGAAGCCGTCGCATGTGATGTCGACGCCGCTGTAAGAAAAACTTTATGGCGCCGTTTAGATCCTCACATGGATTGTGGGTGGACGCATATCCAGGGGGGGGGGTGATATGCCTGCCACCTCCAGTACCGACCCTTGAGCCATTGCGAGTCGAAATAAGTCGCGAATTCTTTCAGATGCGTGGTCCTCTTCCATTTCTGCAGCTCACGATCTCGGCACAGCTCAAAGTCCAGCAAACCGGTGGCATATAGTGCATGTCAACGATCGATGACATCACCATCATTCTTGTTTTGATCGGTAGATGCTGGATTCGCTTTCGCACATTGTACAACACATGGAAGAAGCACATGAGCTTTTTAGCATTCGCGAACGCCGAAACAGACTCTACTGCGATGTATGGGGCGTCTTCCGCGTCACCCATGACTGTGTCCACTTGGAGGGAGACCCCACGCACTTCACGTATAAGCTCCACGAAGCTGCGGAAACACTCGGTGTATTCGTGCGCGGTTCGCCGACTGACAACGAAGAAGGCCCCCATTGATAGGCTCTGGCCTTGTCCGTAAATCCACACGTCACCACTGGGTACCCTATGTCACTTAACTTGAAAGTGGCGTCTGCGTGAAACTGGCAATTCGACCCGGAATTTGCAAACCGCAGACAGCCATCAATCATCGCTAATGATGTTATGCCAATAATGAAATGATCTTCATCCGACCCAACGTATGCATACCCTTCGCTGTCTAAGCTCGCGCCAAACAAAAACGCCGTGTCTGCGTTTAGGTCCGGGCGGTAACAGCGAATGCGAACGAGATCTTGGACAGCTTTGCGAGAGTTCGTCGTCCCTTGATCTCTCCGAAGGCGCTTCAACGCGTTTTGCACCTGCTTCAGGCTTGGCCAACCACGACTAGTCACTGGGATCTGGGATTGCTTTTTCAAATTGACCAGCATGAGCCGTGGTGGAATACCAATCTCATCTTGTTCTGCAAGAAATTGCTTCATCATCGTCGTCACGCGTGCAGGGTGGATGGTACTACAGGGAACCACACCACGCATGTGCCCATGCTCATTCACCCATATCGTCCAGGTATCGCTAGCCGTACAGGTGAACACTTTCCACACAACAGCACAAACCCCTATGTCGCTGCAGGTCTTGCTTGTACACGTAAGGCGTCTCTCAGTCATTGCATGCATACCCCCGCATACGCTGCATACGTCAAAGTCGCGCTTAAGTGTCACCGCCGAGCAGCACATGTCATCGTCTCGATAGGCCTTAAAGCTGTCTTCGGAGGCCTGGACTGAAAGCCGCCGCCATGGCTCCATTGCTGGGAGTTTGCTGTTTGTTCTTGTGACTTCACTTGTGTGGGGAGCTACATATAGTCGTTGGTTTCAAAGGGATTCCCCAAAAATACAGCACGAGTACGTTTAGATATTGGCAAGATTTATTTGTTCAACCATGCCAAAGTACACCGGTCAGCTTGTATATCGATACCCCGCTCGTATGTTCTGTACCCAATCTACATGATATGTATGACGCAGCCCCATCTGGTATGGAATGCCCCCAAGTCTGTATGTTTTGTCCTGAAAATCTGTATATTTTGACACCCTCGTCACCTGGTATCCGTCTAGCATTCCGTACTCATGTTTTATGTCTTCTTCGCACACAGAGAACCTATACCAATAACGATAGGCGCGTATTGTTTGTTCTTGAATTTATTCTCATTGGTATTATCAGAGTCGCCAAATGCGTTGTATCTAATGCACCCCCCCCCCTACTTGACTCGACACATAATATGTTTTTAGTTATCCATAAAATATGTATGTTAGCTGATCTGAGTGCAAAATTACTCTGGCAAACTAATTCATCAGTAGTTGCTGGCATGCAGCTGCTGCAAAATCTTTATTAACCCAAATATAATTCGCTACATTTGCTGGAACGGGAGTAAGGGAACCGATTGCATAATAGATGTGGCCGCTTTCGCTGTCTAAGCCAATACCATAAACCTACGGCATGTTCGCATCGCCCAGGATGTGGGAGGAGGCAGGCAAGCGATGGAGAACAATATATGAGTTTGAATTGGCTCTATATTACGGCGTCCATTTAGAGAGTTGAAGCGCCAACAATGACGACCATTTAGAGAATAAAGAGGTTTTTGATCGTTTTGGAACTGCTATAGTGAAATCCATATAAATCCGTTTGCAGACGAGGATTCCTGACCCGATAGGGAGCACATGGTCAGTTCTAGGGGTTCATTTAGGGAGGTGTGACTGCACTATAATTTATTGAGGATACTAGCGAAAGGGTTAATATTTCAATAGCTATATTGTGAAAACCGGATTAGCTTGATTAGGAGGGGTAGAAAATATATAAAAAGGGGTACGCTAAATTCTAAATCGTAGCGTTGGTCGTAAACCGTCCACGTGCAAATCCCTATCAAATGCTTATGAGAGCCTAGCTTCCTGTGCTATTAAATGGCCGCAGAGGTGCAATGCATCGTGCAGCGGGCTAGAGCAAGCGTATAAGCAGCCACTCGTGCCAAATTTCAGCCCCGTGAATAGTTCAGACGCAGACACATATTGCATGTACCCATCGGGTGCTTCATGTATACGACAGCGTCGAGTTTGCCGTCCACGTTGACATGGGTCACCGTTCATATAAACGAGCTACCCTCATAATGCCCAGTGTCACATGGGCATTCGACGTGATTTGATTATAAATCGACGGCAGTCCGCGGTATATGAACAGGGCTGGGGAACGCCAAGTCGGAGTAGCATCCTATTTATATATAACAAAACAAGGTCTCAGCCGCTTAATAAGCACCCAAATCGATCGATTTGCAAAAAACTAGGACGTAGTGTTCGGTTATCACAATAACTCGAAATACACTATAAAAATAGCATTGTGGTGGGCCTTGACTAAGGCCAACTGTAGGGCAACGGCGACTACCGCGTTAGCATCGGCATTATGAATAGAGCTTGTAGCAACGCGACATCACTCTTTGCTCCGCTGGCAAACATGGAATGTGCGTTGAGACAAATACTAAAGATTCGATAAGAGCGACAGGCAAGAGTCTGAGCCCAGCGCACGCTAAGCAGCGTACTGAAGGTTGTGGAGATCGATGCAGAAGGAACGAGACTGCAGCTTATCCGGATCGAGCTGCAGAGGAATGTTTGGTATTGATATATTCCTCAAGGCTCTGGGTAGCTACATTCTACGTGTGTTTTTTTTTATTATTATGATAGAGCGCTCAATACTGGTGCTGCGGGTGAAGACCTGGATGCGGTGAATACTGTAGCATTGGCGTGGGAACGGAGCTGGCCACGACGAGCGGGAGTTGACGGAAAGTCCTCTGCTGGTAAAGTTACCATCAATGGGTTTGACTTCAAACGAGATTGAGCATGCCATTGAACTGTTATTGTTTTTATTGAGTCAGTCGAGTGGTTGCAGGACGGTCTGATCGTATGCGCTTCCTTCGCATGACACTACCTGTCAGTCTAGCATAATTGAGACTCCAAGCGAAACCGGACAGCGAAGGTAGAGGATGGAGGCTCGTCTTTACCCAAAAACAAGTTGAAATATAGTCGCGCTCAAGAAAAAGTAAATTTGCAATTGCGCATGGGCCATGCAAGAAATATTTAAACGTAAATGTAAACTATGACGACGAACTGGGTTCACGACGCAGAAAATCTGGCGATATCTTCGACTTCTCGAACACACGAGACGCATTCTCCACGCTCCCAACGAGTCCAAGTATCGGGGTTAGCAGATCACAGTGGCTGATGATACTTGTCAAGCGGGTGTGCCCGCGGTCCCACTCCAGATACGTTCTGCCAGACATATCAACCCGCTGACCAACAAATTTCCTAACCAACTGCGATTCATGCTCGTACAGGTGCGGGAATACCTCATGGACCGTGTTCTCGGGAATAGTGAAGTTTGTGGTGGTGGTAGCTACGAGTGCGTCGTCACCGCACTCTTCTAAGCGCACAAGGCGAAGCGCAATGTTCTCGAAAACGGAAGACAACCTGTGCCAGTCTTGCATCAGTTCGTCCTTGCCGCACCTCACTCCAAGGACCACGTCTGGAGCCACATCTTGGACAAAATGGGAAGAGCGCAAAACAGTTCAGCGGCAGTTCAGTTCAGCCTAGATCATGTTAACACGCCTTCATATGGTTATACCCCATGGTCGACCATAGGTTATTACTATATATATGTATGTTACGTTTCTGCCCGTGTAATTGCACCGGTGCAATTATGCAGTCACGGTGTAATTATTCCATGGGTATTGTGCTATATGCAAATACCACAACGGACGCCTTTTCATCGTAGTTGTCCGTTATGAATCTGTCCGTTATGCTCTAGCGACGAGGGAACGCCATTGCAGGGAGCCGCTCTCGCCATTATCAACTTTGCAAACAAACGGAGAAGCAGCTTTCCAGGATGGCGGGTCGTCGCTCGCGTGGGTTCCGCACTGCGAGGCCTCCCGCTACGGCGAAGCCAGCGTCTAGCTCAACCCACCTTAGAAGCTAGCAGCGGTAGGTGCATCGAAACCTTCACTTTGACTGTAGTTTCCCCCTTTAACCCATGTTATTCGTTGCATTGTGTAACAGAGCTAAACTCCCCGCCATCTCCATCTCCACCTGACATAACACCAGTTAGTTCAGCCGTGACACCACAGACAGCTCCGACTACGCTCGATGTACTAGCTGCACCATCCAAGTTCAGCTTGGCGTTTTTGCTGAATGATGTCGACACAGAATCTGGTGGGGAATCCAGACCTCTCGCATCGCACAGTGATGATTCCGGAGGTGACGCGTTTAGCTACGATGGCGACTACGAATTCGGCTTTGGTGTCGACGTCATTACGGACCAACCTTTTCCGGACGATGGAAATACGACGCACGAGCTGAGGGAGGTGAATATATGATGCTGTCACGCAACCACGCCAGCGCACGGGCCAAACCACGAGGTGGGTTGGCGGATACAAGTACGCCAGGGCCAATAAGTACGGGATAAAAAATAACTTACAGGTGCAGTCACTATCGCCTGCCGTGCAAGGGGGCCTGTGAATTCGTTTTCAGGCTTCAGGGCTATGTGAACTTTGTGCCGCACACGTGCGGCCGTTCCGCGAGTACTGACACGGCTCTAACCCCCACCGTCGAGCGAGACGTGAGCGCTGAGATGAAGAGAGAAGTCGATCGTACGGCTATATCAACGACCATCAGTCGATCGGCCATTTGGGATCTCGTTCGGGCTCAGTTCTGCGGAAGTGCTGACACAAGCGTAGCCGTCGTCGGGTTGTCAAGAGAGTACGTCATCCCCCGAGTAAATCGCGTGAGAGCTGAGGAGTTTGGAGGTTCCATCTACGGCCAGATAGAAGTCGCACCATGGTCTCAAGTTTTGAACGAAGGCGGTTGGCGACCGACAGCAATTTTCCGCTCTTCCACTACTCTTACTATGACAAGTCCAGCAAGACCCGAGAGCGTATCCTGGGTTGGGGCCACCCAGTCCTGATAAACATGTTTAAGCAGAAGAAGACATCGCTCTTTGTGGACGGAACGTTGCGGTGTGTTCTGCCCAAATTCAAGCAGTGCATCGTGTTCACGACCTACGATCGCCCAACAAAAGGCTATTATCCATGCGCGTTCGTGTTGGCTACTTCGAAAAAGTACACGGTGTACTTCAATGCTATTTGGCATGTTCTAGACGCGACGGACGATGCGATGGACTCAGAATTCGTGTACTGCGAGTTCGAGGCCGGCCTAATTCGAGCGGTTGGTGACTTTTTCCCCAGTGCGGCCACGATGGGTTGTCTGTTTCACTTTAAACAGGCGTGCAGAAGACGTCCGGATCCAAGATCGTGAGTGTAAGATTGCCAGGCGCAGTGGCGTGTTGGATATGCTCACTGTCGTGCCACAGGAATAAGTAGATAAGCAAGGGGTCCAGTGGGTTACGAACCAGATTAAGGCCAGATGCGAGACCGCTGGGATCACGTACTCGGCATCGAAATGGGCAGCGTTTTGGGGATACTTTCACCGGACCTGGATTGTCAAGTTCCCGCCGAAGTTGTGGAACGTCGAACCGTTCACACGTGACGCTGTGAACAGAACAAACAATCCGCTTGAGCGCTTCAACCGTGAGATGAACGCTGTATTGCCAGGCCCGCACACCAATCTACCTGACTTTGTTGCCGGCATAGAGAAGATAGCGCGGAGGTATGCCAACCTGAAGAGCGACATTGAGTTCGGAAGAGCGCGCCAACCATCGAGACCACCCATCCGTCTGTCACGTCCTGTTGCCCTCCCTGATATTGCGCCTACATCGAGTGAACGTGCCACGGTTGCAGCAGAAGATGCCGATTCTAGCGACGGAGGAGAAATTAATTGCCTGCGGGATGATGGGAGACGATTGGTGTAGCCGCAGAGAAATGTGTCGCGCCCGATCCAGATGTCGACGCTACAGCGAGTTCAAGATGCCGGACCAATTTATGACGTCGGTGATGAAGCGATTGGAAGTAGCGGTAGCAGTGTCGAAGGAGACAGCTCCTAAGGAACTGAGAGGTAGCAGAAAGAGACCGAAGTTGGAAAGAATCAATATGCATTTGAATATACCGTTTCTTATAAAGCTCACGGGGCTGAGTGCGGAATGTTGCGTTGATCACTGATCTCTGCTGATACTGCCGAAGCATCTGTAGAATGATGGCAGTAGTGGGGGGTGAAGTTCTTGAGCTCGGTGCGCATGCTGAGGGTCGGTCACGAGGGATGCCAATGGAGCCACTAAGACTGCCTTGATTGTAGTCTGCTTGCAGCTGTACCAAGGTTTCCTGCTCAACAACTCGATAGAAGTTCACACGCGCCGAGTTCAAAGTGTCCACACTGGTCATCGCGCGAAAAATTCTCGGCAATTCGCCCTCAACAACAGCGTGCTCGACGTCATCTCGAATGCGAGGGCGGTTGCTTGCTGTCGAACCCGCCAGTAGTAGATCCGCCAGTGGTTCTTGAGTGGGCAGCCGGTGCTGGGTTTCGGTTCGATTTCTTGTACGAGAGAGCCGTAGTTGGCGGCCTGTACGAGTACGCTCGTCCAAGACGCCGTCAGTTCCTTCTGGGAATGTGGGGTCTGAGGTGGCCTCCATCATCCGCTCTCTTTCGCTGGGCTGCAGTGCTAACCAAGCGCGCCGGAGTTTTTTGCCTCCGCTACCACGAAGCCATCTCGAATCACGATGACGACGGTCCTCTTCGCGAAGTTGAAGGCGCTGATACGGATATTCTTGTTCGAGGTCGTTGGCTGCGGAGACTGCGTAGCGCCAGACGGCTTCGTGTACGCGCATGGTATCTGGCTAGTGTGGTGGCTGAATGAATTGTGAGAATGGAGCTTCTTGCTGCTCAACAATGACAAGAGGGCAAGTTCTTACTTAAAAATAGATGATCAGATAGGATAAGTGTATCGAAGATCGAATGAAAACTATCTAAATGTTTATTTAAGTAAAAATAGGATCATTGTAGAACATCGGATGTGAGCGTTAATTATAAGTAAATGGATACTTCGTCAGAGTAAGTATGAAAGCCTTTATGGTTGTATTGCCTGAATAGATTTAGATACAATTGCAGTGCAGACAAAACCTCAAGTACCAATAGAAAAGCGTAGTGGCCGTGTTCGTATTACTTAAATCCTTAAGGCGAACCAACAGAATAGAGATCAACCTTGCGAAGAAATGAAATTCCATACAGCCACTCCAGATCACACTGCTGAATGCCCTGGTTGAACGTAGTCTCGTCACTTACAAACTTTTCGCCTTCGAAGACGCGAATCACTAGACAGTGGCTTACTCGGAGCGAACTGTATCCAGCACATAAATAAATACCGTCTTGGAGCGTCAAGTCAATCAGCTTTTGCAACGTACGTGACCCGCTGATCCCGCCTAGTAGATTCGCGTCCAGCGTCCCGGTACTTATTTGCTTGCATTGCACGGGCGTCTTGTCAATAGCGAACTTAACGTAGAACCTGAGCTCACCGTAGTGACACCCCTTGGAGAAATCGGTTTACCTCGCGCTGCACAGTATTCCTTGAACCCACTAACCACGTCGGAGGTGTGCCAGCCAGTGTTGCCTAAGTGGTCCGCGGCAAGCCCGACAGCGTAGAAGGCACACATACCCTGCGGTGATGCACCGATGTAATGCACGTGACCGTTGTTCCTGCAAAATATGTAGAAACTTGTAATACTGGAGGCCTTCCATGCATCAACCACGTCACACGCCTCGATAAATCCATCCTCCCTCAAACTCCAGCTGGCCTCCCAGGTATCGTCCCATCTAAACCCGTCCTCACGATCACACCACTGAACGCGATATAAAACACCTTGGTCGGAACTTTTACGATCAACTATCGCGAAAACGCGGTATTCGTCGGTTCGCTCATGTACAGGATTTTGTTTTAGTACTGGGAGCACTGGGCTACTCGGAGTAGCCGTAGCAGGGTACTTGTACTTGCTCAAATCCTTGGTATACACGGCTACTTTGCGAATCGGAGCCCTCAGCATCTGCGTACGCATCACACCACACCTTTTCCCGACTTTCATCGCGCTACGGACACCCATGCGACCACCATAGTCCCTCTGCCGCTCGCATCGGTCGAGCTACGGGCTCCACAGGCGGCGCCATACGGCATCATCTTAGCAAGTGTCGAGAAGGCGAGAGCGGGCCGGGTCACTTGATCACTTGCTTGCGTTTGCTGAAGTGAGAAGAAGCAGTGGGTAAATCACGAGAATTGCGAATCCATCAGTCCGGCAGTTTTGATAGAATTCTGCTACCGATGGTAGCCTACCGTACTTTTAACAGGAAGAAGTGCTGTCTTGGGCGGAACTAAGGGTGCCGCCCCCGCAGTTCAGGCGGATGGAAGCTTCGCGAAGCTTCCACAGCCGCCCTACATCTGCATATCTATTCTACGGTGAGTCGTACCTACACTGACCTTCTATTGGCTTACCTTTCTACCAATCAGATACACTCACCCCTTCTCTGGCTGCGCGCCCTTTCGACTTGTCATTCCCGAAAAAGACAGAGAACCGCGACGCTTCCGGCTGTCGCCTGAGGAATTAGTCCGACCTTGCTTTTCCTTCGCCTCGGCCTGGTTGTTGGAGGCTTGGATTGGTTCCTTGGGCTGATAGTTGTGTCGCTAGCGGTTTCTACTGCTGCCGGAATGCAGTCTCCTGCTTCCGCGCGTTCTGCCTCGCCTCCAGCGACGGCTGATCATGATGTTGAGGCTCCGCCGTCTGCGTCGCCTCTGGCGACCGCAAATCTCGATGGTCCGTCCATGCTACCGCCTGGCGCCGCCACGCCGGCAGACTCTGAATGCGCCGCCGCGCTCGCGCAGATTGTCGATGTTGTGGCCGCTGCTGATGAAGTCAGCGATGCTGACTCCGGGCTTGACGAAGAGATGATGCGTGTGTGGGAAGAATTAGAGCTCACCAGTCGCTCTCCCGGTCTTGGCTCTCCAGATTCGGGCTCTGCGTCCCCGGCGCTGGCGACGCAGGCGCCAGCGCCGCGTGAGGTTGTTGCTTCGGCTGGTGGTTTTTCTCCACCTACGCGCCTCCAGGAGTTGATCTTCATGCTCGATGTGGAAGGGTTGTCTGTCGAGGAGGCGATAGCTGCTGAGCCTGCGCTTGGGGCGACCTTTGAGGCCTCGCCTGAAGATGAATCCGGGCTTTTCGATGATAGTGACGACGATGAAGGCCTGCCTCAGGTTGACCGCTCGCGCTTGCGGCGCGGTGACGAGAATTCGACGTGGCATCCGATGCTGCTTCCTCCGGCGCCCAAAACGCACCCGTCGAACAACCGCAAGAACCACTACGACCCGAAGAAGCCTTGGGATTACAACACTGAGGTTGACATCGTCCGTGCCTTGGATGTCAGGGGCACGGCTCCGCACCGTTGCTACTTGGTGAAATGGGAAGGCAATCCGCTACAGCTAAGCTGGGTCTGGATGGAGCAGCTCGACAAACCGTCGACGCGCTACATGATGAGGATGGTGGACGCTTGGAAGGGATCGGGAGACAAGCGCACCTTTTGTTATTGGTGATTCCGTGTCGGAGGCTGGTACTTGTTCATGGATGCTTTCCGCTCGGCCTTGTACTATCTCGGACAGCCGGGTCTAGTCACAATGGAGATGTGGGATGCGTATGAAGACACGCGACCTGAAGCCATCCAGTACGGTGTGTCTCGCGACGACGTGACGGAGTTCTTCAAAGTTCTGCAGCGCAAGAGTGTGCCACTGAACTACGACGTCCTTCTCCGAAACGCTCTTCCAGATTCAAGTGCCAACATCACGACGCTCCAAGGTGTTTGCCGCAAACAAGCACCTGGTGTTTACGTCGTCAGCGCTGGCCGCAATGATGTCGGGCACTGCTTTGTCGTGGTTAACCGTGGTCCGGAGAAGCAACTTCTGGCTCTTGACAATTTCAATGCCCGCAAGAACCCGCCGGTGGACATTCTTCCTCTGAGTTACCAGCAGTGGATTCAGCACGTGAAATGGATGGCGCAAGTGGAGCTGCAACCAGGATACAAGTGTCGCCACGGCAAGCGCAAGTCGAAGACGCAGAAAAAGCGGGAGAAGCGCATGAAGCAGCAGGTTCTGCAACAAGAGGGGATGTAATACGGGAATACATGTAGGCCTTTGAGCCCCCCTTCAGCTGATCCTGCTTCACCGTTTTCGACGCTTCTTTCGCCTTGCAGATTCAAATTCCGCGATGAGATCTGGGACTTGCGACAAGTTCTCCACTGGTTCCCAGGTTTGTTTCGCCTCGCCCACCCACTCCACAAGATATTGGATCCGCCGTCTTCGCGTTCGCTCTCCACGTAATGCCTTGACGATCTGGCCAATGCTGCCGTCCGCTAAGATTACGTCGCTTGGCCTCGACAAGCGAGTCGGCTCCTTGTACGGCTTCAATGACGAAGTGTTGAAGACGGAATACACCTTGTTGCCAGCCTGGGTGTTGAGTTCGTACGCGTGGTTATGAATCTTCCGCACCACGGCGTACGGTCCAATCCACTTGGGTCCGAACTTGGTGGAGTTGGGCAAGCCGGAGTGCTTCGGGTCCAGATTCTTCGTGCTCAAGTAGACCCTGTCACCAACTTCGAAGATCTGCTCAACACGGTTTCGGTCGTAGACGTCGCGCATCCGTTCTTGGGCCTGAGCTAACGCTTCGCGACAGCGTAAGAGAATCGCCGCCTGTCGCTCGTGAAACTCTGCTCTGCATCGACTCTTGGGAACACTCTCAAGTTGCTCGGATGCAAGTTGAAGTGGATTCAACGGAATGTAGCCCAGATCGGCTTCGAACGGCGCAAGCTTCGTGCTGGAGTTGACAGTCGAGTTGACAGCGAACTCAGCGTTGGCGAGATAAACGTCCCAATCATCTTGAAGTGGACCGACGAAGCACCGAAGATACTCTTCCAAGGTTCGGTTCATGCGCTCCGTTTGTCCGTCACCTTGAGCGCGATGTGCAACGGTCATGCTTAGCTTCGTCCCGATGGACTTGAAGACATGCTGCCAGAAGGCGGACACGAACTTCCTGTCGCGGTCGGAGACGATATTCGTCGGCATGCCGTGTATCTTCCAGATGTTGTCGATGAAGAGTCGAGCAACACCTTCGGCGTTCATCGTCTTGGTGGTTGGCACGAAATGACACCGCTTGGTCAACCGATCGACGACGACCCAGATAGAGTCGACGCCCCGCTCCGTTCGCGGCAGATCAGTGATGAAGTCCATGGAGATGGATCTCCAACGCTCGTCTGGAATACTGAGTGGCTCGAGCAATCCAGGAGGTTTCGTCAACCGCGGCTTGTCCCTCCGACAAGGCTCGCAGTCGGCGACAAACTTCTGGATGGACTTCAACATCTTCGACCAGTACCAATGGCGCGCCAGTGTCAAGTACGTACGTTCGGCACCGGGATGGCCTCCGTAGTTGGTGTCGTGACACTCGCTGATAATTGTCTGTCGCAACTTCACATCGTTGGGCACGACAATCCGTGGAGCGTCATCTGCAGGCGTTTGATACCACAGTAACCCGTTCGCTTCGGAGTAGCAGCGGTATTTCTTGTGCTGCTGGTGTTCGCGATTTCGTTTTGAGTCGGATTTGCGTCGCTTGATTGCTGTCAAGATTGCTTGGACATCACGATCTTTCTTGTACGCTTTCTTGATGCGCGTAATCAGCTCCGAGTCACCCGTTTCTTCGCTGATCGCGAGGCTGAAGGATGTGTCGTCGAAGCTGGTCACCCGTAAGTCGTGGAAGAACTTCGTCTCCGGTTGTAAGTCTGACCTTCGACTTAACGCGTCTGCGATGCCATTCTTCACACCGGGAAGGTACGAGAACGTCGACTGGTATTCCGCAAGGATGTCGTACCAGCGAGCGAGTCGACGGTTGGCCATCTTCTGGGTGAACAGTCCTTCGAGACTTTTGTGATCTGTCTCGACGATGGGTGGTTTGTCCAGGCAGTAGATCCGAAACGCTGCCAGCGCATGAACGATCGCTAGTAGCTCCTGCTGCTGAGTCGGATAGTTGAGCTCCGCCGACTTCATCTTCCGGCTTGTGTACGCTATCGGGCGCTCAACTCCGTCCACCACTTGAAAAAGGACTCCACCGACAGCAAACTTGCTGGCGTCGGTACGCAGATGCATGGGGCTGCTGAAATCCGGCAAGTGCAATACTGGCGGGTTGCACAGTCGCCGCTTCAACTCCTTGAAGTTCTTCCGCTGCTCGTCGCTGAGATGAATCTTGGCGTTCAGCTTGTTTTTCTTCTTCAAGAGCGCAAACATGGAGGCTGTCAGAGATGCGTACTCTGGACAGAATCGCTGGACGTAACCTGTCAAGCCAAGGAAGCTGTGAAGCGCTTCTTGCGTCCGTGGTACAGGGCAGTCCTTGATGGTCTGCACCTTGTCTGGATCCATCCGAACTCCATTTCGCCCTACGAAATCTCCGAGACACGGGATCTCGTCGGAGCAGAAGACACACTTGGACAGCTTGACGTACAACTTGTTATCACGCAAGATGTCAAGTGTTTTCCGCAGTGCGTCCAGATGGTCCTCGATCTTCGGTGACTTGGTGAAAACATAGATGTCATCGTAGAACGACTTCGTGTTCTTCAAGTCTCGAAAGAGCTTCGATGTCAATCTGTGCATCGTTGCTGGCGCGTTGCAAACTCCCATTGGAAGAACGAGATACTCCCAGAGACCGTTCGGCGCTTGGAATGCGGTAAACTTGATGTCTTCTTCCTGCATGAGCACTTGGTAGTACGCGGACATCAGGTCCATCGTGGAGAACCAGTACGCACCGGACATGGCGTCAAGGATGTCTTCCTTCCTCGTCATCGGGATACTTTGACGCACGGTGTTCGAGTTCAAGTACCGGTAGTCGTGAACAATTCTCCAGCCAACTGGTTTCCGGACACAGAATGTTGGGGCTGCGTGGGGACTGATGCTTGGTCGAATGAGCTTCTTCTTCACCATGTCTTCGACAGCGCACGATTTCACGCTGCTGCTCCGGTGACTGTCGCCACTGCTGCCGGTACATCGCCATATTTGGATCCTTCACATCGATCCGGTGTTCGATGTCACGCTTCTCTGGTAAACCTTCGGGTAGTTCTGGACGAAACACGTTGTCCTTATACTCCATGAGAAGATTGAAAGCTGGATTCTCTCGGAAGGTGTCCCAGTCTGTCTCCAGATAGCGTTGTGCTTTCGCACTCCCAACGTTGTCGGGCTGATCTCGGCGTTGCAGTGAACGTGCAACTTGCTTGATCGTCTCGTTCGACAACACCAACATGAAGTCAGGCTTGTCGCACGTCTTGGTCTTGATTGTCAGGAACTTCCGCAACTTCTTGCGCGTGATGTATTTGGTCTGTATACCACTCTCGTCGACAACTCCCATCGTGAACATCTTCTCCACGGCGTTGTCTCCACCCCTGGTACTGCTGCTTCCATTAGCCTCGACTACAGTACTCTCGCGCTCAGACGTCGCAACGTCGTCGTCTCCAGCTGAACTCTTGCCAGCTTGCGCATCATCATGTCGTCCGCGGACAACACTTGGGGATTTCTTGTGCACTGCGTCACCAACAGCTTCAACCGTGAGCGTCACATCCGTTTCCAGCGCGGCACCTCGACAGGAATCGGGTCTTTTCGCCGACAGGCCTTTCGCCTCGACAGATCTCCGAAGCCCGGAGGTAATCACCGGTCCGCCTTCCTCGATCGGCTCACAGGTCTTCCCTGTTCGCTTCCAGTGCAGAGTCCTCGTTCTCGTTTCTACGATTCGTCGACCTCTCCAGTCAATATGTGGTTGCATGTCTTCGAAGAATGGTATTCCAAGAATGCAATCAAATTCGTCTGGAATCGGGTAGACGACTGCCACACACTTGTAGGCGTCGTCCAGCCTCGAGACCAGAATCTCTATCAGCAGAATTTCAAGCTCCGCCTCGACAATTTGGTTGTCTCCCAGCTTGACACGAATATTCTTGTCGCTGAACTTGGTTGTCTGAAGTTGGTGCTCCTCGACCCAACGCTTGGATACGTAGATCGTGGTGGCTCCACAGTCCAACAACATGCTTCGTGTCGCGAGACACTTGTCACCAACACTGATTTCACCTGTTACGGAGAACAGTGGACGTGACTTGTAGACCAGAGGGTTTTCGCACAGAACGTTCAAGCTGATATTCTCAATCTTTGGTGTCCCGGTTACGCTCTCGCCCACGCCAGGACCCTCATTCACTGACGTGGTTGCTCGTTTCCCTGCTTATCTTTCTCCTTCTTCCAGAGGAAGCAGTTGGCCTTGATGTGGCCAGGCTTCTTGCAGTGATAGCAGGTGCGGTCATCAGTACGTTTGGAGTCAGACCTCGGCTTGAACCGTCCCTTGCCGCGGAAAGGTTTCCCTTTGAATGGCTTGTCTTGCTTGGGAGCTTGATCAGCGAAGATCTTCCTCTTGTCTTGGCGGGACTGACGGTCGCGCACGTCGTCCACAAAGTGTGTAACTTCGTACTTGATCGCCAGGTCCATAGCCGCGCTCAGCGTCTCTGGGTTCTCGAGCTTGACGTAGCTACGGGTACGAGGCTTGAGACCGTTTGCGTAGCTTAGCACCTGGCCAAGTACACTCATGCCCTCAACTCGGAAGATAAGAGCAGAGTACTCGCCGTTGTAGGTCTCGATGTCCGCCGTTTGCTTGAGTCGCTGCAGCTTTTCTCGCAAGACGGCCTGGTAGTTCGAAGCTTCGAAGTGTTGGAGCACATGCTCACGGAAAAGCCCCCACGTGTGCTCCTCACTTCTCGTCGTCGATGACCAGTGCAGGAACCATCCTGAGGCCGGCTTTTCCATCGCCGACCCGGCGATACCCGGCAGACGCGCGCTCGCGTCTTCGATTTGGATTCCGTTGATGCGACAGGCGTTCTCGATCTGGAACAGCCATTCGCGAACGTCTTCCCCCCCCCGCTTGCCGGTGAACTTGGGCAGATTGGTGGGCACTCGCGTGCGCTCTGCCATCGCTTGATTCAGCCGGTCGATCTCGGCTCGTAGCTGGGCGTTCGTCGGCATGGGCTTCTTGTCGTCAGGTTGCTGGGACCAACAAGTGCTACCAGTTTAACAGGAAGAAGTGCTGTCTTGGGGGAGGGCGTGCGGAACGAAGAGTGCCGCCCCCGCAGTTCAGGCGGATGGAAGCTTCGCGAAGTTCCACAGCCGCCCTACATCTGCATATCTATTTTAACTTGGTTTCACTATATCTACGGTGAGTCGTACCTACCCTGACCTCCTATTGGCTTACCTTTCTACCAATCAGATACAGTACTAGTGAGAGAATGCGACGTTTATACTACATAGTAGTATTGATGGCGAGTTTACCTGGCCCAGCACATGTGAAGCAATAACATCTGTATGTCTCGACTAGCACTGTTCGTAATTGGCTTTTTTTGTTTCCGCGTCACAGGCATCATATGTGGCGAAGTTTTTGTGCATGAACTGAGCCTGAACTGAACTGCCTCTGACCTGTAAAAAACGCTAACACAAAATGTACTTGGGTGCAGGGTGAGTGTTGGACGCCGTAGCGAAACAGACAAAAGTACTCCGTGCATACCCTCCACAGGTCCCTCTTAGCTGGAGTGCCAGTAAGCATGTCACGGCGACGTTATTCAAGCTTGTCGATATCCTCCCGCAGCTCTCGAGTATACGCCTCCAGGGTGATGGTTAGGTCACGCTGCTTCTTTCTAAAGCGGGCCATGGTGATCCCCGCCGCTCTCTTTCCAAATCCTTTACATTGAGAGCCTGGACTGCGCTTGGAGTCTCTCGCTTGAAGCCCGACGCTGCTTTGGTGATGTTCGCCGGAGTCAATGAAGGCGGTGGGTTTTTGCGAGTTGGAGCAGCTTCGAGTGACGCTGAACGATGGAGACCATCACTCGCGCGGGGATGGATAGAAGTTTTTTCTTCTTGTGAAGAGGTGGCAACGATGAGCTCCCTGCTCTGGTGGACAGACCTTTTGCGTGGTGCCACGCTGACATGACTAACTAGCTGGCTGTTGGGGCATAGGAAGCTGGAATTCATTCTTGTACGATAGTGATTCTGCTGAGTACAGCTCGATGCGAAAATATGGTAAATAATGAAGCTTGCCGCTTGCGTATTTTACGTATAGATAACTCGCCTGCGTACTGAGGGTGTGTTATTCAGACAGGAATTTGTAGCTTTGCGCTTTCTGAAGCGTGAGTTTCTTGATCCCGGAAGTCCCAGACTCTCCGGTTCGTCTCCTCGCTGTGCACTGCGACCGAGAGTTTCCTGTCGTCGTCTCGTCCAAGTCTACTGGTCTACTTCAACTAAGTACGAAGTTCGGTATCGGGCTAAGTGCGGTTCTTCTAAGTTCGCCTTAAGTTCGGTCAACTTCAATCATGCCGGGCTACACTGTGGACCCCCAGCCGATCTTCGAGGTGATCAGGGCGCCCGAAATGTCCAGCTGGGACCATGCTGCTCTGATCGAGTGGCTCCATGAGTGGGAACGTCGAGAAGATGCGTCATCGCTGCACCACCACGGGCGAGATGTACGAGAACGTGGTGGCCACCGTAAAGGGCTGCGTTAAGCGCAAGACGCTCAAGAACATGGCTACCTACGTGCTGAAGAAGCCGGTGGCGGACGTGACCGACGCCGACATCGTGAGAGCTGTGCAGGTTCGGTGCCGCACCCTCAAGAACGAATTCGTGCCTGACGTCATGTCGCGGTTTCGCCAGAAGCTTAAGATAGACCTATCGATTGATGACTGCGATGCACGAGTGTTCCGCTACTACGAGGATGTCAATGGTATCATCGAGGACAACGGCCTGCAAGGGCTGATTGGGGCAGACAACACCACCGACGCTGGCTGCAAGAGCAGAATGAAGGCTCGGTGCCACCTATTGGTTGAAAATCTGCAGCCTCCGGTCGTCAAGGCGCAAATCACCCGTCTAATCGATTTAGAGAGGCGTGACCGTAAGTCTGATGACGTCGCCCTCTTTGATCTGACATTGGAGCACGCGAAGGTACAACAGCGGTTCCATCGGATGTCGCAGGACTATGCCGCAAAGGGGGACTCGAAGGCTGCAAAGCCAGATCGTAAGCCTCAGAAGACCAGCCTCGCCGGCGCGAGCGCCAAAGCCGAGTCAGCGTGCCCAACGCCGTCTGCAGCTCAACCGCCTGCCTCCGCCCGTGCACCACGACCGTCTCGGCCTCCGCCTCAGGTTGGCTGCCTGGTGTGCAAGGGTGCACACTGGCTCAAGGACTGCCCCACGACAGCCGACGCCCAGAAGGAGGCCGCCCGGACGCGGTATCAGGCCGAGAAGGAGCCTTTCGCTCTAAAGCAGCTCGCACGGGTACTACAACGAACATGGTGCGGATCAACGCGCTACTCGAAGTACCGTACATTGCGGACACGGGTGCAGACCGAAGTGTGGTCTCCAGCGCCATGATGGACTCTCTACGTGCTGTTCAGCCAGACCTTCGGACCAATTTGCTCTCCTCCCCCATTAGTGTGACTCTTGCGGATGGGCGACCGGAATTGTGCGATATGGAAGTGGTGCTGGAGAGGAACTACCATGATCCACTAGAAAAGTACTGGATCGCCCCCAGGCCGACCGAAAAACAAACTACTGTCACAGTATTTGCCAAGTTCGTGATGCGTATTTATCAAGACGTATCTACCTACTCTCTGCGAGACTGGATCCTTGCGCTGCGTCGTGTCGGTCGTAGATGGCGAGTCCGACGTCTCCCTCTTGTCGATTGGTAGACCCAGATGAAGTCGATCGATTCGCGTTCGAACCGTAGGTTCAGGCGCATCGGAACGTGGCTTCCCGGTTCCCATGTAAGCTCCCGGTACCCAACCCATTGGATGAGATAATATACTCTTACGTTGATCCACCTTTTCGCGTATATTCGCTCTACCTCATATAGCTGCCCATCCACGCCTCTCTGGGCCCTTCGATTGCTTGCGAAGAGGCCACCACCCCTACGTCGTTCTTCTCGGAGTCCACCCCCGACTGATGATTCTTCCTCTTCCTGCTCGTCGGTGTCTTCGTCGCTGACGTCATGAGCGGAAATACCGGGATTCAGTCGGAGACGGTAAAACGAGCCGTCCAGGCGGCGCTGGATGTTCCGGGCGTGGCGCTGTCGTGGGTTAAGGCGACAAAGCAGAATGGGGCTTGCCGAAGCGCTGAAAATGTAGTTCGCAGTCTATTTCTATTCTAAGTGTTGCCTTAAAATAAATACAGTAGACTTCAGTCCGGAGGTCAGGTTGTGATTTGGCTAAATTTAACGTAGTTAAATTGCAAAATTCAGATTGCAGATCAACGTAGCATATTGTACCATTGCGGCTTGAATTATATAAAAAAGGGTGTACCATGGAGTGGTACATTCGTAGAGTTCCTACTCCTTCTAGAGTTTAAGAGATTTTCACGAAATATTTTACTCGCGTGTTCTTAGGGCACAACACTAGAGATCTATCGGTTTAGATTTTTAATATATCTTACCCAAATATGACTCAGCAACACTTGCATATTTGGTTAGAATTGTCGGAAAGCACAATATCTATAAATTATGAAGTGTTGTTTATCAAAAATACAGATCGATAAAGTATAAATTGGCTTTGCCCGACGAAGCTTATTCTTGTCCCTACAGCGCGTTTTTCACAATCTTTCGCTTGTGTTGTGGCCTCTTCCCCGGCTTCAACCCTCTTTTACCAATCCGTTCAGGAGTGGGTTCAAGTTGTGGAGGAAGAATTGTGTCGTCCCGCTGTAAGGTTGCTGTTGTCGGCCAAGGGAGAAATTTGAATGTGTACGTATCGCGGAAGTGCTCGATCGACATACGCTTGGCGTCATACAAGTCTTCGATTCGTCGGCCGTCCTTTGAAGCAGCGCAAATTGCGTGGACACAAGGGAACATTTGGTCTTGACAATTGCCACACGTCCACGCCTGCGCTGGAAAATCCATTTCCTGGTCTGGGTGCACGTATCCTTTTATGGCAACAGGGCCCTTGAACAAGACGCTGTACGCACCCCCGAGAAGGGGTGTAAACTCGCACATATCAGCTGCAGCTTGGCGGTCTGTACGTCGCTCTAACAACTTGGGGACTAAATCCGAGAGTGCGCCAGATTTTGTCCACGTTACAATCATTTGTCGCCTTTTGGACATCAGTTGACTCAGCTTCAAGAAGTACAAGTGGAATCCGTCCAAGGGTTTGGCGGTCCGAAGCTCTTTACCCATCCAGTTGTTCGCTTGCTCTGACAAATTTGTGGTTATTTCGTCGAAAGTCGGGAGATTAAACTTTTCTTGGAAACTGTACTTCACCCAGTGAGCACGTTCGATTCTGTCCAGAAAATTCGCAGCGGCAGGGTTGTTCACGGCGAGTTCACTTCGATACAGCTTATAGTCATTTTCACAGTCGCTGCGTGCCATTCGGCATACCCACGCACGGTCTTCCTGGGACAACCTGGAACATTTCCTGTTAATGTTGTCCATGATATGCCGCAGGCAGTATCGATGGCCAGCGTTTGGGAAAATTGTTGCGACAGCTGGAAGCAGACCTTTTTGTCTATCCGACAATATCGTGAACTTTTCCCAGTCAACTGCCTAGTTGAATGCTCCCAGGAACCAAATCCAATTGGCCTTGTCCTCTTGTGAAACCAGCGCGAGTCCAACTGGAACGATGTGGTTGTTGTAGTCTTTCACGGTAGCTACCAGATAAATGCCCTGTTCGTGCATTTCCTCTTTAAGGTGGACCCCGTCAAAGCCGACCATCTTTTTGCAGTTCTGGGCAATGTGAATACCAGCGTTAGGGATGAAGCACGCTCGACCAAACGACGATCCGTTCGCGGCAGTTTCCACTCTCCAAACCGATCCGGGGTTCTTGTGCGCCATCAACTCGAAGTACGCTCGCAGTTTTTGGTAACTTTCTACCAAGTCGCCGTGAATTTTGTCGTCAATTTTCTGCTTCATTCTGGACACCGATGTAGCGCTTACGTCCGCTCCTTTTGATTTCAGAAAATTCCTGATAGCGGCGCCTGACATAGAAGCCGTAGATCCATCGTGGGCGAGAAGCATCTCGGTCGCGACAATCGCTGTCAGCTTGCTTATCTGCTGCGTGGTATTCCGCATGGGCTTGGACGGCAACGGGATGGACCCTTCAACACAAGAGGCCTTGGCACTACCAACGAACTTGAGGTGATTGTGCGCAAAATTTGCCTGGGTTATCTTCCACTTCCCCGATTTCCCGTGAACATACACGAAAAACGGACACGTGAGTTGGGCAGCTGGTGTAGTCCGGTCGAAATATTGCGTTCCATTGAGCGCCTTGCACGCCAATTTCGCATTACCGGAGTTGTCGGACTTCACACTGGTCTGCTTCACAAAAATCTGGAAGCCGCACCTCACAGCCAAATCTTTGCACTTGCTGTGGACTGCTTTTTGTGAAGAAAAGACTGAATTGGCAATATTATCTCGGAGCTGGTAGGTCAAGCCATACGTTGAGCTTGTCGGGTTCGTCGACTCGACTGCAACATCGTCCCTGAGTAGTCCCAACTCCTTGGCAGCTTCGAGATCAGACACGTCGAGTGAAAAGCGAGCAGAGCCGTAGTTTGGGGGGTTTCTTGCTCTTGACTTGGACATTTGCACAATGCAGCAGAATATAGCTGTGAATCACCCTTTAGAGAATTATTTATTATTCAAGTCTACTTGGTTTTTATTTAGCACTAGCCTTCGAAATCTTACCTCCCACGTATCTATTTCAGGTGTCCCGCAAATAAACTGAGAGCTCGAAGTTAGCCCATAAATGGTTGATAGGTTCGCAAGTGGTGTGCCGGGCGTACTTAGGATTTTTTTACTGTATGAAGAAAATGGCTGTCGGCCTGGGGGGGCGATCCAGTACTTTTCTACTGGATCATGGTAATTCCTCGGTGCTGGACCTCGAGCTAGTGACCATAGCCGGGCCCGTCAGTCTCGGGGCGGTACCGTGTCTAATCCTGGAAGGCGGTGGAGACGAGTTCCTGCTGGGCAAGGATGCGCTCAAGCGACTGGGAATTGATGTGGATCAGGCTCTGGCCAAGTTAGCAGATTCCACATTACTGGCCGAAGAGGACGACGAGTTTCCGGTGGGTGCTGAGCTGCCAGACCAAGACTCGACACCAATCGCGACTCTGGACCAGTTGCTGGAGCGGGCTGTTGCAAATGGACTCCCCCAGGAACATGTGGTAGCCGTGCGCTAGTTACCCGAGCTATTTCCGGATATTTGGCGTGCGGTGGTTTGTGCTTTGTCGCGTAGACCGGAGGTTGTTACCAAAGAGGTAAGTTTATTAATGAGGAAAAACAAAGCAAACAAATTGGCGGGCCTGGGCTAACTTCTGTCCTGCATTCCACCTTGTGCTCTTGCCCAGGTCCGGTCTTCATGTAATTGTGAGCGCGTGCCCGCGTCCACTTGAAGCGTGTGCCGCGTGCTCCAAGCCTAGTACAATCTCCTACCGACGTCCTTCTACTGCCTCACTGGTGCTGTGGCGCGTGCCAGGCTGTCCCCTGCGTCTCTCACTGGGCTCCAGCTCGTGCTCGTGCAGAACTTGCACTGGTTGCACTGCAGCCGAGGCCCAAGCTTGCTCTTCAACCGCAATCGTGGCGACAATGTCGCGGGAATGTTGATGCGAAGACTTGCACGTTCTGGTAGAAGGCTCGCGCGGCCGGGAAACACATCGATACGTAGCGCAAGCTGCCGAGTAATTTGTTGATTGTGGATAAAGTGCAGCGGTCGGACGTAAGGAGTTCCGTGATTCGACACTGTGCCTTCGTGATTTTGTCCTCCGGTACTGACACGGTGCCAGACTCGGTGTTGCACAGGAGACCGAGGGCTTTAATACACGTTGACCACTCTGTGAACTTTTCCTCATTGATGGCGGTCGGTCCCAGCACGACAGGCATTGTCCTCCGAAGAGCCAGATTTGCTTCCATACAACAAGTACCCGTGTCGAGTTCGACACAGATGTGATCGTCGCACCACACGTTTCCGGTCAACAGGTTGGTGTCGTGTGAATGCTGGGACCGCTGCTGTTGGTAGAGGCTGTTGATCAGTAGTAGGCTGGTGAGCCACACCACCCGAATCCACATGAAAGATCGAGCACGATGACTCCTTCAAACTGGAAGGCGAACATGTGTACGTGAAGAGCGCTTACAGGAATATGACGAAAGGCCCCAGACACGTCCCCGAGCATCGTCAGGATCGGGTGACCGGGAAAGCGAGTCTTCAGCTCAAAAATCCGGCGCGCGATATCACTCGGGTTGTATGCGATCTTAGGAAAGTCAGTGCGGTCGGTGAAGTCGTTCACGAAGGCACCCTCCGGGAATGAATAATCGTTGACTCGAATCGCGGAAGAAGTGCCGGGTTTATCCACGACTCCAGCAGGACTTAAGAAGATGTTACCCCACAGCTCCAGTAAGTCTGCCTCCATAATCAGGTAGCGGCCTTGTTGCTGGCCTTTAGCGATGTGCTCACGTATTTGACCCGCATGAGCATCGATAGACTTGTGACTTGATGGCCGCGCGAGCTGCTGGCGAGGTGTACTTGGACGCCATAACGGCATAACACCTTCTCTTACGACTGCGTTCCATCGAGGTGTGAGGTGTCGAAGCCCAGGATCAGACGGGAGCGGGAGCTCGAACAAGTCTTTGTTGGGTCTTGGGTCGCTTGGTGTCTGGTCCCTATACACGCGGACGAAGTCGGACAGCGCTAAGCCGCACCTGCAGGCGAGTTGCGAGTCAGCTTGAATGCGGTGAACGTCGAGGCGTCCGTTGTGCGATGCTGCTAAATGTGGGATGTTCACGTCGAACTTGGCGGCGTACTGCTGACATCGTCGGTTGCGGTCCCTGACCAGTGCTTGGTGCACTGCTAACTGGGAACTAGTGGACGTTTGATGAGCAGCATGACATTGTTGGCTGAATTCCGATTTGTATTCTGTTGGTGTCGTGGTATTTGTTGACTGACTATCGAGAGCTAGTGCTCCCCATAGCCCGATAGCATGTGCTCTCGGATGAACACTGGGAGCCTGTACTCCTGATGTGGATGCTGACTGCCCAGCACCTGGAGCCTGTACTCCTGACGTGGAAGCTGTCTGCCGCGGGCGAGATGCGTAGGCTGCTGGCACCACTGTCCCCCCGAGACCGAGCATCAGTGCACCCTGGTCCGGTTGGGGCGACGTCGTTTGGCGTCACAGATCCTGGAATGCTGGTGCCAGACCGAGAAAGTTTTTGTCGATAAAGCTTTTGGCGTCGGCTGGGAGTGCGAGCCGCTTGAAGTGGGCTCTGTTAGGGTCAAAGCACTGTCCCGGAGCTGGGCCGGTGCACCCCTTCTGAGAAAGGTAGAGCATGCACAGTGTTTTTCTGTCTTGCTTGGGTAGCATGGCGAGTAGGTCTCGTGGAACGGATGACGGCTTTGGCGTACGGAACTCGCGGCTTGAACTGGGGCGCGTGCTGCCGGGCGTGCGACTTGGTTTAACGGCTACTTGTGCGCTTCGTTGGCGGTCCTGTAGTGCTTGGAAGAGCTCCAGAAGGTGATCATCGTTTCTTGTGAACTCTTGACCCACAAGTGCTGCCGTCTGGAGGTCCGCAGCAATAATTTGACTGCGGAATTTGCCGAGCTTGGAGTTAATCCAGAACACCAGCATGTTGCAGGTTGCTGCATCTGGACGCGACAGCACAGCAATACGTTCCATAAATGTAGCGCCGGCTTTGATGAAGTTGTAGACCGTGCTGTTGTAGAAACCTTCGGCAAACAGTAGCAGCGTGTTGAAGGCGTCGACAATCTCGGTGGTGTTCGTTGGTGCTGGGGCAGGTTAAAGAGCGTTGGATCGGCTGAAGTTCGTCATGTTGCTGGTGGCTGACGTCGTGTGTTGCTCGAGCTCTTGGTTGAAGCGTTGAAAGGGCATGAGGTAGAGCCCGCGAATACCAAAGCTGAGATCGTACGACAGGCGAAGTACTGGTGGCGTCCCCAAAAACTTGGTCCCTGAGCCTTGTTGCGCCGACTATAATACAGCTTGTGCATTCTTACCTAGTAACGACGGATGCACGATCGCGTTGTGAACTTGCTTCTCCATCTGGGACGGTCGAAATGATGATGCGTGTGCCTCGGTGCTGGTAGGAAGTACGGGTACGTCGCTGTCGTCTGGCAGGAGCAGGTCCTCGTCTTCTACATCGGCTTCTCGTGTTCGTTTGCGCAGCTGTCGATTTTGAAGACGCACCAAGTCGATGTCCGCTTGCTCCATCGGTCTTTTCTTCGTCCTCTGAGTCACTGCAGGCCAAGTTAACGTGGTTAGTCAGCGAACTGGCAGCTGCCATGTTGGGACGAACGGTGGCTGTCGTTGGGTCTGTTAGCAGAGGATCCTTAAAGACGTCCGCTGGGTTGGGGTTCCGTCCGTCGAGCTCACAGTCCACGATGTGCTGTCGGCGAACGAATACTATCGCGAGTGTGTCGGGTCGGATGAGAGGTACCTTCTCGTCTGGAAACCCATGTGCTCGACGGTAAAGTCTATCCTTCCCTTAGATTTTTCCTTACGCCTGTAGAAACTACAGCAGTAGGTGACCTTTTTGGAGGACGTTCCAGCCTTCGTGTACTGGAAGCCGTTCAACATGATGACGGACTTAAACTTCGTGCGCTGGGGCTCGGCGCGCACCAACTCGTAAGAGGTGCCATCCGACGCCGTCTCCGTCGGAGGCAAGCTTGGCTGAGGCGAATCCAGGCTCCCTCCAGTCGAGTAGGCCGACAGAGGGGAGGGGGGTAGCGGCGACAGGGACGGTTTGAACGGCGCCAACAGCTGTGGGCCCGTTTGGGGCGTCGTTCCCGTCGAAGCCGACTCGCGCAATCTCCGTCCCAACGCTGATAGGCAAGGCGATGACAGCGGCGTCACCACCGGTGACGACGGAGGAGACGGTGTGAGCGCTGCCACAAAGCTCGCTGGTATCTTCGACACCACGGGACTCGAAGGCGCAGACGAAGCTGGACTCGATGGCGCCGAGGACGCTGGACTGGCTAGGGCCATGGCTAGCTGTCGCTTGGTGCGCGTTCGCGCTCGGGGTGATGCAGGCTGTTGTTAAGCAACCTTGCGCGGAAGCTTGGACCCCTTGGCGACTTTGGTGGTGGTCGTCTTCGTACGCTTGGCCATGCTGATAGTAGAAGGCAGGGCCGGTTCAGTAGGGTAGTTTAGCTTGCGTGGCAAAGCCAAACTGAAGCAAAACGTGGCAAAACTTAGCAAACGAGATCCAATCACTGGTTCATAGAGAAAGTACTATCACATCAAATCTAACACCTGTTCCCCAAAAGACCCATTTAAAAATCTTGCAAACCGTTTTCTTTGCGATCTTCCGGAAGGAACTAATACGACTGGTATCTCAGTTAATTCCCGTGGTAGTATGGGTAAAGGAATCGCTACTCGAAAACAAGAAAAATGGCTTCTTTGTTCCAAGATCTGTATATTCCTCTGATCGACGCACTACTGTAGCTTTGTACTGCCATTGTGGAGTTGGGTGACCCATGTTTACAACGGATACGCTACCGAGAGGATAATGTAGAAATTGTCTTCATTTCCATTAAATGGAAATGACAACAAATTTAGTTGTCAGAGACCAGAACTTGCAGTTAATGCAAGGCGCAGTATGCAGCTTCATCGGTGACTATTTGGTCTAGCTCAGGCATACTCAGGCTATGCGACGATCATTACCTGCAGTATTTGACTATCAAGTGCAAACATGTACATTGATGTATTCCTTGAATGGCCCGTGAGAAAAAGAAAAGTTATTCTTCTTGAGAGCGAATATTTAGCTTTTCAGAGGTAATGCAGCCGTGGGGGCGCAGTCAAATTGTGTTCGGATACGTGTAAGGCCCGTGTTGGAGCTAGATAAAACCCCAGGGAGTGGTGCACTGGGTTGTCGGCTTTTAGCGCGTTGAAAGTTTGGGAATGACTGCATCTACACTACACTGAATAGCCGGCCTTGATCTTGTAGGCCAGGGTGGTCTTTTCCACTCGCACTTGCCATCTTGTATCTGAAAAAAGGCCTTCCGTGGAATTAACGCAGGAAACCATCCATAGAGAAACGTGCAGTCGTTTAACCTCTATAGGTGTTTTGTACAAGGGTAGCGGTGGAAAACCCATTTTTCGAGAGAAGAAGTGAGCCACGTTTTCAAGCCCGAACTCGACACCACAACAGACCACGGATTTGCACCTAGGCTTTGCCTGGCCAGGAGTAGACAGCTTACTTTTAGTTTTAGGGGGCGGCGTTCCTCAGCTACCTAGCTTGCATGCAGGCCAACTAGCTGACCGACTATAAGAGCCGCCCCCTACCATGGCGCGTTAGCAGCCGCTGTGTCTTCCAGCACCTCCGCCCCTGCGTCTCCTCCATGCTGTCGGTGGCCTCAGCGGCAGAACCGGCCCTCAGCTCAGCAGCCGCAACCACGATCAGCCCAGTCCGGCACAAGCCCTCCCAAGCCCAAACAGCCTACCTTCAGCCCGCGCCCATCAAGCCGGCTAAGTCCCCATGAAGCATCCGTCCTTGCGCCGACATTGCAGCCCTCACAGCGCGTGGTGACGGAACTAGCCCCGTCCCCAGTTCCCCGCCGCAGCACCTACGCCGTCAGCACCTGTCCAAGCACCAGCAGCCCAAGCTTCCGCTCCGCCGTCGGCTGCCATTGCGCCCCCATAAGACCTTGGGCGACCCTCTTCAAGGCGGCACACGTCACCAGTGCCAATACTGCCCCAACGTCATATCATCAAGAAGTCTGGTTCAGGCTACACGAACCTGGTACATGTACCAATGACAAACACAGCAGAGACTACGTCGGCTTAACACTTGCTGCGGGTCGGAGATTCAGAAGCTACAGGACAGCGTCTCGTATCTTCTGAACCTCGTGGGTTCCGAGTACGAACACCTATCCTCTTTATATACGCTCAGACTCTCAGCAACCAGGGAGCCACCCGCCTCGTGACTTTCAGCACGAGTGGTCGGGATGCACTCGCCAATCTGCGCCGTGGAGCTCAATTCGCCTGGAGGACCAATCAGCGGGCAGCCTGACGATAGAGCCGGTCCGGCCAATCCGAGCGCGCTGGCGAGCACTGATTGACCCCTTCCAGGCCGGAGCTCCAGCGGACGGCGTATACCTGGCCGGTGTGCATGCATGCCACGGCCGGCAGCAGGCGCGGCGTGGCGAAGCAAATCGCAGTGACAGGGATCCAGACTCGGGAAAGGCGACGACATGTCGCCGCACATAGCGCTGGTGGGGCGCTCAAAGGTGGCCCGCAACACATTGTGACGAAGGAACGCAAGTCGGCCCAGCGGAGACGCGCAAGCGGAGGCCAGAAGCTGCTGAAGGAGCAGCAGGACCGCGACGGAAGTCAAGTATACCGTTTCAACTACTCGGCGGGGCACGGAGAGATGTGAGCTCGGTGTTGACGGTGAGAGTCATTAAAGCAACATTGAAAATCAGCCTCAATGTGTGGGATCAATAACATTGGTGGGGTCCAATGTTGCGTGATCGCTAACATTGACGCAATGTAAATTTTCCAGACGTGAAATTTCATGTTTGGAGCGACTGGCTCACAACAGCTCTCATTTCAGAATCTACCGGGTAGGAAGCAAGCGCCTGCGCGCTCGCTCATGCACCGCGTCGTGCGACCGTCTGCAGCGGTTACCCGCTCAACCTTATTCTAATGTGTGCATGTCCTACTGCGGTGCTTATATGCGTGTGTGTACTACGTATGCGGGAGCAAACGCCTTCCCAGTGCGTTGCGTTGCGTTAGGCGCGATGCGTGTTGCATGCGTTCGAATGCGCTATCTTCCGAGTAGTCGTAAGCGCTTTTAATGCGCCTCTAGCCAACAGCGCAGTTAGGTTAAAGGGGGAGGGCGAGCGAACGCGAGCGCGAGCCTCGCTGAGCGCGTTCACCGATCGTCAACACCCGCCGATCAGGCGGGGGCGGGTCTGCGCGAGCGAGCGAAGGCGAGCGCTGCAACCCGACATTTTTTTATAGACACCGCGCCTGGCGGAGCCGAGGACTTAGCGTAAGGCACGAGGGCGTGGGGCAC
>NW_009258119.1:450012-684234 GCF_000149755.1 Phytophthora sojae
TCCAATGTTGCGTGATCGCTAACATTGACGCAATGTAAATTTTCCAGACGTGAAATTTCATGTTTGGAGCGACTGGCTCACAACAGCTCTCATTTCAGAATCTACCGGGTAGGAAGCAAGCGCCTGCGCGCTCGCTCATGCACCGCGTCGTGCGACCGTCTGCAGCGGTCACCCGCTCAACCTTATTCTAATGTGTGCATGTCCTACTGCGGTGCTTATATGCGTGTGTGTACTACGTATGCGGGAGCAAACGCCTTCCCAGTGCGTTGCGTTGCGTTAGGCGCGATGCGTGTTGCATGCGTTCGAATGCGCTATCTTCCGAGTAGTCGTAAGCGCTTTTAATGCGCCTCTAGCCAACAGCGCAGTTAGGTTAAAGGGGGAGGGCGAGCGAACGCGAGCGCGAGCCTCGCTGAGCGCGTTCACCGATCGTCAACACCCGCCGATCAGGCGGGGGCGGGTCTGCGCGAGCGAGCGAAGGCGAGCGCTGCAACCCGACATTTTTTTATAGACACCGCGCCTGGCGGAGCCGAGGACTTAGCGTAAGGCACGAGGGCGTGGGGCACGCCGCGCAGCGTCGCCCCCCGAGCGAAGCGAGAGACGGGCGGGCCCCCCGAAGTGCCGTCGCTAAGTCCGCAGGCGAAAGCCAACGCGAGTGTCCTGACAACTAGGAATAGACAACACGTGGCGCCCAGGTAGAGCTGCGCGTAGATCCCGTAGAGCCCATTCCCCTGCTGCATGTGTCGGCGCGTACACCATGACGTGCTTGCCGCGTTAGCGGCGGAAGCTGTTGGCGCGTGATACAGCCTGCTTCGCTGTTGTGCTGTCGAGCTGTCGAGCTGTCGTCCACTATTGTCACATTGGTAAACCAAATATTCTGCTACGAGAGATACCGTAACATTGTGCAATGTTAGGCAGAGGCACCATTGTTGCGCTCAATGTTACGCAACGCCAACATTTCAATGTTGCTTTAATCAGTGCCTATCACGACATCCTTGGGTGACACTGCCGTCTGACCAAGCAGCATGAAATGACTGTGCTGTACAGTACAGCACAGTCATTTCACTTCTAACATCCCAAGTATGACAGCCCCCGTCGGTCGTCGCAAGGCACCAAGGTGCATCATGCCGGAGTGCACCAAGCAGGTGCAAACTCGCCGACTTTGCAAGGCGCACGGTGGAGGCGTGCGATGTAGCTCCCCGGGATGCTCCAAGCTCGCTCAAAGTCAACGACTTTGCGTCGCCCATGGCGGTGGTCGGCGCTGCCGTTCCACCGGCTGCATCAAACTTGCGCAGTACAAAGGCTTGTGCCTCGCACACGGAGGCGGAAGACGTTGCCGTGTGCCGGTCTGCCTCAAATACGTCCAAGTGCGCGGGTGTTGCAAGGCCCACGCCAAACTTCAGAGCGAAGTGAACACGTCTCTAACGTTCGCGTAGCCCGCTAACTCGACTCAAAAGGAGGTCGTGGATGTCCACTGCGAATCGGTTAGAGTCGTGCCAGCCACCCGGCCTTGACGACCTCAGAGACTGAAGACATGTTCAACTCCCCCAAGACCCCGGCGACCGACTGGTTCGCTGTTAACTCGCCACGCAGCGAGCCTGCGTGTTCCCGGGGTAGATGATAGCTTCCCCCTGAGCGTGCAGTTTGGTATGGATGATGAGCCAGGGCCACCGCTATATGATTGGCCGTCACCGTCGGCGACAGCCCTCCAGTACTCGTGTATCGTCCAGCTTGTCGGCAGCTGTACTACCAACGCAGGAAGGTACACCTATCGTTGCACAAGAATTAAAACTTGCGTGTATATACAAGTATTTTGATTTACCAAACAAAAAAGTTTAAGCGCAATAAGGTCAAGTCTAGGTTTCTCTTCTGGATGTGGCTCTAGTTCGTGCGTGGTTTCTTGCAGATATTGTGGATAAGGTTACCGTATGTAGCGGCAAGGCGACTAGAATGAAAGCGTGACTGCTAGCGATACTGGGCGCTGCTGTGTTTTGAGTAAGCTTCCTGAGTTGACCAGGCAATGATACCCACCGCGAACAGACTTTGTAAGAACCACGCGGGGTGAGTAATACACATTAGATGTAGACTACCTAAACTATCGATGACCTCAACTTAGTGTTCGCGCAAACAATTACTGTGTTGCTATTGTGAGAACCGGCTAAAACGCCCATCTGTAGCAACCCCTTATTAGATTTCAACCACTTATTGTGCTTTGCACGAACTTTGGCATGCGATTAAGGGCTCTAAACCAACGAGCAAATCCTTCCCGGTGATCATATCTCGCAGCCTAACTCTAAGTTAAAGTTAAGCTAATCAACCGCCAGTACCAAGCACAACGCAGAGCAAGAACGGAGCGGTTGCCATGTTGGAAAACACTGCAAGTTGCTGCTGTTGAAGTTGCAGGGAACTGCTGTTGGAGCAGATACGGGACGAGTCAGTTGAGGTAGTGTAGACTAACGGTCGCATGCATGTCTAGGAGAGAGGGAGAAGGAGTTTGGCCGAGGTCATTCCCCAGAAGACCTCCAAGTGAACAAGTTGCGTTTTGTGCGAGTGAGTTTTGTGGTGCCGCATTCCAACAGCCACTGCAAGAATAAATCGGTTGTCGCTGCAAGAAAACAAACTGATAAGGTCCCCGATAGAATGGCGCCAACTCCTTGCATAATAGTAAGCACCGATTTCGGCGGGGACGTTTTCTTTCGCTCTCTTCGTCGTGGCGTTAACCAAGCTCGAATTTCAGAGCACGGCATATAGTAGCAGTAGAAAATTTCTACTAGAAATGTTTGGTAGTGCAGGAAACGCTGACTTTAAAGCTGCTTGCAGCTCCTCGATATAAAAACAGGGATGTTCTTCAATAGTGTAGACGTAGTTTAGTATGATAGATCGCCAACGCATGTCAATCATCGACTAGAAAGCAATCAGACAAAGCGAGCGAGTTAGAATTAGAATGTCAGGGCCGTAGTATTGTCGGATTTACTCCAGCCATTCAACGAAAGTGAGCATAACTCAACGTTAACTCGCTGTCTTAGCAGCTATTCTATCTTAAATCGACGAGTTAGCCTCCTAACTCAATGATGGGCTAATCACCGTGATTTGCTAAAACAACGAATTACGTCGTTGTTTAGACAGAAAGCATGCAATGCACAATAATTAATCAGAGTACAAATCAGGGCTGAAATCGATCGAGATGCATCGATTGGCTGCGCGATTGCCCAGTAAAAGGTGGGCATTCTGCTCCAAACGTGGCTATACCGACTTGACTCCCACAAAAACGATCGCCTAATCTGCACATCCACTCACGTATGCATCGCAGGACGCGATGGATTTACGAATCCATCGAGTAAAATCAGGGTGCTAATCGATCGATTTACGACCAAAATAGGCAAAAGAAGCGGGTTTCACAATAACACTAGCGTTTGAAACTTTTTAATGTATCGTGAACCTGGCTAACATGGTTGCTGAGTTAGATTGAGGCTCGTTTATCTACCGAAAGCTGACTGGTGCGAAACGGTCGTCCTTACTTTTAAGTATATTTCCCAGAATTTTGAGTTATTATTGTGGAAGCCCTACGTGTCGTGGAGGCAGTAAAGAATGGCGAAGACTCTCGTGGTTGCCTGCCGTGGCGTGTTGCGGATCGAATAGCCGTGAAATACCACGTCACGCACGGCGCACTACCTGGACGACCTACGTGTAGCGACAGTCAATGGAAATTGGTAGAGCGAATGTGTATGTTGGAGCCGCAGGAGCGTACGCCCACGATATTACCAGAGTAATTCGTATAAGAGTATAATTATTGGTATAGACGAGAAGAACTTCTCGGTGGGTGCTACTTAATTGTGAGTACACTTCACTGACTTCCGAGTAATTCCACAAATCTTACTTGTGCCTCAGGAAAAATGCCATGCCCGGCATCGTCACCTTGGACGAGACCAGAGGAAGGCACAATACGAATGTATCTGGGGAAGTAACGCATCGATCCTCTTATGCGGACGTGAGCAAACTAATAGATAATTCAAGCGTCATCTAGCAGAAAAAAAGAAAAAAGTCCTAAAGGGTTTGTAGTACGTTTATTTGGCCTCGTGAATGGTATCCCAACAAAAAAAATCTTTAGAGAGGATTCATTAATTACAAGTTGGTACAGCCCACGAGATCAAGTGAAGTTTATGTACTCGAAAGTCCGAGTACATTGCTTCACATACCCAGAGAATAGACATCTGACGCAAAGGTTGGGCCAGCTTGCTGTTGGGCTCCTCCTGCCTTGTTGGCTGGAAAACATTCGGGAGCCACCCAATGCCACGCACCTGAGATCTGTACCGAGTTATCGCTGCTAGCGGCAGAGCTGAAACCGAAGTCCGTCACTTTTGCTTTCCTCAAGCGATGTCAGGTGGTTCGTACTCGCCACCCACGAGGTCGGCAGATACAGGGCGGGGGCCCTGCACCTCCTGTTGCCGTCGGCTGCTGTCCAAATGGAGACTTGACTTGAGCGTTAATCGCGTTCGTCCGGCGCGTGCTGTAGGATGCGTGGGCCTGGGCTCGAACTAACATTGTATCGGATTAGAGAGGTAACAGTACCGTAGGTATCATTCGCATGTTTAAGGTCATAATAGGATAGAGCAGATGTAGGGTGATTGTGAAAGCTTCTAGAAAGGAGCTTCCATCCACTCGAACTGCGGGGACGGTCACTTTTTGTTTAGACCCGCCATCCCCCCAAGCCTGGCTTCCTCTTCGTTTTGATATACTGGTAGCACTTGTTGGTCCAAGCAACCTGACAACGAGGAGCCCATGCCCACCATCGCCCAACTACGCGCCGAGATCGGTCGGCTGAACCAAGCGATGGCGAGCCGCACGCGAGTGCCGAGCAACCTGCCGAAGTTCACCGGCAAGCGAGGGGAGGCTGTCCGCGAATGGCTGTTCCAGATCGAGAACGCCTGTCGAACACCATCCCGATCGAAGACGCAAGCACCCGACTTCCAGGAATCGCGGGGTGGCATTGGAGAAGCCTGCCTCCGGCTGGTTCCTGCACTGGTCGTCGACGAATCGAAGCGAGGAGCACACGTGGGGGATTTTCCGTGAGCATGTGCTCCAACACTTCGAGGCGTCGAACTACCAAGCTGTCTTGCGCGAGAAGCTTCAGTGACTCAAGCACATCAAGACCAACTACTTTCTCTGGAAGAAAGAGCAGGATAGACAGGGAAACGGGCAACCACGTCAGTGAAGGAGGGTCTTGTCATGGCCGAGAGCGTAACCAGAACACTTCCGATTGAGAATATCAGCCTTAACGTTCTGTGTGAAAACCCTCTGGTCTACAAGTCACGTCCGCTGTTCTCAGTAACGGGTGAGATCAGCGTGGGTGACAAGTGTCTCGCTACATGCAGCATGTTGCTGGACTGTGGAGTCACCACGGTCTACGTGTCGAAGCGTTGGGTCGAGGAGCACCAGCTTCAGACAACCAAGTTCAGCGACAAGAACATTCGCGTGAAGCTTGGAGACAACCAAATCGTGTAAGCGGAGCTGGAAGTTCTGCCGTTGAAGATCCATGTGTCGGGTCTTGACGAGGCGTACCAGTGTGTCGCCGTCGTCTATGCGATACCCGACGAATTCGACTGCATCCTCGGGATACCCTTCTTTGAGGACACGCAGCCCCAGATTGACTGGAGAGGTCGACGAATTGAAGGAACAAGAGAGAAGACTCTGCACTGGAAGCGAGCAGGTGACACCTGTGGGCCGATCGAGGAAGGTGGACCGGTGATTGCCTCCGGGAGGTACCTCGACGGCAACAGCGGGAAGGTGGAGTACTACCACAACTTCATTTTCGCCGCTACTGCCCTGCAGTTGACCGGAGACAAAGGTGAGTACCAGGATCTCATCACGTGGGAGCAGCTTTCTGACGCGGCACGCAACGCGCTGATCGAAAAGGATTGGGGCACAACCCTTTTCGACTTGATCGGAGCCAAGATGCCTTTGAAGGACCAAAATTTCAACAAGACCCTCAAGGCGGCGTTCCCGTTCTAAGCGGGTGGTGCCGAACTCTACGATGACAGCACGATAGAAGTGCGTCTTCTAGATAAATATACGTAACTTGCGAAGAAGAAGTTTTTTTTGTCTTCGCCGTACGCTGAGCTTCGCACTTTCTCCTGCTTGTATTGCGCAAAGTAGCTTTGAATGCAGGACGAATGCTACTGCACTGGTAAACGTACCTCTAGTCCGGTATCGACAACTGAGTCGAGTATCGGGGCAAAGTACACGTTTTCTTTCATCTCTCGAGAAAACTTCTATAAAAATTGACAGTAGGGCCTCTTCTTTGAAAAAAAGGGTCGTAGTGTCAATTTTACTCTGATTGGATAAAAATTGCCATTGTGATATACTATTGGTCAATATTGAGTTTGATGCAGATTTTACCCTAATTAAGTGCGCTACCAAAGGGTATTGATCCGCTACACGTATACTTAAGTAACAATTAAACGGAGCACAACGCGAGATGCTGAAGTATTTTATGAAGCATTGTGAGCTCAAGCTTCGACCCGAGTTCACGCAGGCTTGCTTACGCTGAAGCAGCTGGCGAGAGGGAATACGCCTTGTAGTGCGTGATTGTAAAGGTGCATCAAGACATGCACCCGTACAGGAAATTGGCAATGGCAAGCTGCCAAGTGATTCTAGGCAATCATGGCGAAGGCCGAGACTGTTTCAATAGTACATGTACGTACTGTAACTCCGATCTTCCTGAAGATGCAGACTTGGACGCACCCTGCCTCATTATTCCACAGCATCCGGTGCAGTAGGGCAAGCACCTTCTCCGGACCAAACGCGCCACTTGCATTCAACGTAACATCCTATCGCAGGCGACACAAGCCGTGCAGGTCTGTATGCGAGCTCGACTAAGGCCGCAGCGGCCGTCAGCTCTTGACCGGTGTTGTCCACTTGAAGCCTTTTGTTCAACATTATTATGCTCCAACATCTGTATACTTGTTGATTCGGAGCCAGAAAGCGACATCCTGGACGTCCAGACTATCCAAAAACATGAAGCACGAGATGTGTTTTCGGTCTCGCTCGCGAATCAAAATGCAGGACGTGATTGAGGTTCCGCCCTCGACGCGTCTACCGACCGATATCCGGTGTTAGCATTTGGATGTGGTTGTCCGTGTGGTGCCGTTCAGACGCGAGTGGTCGTCTCCGTTCGACTGTTGAGCTCATTCACTAACTTGCCTCGCTGCCGCTAAGCCGACAAACGCTAGACTCAAGACCCAACAATGCGTCTG
Source organism: Phytophthora sojae (assembly GCF_000149755.1). Lineage (NCBI taxonomy): Eukaryota > Oomycota > Peronosporomycetes > Peronosporales > Peronosporaceae > Phytophthora > Phytophthora sojae. The sequence goes on from NW_009258119.1 coordinate 457,263, forward strand.
CACTACGCTCTTCTGGTGGTCGTGGCCGTCCTTGCGACGTGCAGCAGCGCCGCCGCGGTGACTGGAGCAGCGGACGACGTCAAAATCCTGGCCACTACGTCGGAGACCCGATTCCTGCGCGCGGCTGACACTAAGACTGCGGACGACACGAGCACCATCAACCCCAAGGGCGAGTTCATCGAACACAAGCTGCAGCGAGCGCTGACCAACCCGAAGAAGACGCAGAGGCTCTACAAGACGTGGTACAACAAGGGATATACCGCGAAGGACGTCGCCAACCAGCTTGACGACAATGAGAGCAGAGAGCTCGAGGCGACGTACAAGGCGCTCTACACGGGCTACGCCGCCTACGTCAAGGAGCAGCAGTCGAAACAATGAATGCTAAATGCTACACCGATAGAGAAATAACGATTATCAAGTACACAGTTGCAAACTCGTAGCCACTATTTGTTAAGTTTCCGGGTACTGTTCCGACCACCGAGCTCAGGACGACTCAGTTCCAATTTCTCACTCTTAATCTAGGCAACCGAACCGCTAAGCACTGTGGGAAGTACCGCCACTTCTCCATTCAACTCGCGTGTTTTGGTCTCTCGGGTCTGTCGTCATGAATGTTGCATGGCGCTATTGCCCTCGGTCCATTTGAACTGCATAACGGCGCCACGCCTACATCTGTAGCTTCATCCTTAGCCATCCGATGTTGTCTGGGACTTGTCTTCCTCCAGTGGTGAGCAGCTTGGTTCACACACCTATTGAGCGCATTATCGCTGCGGTACGGAAAGCTGCTGTTCGTGAGGACGGCGGTGCAGCAGAAATGAGCACTTACAGCCTGACGTATGTGACCTATTTGGTATTCTTCTCAATCCGCTCAACAATGCGGAACTGTGGGAACTGTACTGCACTGTGTCGCACTGGTTGGAAATGCATGGTCGACAGCTCTGTTGTTCAGCGGCTGGTCTGCCGTTCTTCCGTGTTCGAGTGTCTACATGTATTCAGCGTCGTGTTCGCACGTACACTACTGTACTGTACGAATAGATTGCGCCTTCCTGCGAAGCATCCAGAGCTTCACCGGCTAGTAATTTACGCGCGGAAGCAGACCATTACAGCGCATTCACGAGGCGACACAATCAGTGCGATTTGTCTATAAACGGTTAGATTTCGATCCAAAGCTTTGACGGGCTGTGGACGACTTGAGCCGCGTTGTCATTTCGCAACGCTGGCGCTCCATTCATATTGTCCACAGTATCTGCACCTGTGCACAAATACGTACGCATCACTTGTTCATTCAGACAACACCGTAATCTTTCCCGCATTAGCTGTACCTCAGACGTTTCACCCCCACGTTCCGACGGCTGGAGGCAAGCGCGTTTCCCGGTGTTGATGGTCTTCCGTTCACTGGCGTCGCGTCGCCGGATCTGCTTCTCAGTTTCCTGGCCGACAGGAGCTCATTCTCAATTTCCTGAGCAACATCCAAGCCCCAATAGCCCCCAACTAATCATGCGCCTCCAGTTTTTCTTGGTGATGGCCGTGGCCACTCTCGCCACTATTTCGGCAACAAGAGTCCCCGACGATGCCAATCTCCAGTCCGTTAATGCTCCAGTTCAGACAGTGACAAGAAGCAGACGATTCCTGCGTACTGCTGATACGGATATTGTCTACGAGCCCAAAGTTCATAATCCTGGCAAGAAGCAAGTGTTCATCGAAGACAAGCTTCAGAAGGCGCTGACAGACCCCAAGAAGAACAAGAAACTGTACGCGCGGTGGTACAACAGCGGATTTACCGTGAAGCAAGTCGAGGGTGGATTGGACCAGAACGAGAACAGAGAGCTCGAGCTGACGTACAAGAACCTCGCGCTGGGCTATGCCAAGTACTATCAAGCCCGGCGATCGCAAGAGGCCAAGTGAGGGAGGAAAAATACGATACGATTATAGTGGAGCAAGCAAGGATTTACCCGTTGGTAGGTAAAATCCGTCGAAGAGTTGGCTCAGGCAGTTTTGTGATGTGAATTTAACGTGGAAGTACAGGTGGACTTCATTTACTCGTGAGCCTGTCTGTTTGGTCGCTGGAATAGCATTCGCAAGAGCGATAATTCACTTTCGCGCCAATGCACAATGAGTTGCGGTGAAATTGTAATCTTTCTTCGTAATGATAGCGCCTTGACCGGGGCATTCGCCACTCTATAATCAGTCTTGCTCATTCCTTTCTGTTTCCTCTCCATACTGATGATCAACCTTTTGACGTTTGATCGTGGCAAGGGGGGACACGTGCTCTACCTAGGCTCGTTAAACTAGGTGACTGTCATCACGAGTTATTGGGCGTTCGCGTGCCGTTGTTTTATCGGACCCGCTGGTCCGCGGGCTCAGTACGCCTTGTGTTCGTACCAGGTGGTGTATGTCCAACAACCGTCGAAATATTGCGTTGGAGTCCTCGCCCTTGACTATGGGGCCTCATCATCATGCGGCGCGTGACGCCAAGAATTCAACTGGGATGCGAAAGGAAGGCTTTTATAGGCGACGGCGTTCCAAGCCACCGACTCGTCGAAAGCCGATTCTGCGCCACAAGACTCAAGTAAATACCGTCTCCGATTAGCCATGACGCCAGCTCGCAGAGTTCGCAGCAAGGTGCCACGATGCAGTTTCCCCGATTGCAAGAAGCAAGTGCAGACCCGTAAACTATGCAAGGCTCACGGTGGAGGAGTTCGCTGTCGTGGCCCCGACTGCACCAAGTTGGCGCAAAGCCGAGGCCTCGCGTTGCGCACGGTGGCGGATGCCGCTGTACGGTCAGTGGCTGTCCCAAGTTGGCGCAGTCCAGGGGGTTGTGCCTCACTCACGGTGGCGGTCAACGCTGCCGCGAGCCAGCCAAAAGTTTGTACAACTCAAAGGGCGATGCAAGGCACACGCGAAGGCTTTAGCGAGAAGTGACGACGCACAGCCCATATTAAAGAATGCAGGATCCAAGTTCTCCATCGCATTCCTCGTGAACCCACTCGAATCGCCTGTGTTGCCTTCCGATGGAGACGATAGCAAGTTATGCAGCGCGGTAGATAGGTGAGAGAGCAATTGTCTTCGTCAGCAAATGAAGTTCTATCATTAGTGGCACAATTATATTGATACGAACTCTCACAATAGTTCTTCAAAGAAATACCCCTCTCTGTATGAAGCCGGTCATCAATCTTGATTCTTTTCGTCATATACAAGAACTAAAACGTTAGCCGAGAAGAACGATTAGTATTCTGTCGGCCGAATCATGCTAATTTCTTATAAGCTATTTTTTGCGTGGAAGGCAATCCATGAGCTACAGCAAATACATGTACAGACCCTGCGTCGAAAGATTCGCCTACTATTTCTTCCCGATGTTTCGAGTTGGAGCATCGAAAATAGTAACCAACGCCATTTGCCGCGAAGTGAACAAAACGAGGAATTTGGTTCGAGCAAGCAGTATGCACAGAATTCAAAGCATTCAGTATAAAAAATATCATCGCTGGATTTATATCTGCAGAACCTTTATTTTTCAAAGAACGCAGAAGTGATGCGTTCAATATCTGCACTGTAAGGTGCCGCAACTATAGAAGCAGGGTCGATTGGCTAGCTTCTAAGCATTAAACTCGACAAGCTGGCCGGCCACCCTAGAAAATGCCCTTTACCCACGAAACCGCCTTTTGCGTCAACTTGTACTGCACGAAATGCGTCGCCACGAAATCGAACAGACCCCTCTCCTTGCTGCCAGAGCCAGACTTTGTCTTCTTCTCCAGCTGCCCGAAGTCGTAGACCTTGGACGGATCTGTGGGTGTCGAATCCGAGACCCGCGAGAGGCTGTTCTTGTCGATAGTAATTACCATCGTGCCGGTGATGAACGGCACCTTGTACACGAACATGTCGTTGCCGTCGTCCTCAGCGAGCTCCCGATGCGGATCAAGATTCGACGGTCGCAGACACGAGGCCGTTGTTGCACGCAGCGAGAGCAACGCACGTCGCTAGCAGGACTTGGGTGATTTGCATCGTGAATGGGGCGACGATCAGCACGCGCATGACGATAGCTTGCACAAACTCCCAGTTCGCACTTGTTAAATATTCCAGTAGAACGAACGGGAGTTCATGCACTGCTACCAATAAATAGAGGGTGAACTCCAATTTACGCTTCGCCAACACCCGTGCAGCTCCACAAGACAGCGATAGATAGAAGAAGCGAAAGACCAGCACGAACGCGAGCGAGAGAGACTCCACCCAATTCTCCAGTTCGTGCATTCTCGTGCCCAGATTGACGCCCGCGACTTCGAGCGCAGTCCCGAGCACGTCGATCCAACTCGCGAGGATCAGCACCTCGGCAGCGTGCGTGAAGTGGACGATAGAGCGAAGCTTGACTTTCTTGGATACATCGCGACCGATGATCGTGATCTGGATCGTGAACGTCAGCTGCAGACACGTCTCCGAGATGTCGTTAAACTCCCACAGCGTCTCGTATGTCTCGTGGGAGTAAATGTGCGCGATAAAGGCGAGAAAGGAGGCCACGAACAACATTTTCACTCGGAACTCGCGACGCCGCAGCCAATAGACAAACACCAGGTACTGGAACACCCAGGCGTCGAGCACCAACACAATCGGGAGGAGGATTCCCCTCGACAAGTCTTCCAGTTTTTCTTGCGTAATAGTCATCCAGCTTCACCGTGGAAGGTTCCACGGAACCTAACGTGGTGGTCGATATGGTTGACGTTAAGTAGCTCTGCGAGTGCTGTCGTCATGCATAACGTGCTTGGTGCTGGCAAATGAATAGCGCATGCTGCGTCCAGCTACCATTCTAATCAGCCATGCGCTTTGGGTCAGAACTTGAGGCTGAATGCGTAAGCCGTTGATCACAAGGCTGTGACGGTATTCCTGTGTCCTTGTCGATGTGGTGTATTTGCACGGAATTCGTAGCTGAGCGAGACGGTATTTTAGTTAAATAAAAAATAAATGGTGGTTGTTTCGGGAGAATATTATTATCTGTTGCTAATCTACTGACGCATCTGTTGTAAGCAAATCAACGGAAAACCTGTTGCCCGTGTCGGGTTATCTGTTGCGGGTGTAGGGGAGCTAAGCAACAGGTTTTCCGTGATGAAAATGCACAACAGATACTATGAATGAGCCTCCTGGATTATCTGTCACATCGCACTACACCATGTAGTCGAATGACAGCCGGAGTGCTTGCGCTGTAGTATATTTCTATGGCCAAGATATGCTGATACTACATTATCAACGTGATGCCCTTCATACGTCGAGTCATATCGGAATTTATTTTTGTGTGTATATTTAGATGCGCAGTAGTCCAGTGGTTACAAAGCTGTTGTCTTCTCCAGGTCTCACTTTCCAGCCTGAGGCATCATGGAAGGTAGCGCTTCCGCGGCCGTGCCTTGCACTAGCTCAGCTACAACGGGGAACGCACGCTCCGTGGAGGACAACGTTGGTGACAGCGCTGATGAGGATGAGCAACTGGACTCGATTTGCCAGCAGCTAGATTTTGGGGACGACGACGAAGTTGAGATCAATGTGGGTGTAGATCGCGGTGCTTTAGAGTTGGTGGAGGCTACCGTAGCGAAGTATGTGTCGGTGGGGTTCTACGATTCGCTACAGGGGGCGACCGTGGCACTACAGCAACACAACGAGTTTGAATACACCTACAAAACTCGGTACACCTCCAAAAATGTCACTGGGACTGAGTTCAAATGTCGCTCGCATGCTATGTGCCCCAGCCCCCTCAAAATTGTTGAGCGGAAACTTGGAGCTAACTTAGTTCGATACGAGTTGTTGCAGAAGGGTGAGCACGGTGATGCTTCTGTCTCGCGCACGCGGCATGGTATTGCAGCTGTTCACAAGTCTGAAATTGACTCACTATTGGAGTTAGGTATGGGAGCAAGTCGAGTACGCAATATGTTGTTGCACAAATATCGACGCGATCCTGACCTTTTGAATTTGGTGCCTGAGGTTCGTAAGATCGAGAATAGAAAAGCGACTATCAAGAAAAATATGGAGGAAGGCTGGGATATTGACGACTTCAACACAATTGACATCTGGGCACACTCGCGATTGTGTCAAACCCGTGAAGTTTTCGACTCTGCCGACGAGTCAGACTTCGCAAAGATGAACGAGTTGCTCGTGCTCGAGCGCTTCCAGCACAATTTTGACGACAACGGAAAAACGAAAGCTTCGCTCGGCTTAATCATGACCTCGCGAGCGCTATTTCGTAACGTGGCAAAAGCGACAACCTCTCAGAGAGGCAGTCTTGCGATGTCGACGGACGGCACATACCGAATTCCATTGTGGCAATTGGACGTTGGTGGATTGCGGTAGGATCTCTGTTGAATGGGAGACAACTCACCATGTTCAGCGATTTAGGCCCTGGCTGTACATGTTTGTCCGGTCGGAGTGCACTTTTGCATACGAGCAAATGTTCGGTGCGCTCATTAAATACGGACGCATGTTTCTTGACGTTGACGTGAATTTAGCTTGCTGCAGTATCGATCACTGCAGTGCTATAGCTCGTGCGCTGGAGACCGTCTGGCCGGAAGTGATCATTTTGTCCTGTTGGGAACATCTTCTGGGGCAGGCCAGAAAGCAGCGCTCAAAGCTAGTCGGCAAAAGCTTCTACAAGAAGTACGCACTTCCTCAGCTGAAGTGGCTTCGCGAAACGCGCTCCCTAAATCAATTTCGCAATCTCTCGAAGTGCGTTGTGCGGTGGTGGAAGTTAAAAGGAGAGACCGCGTATGCGGAGTGGCTAGAAGATGTTTACCTCACATCGCGATGGGAGCGGTGGAGCGTAAACAGCAGTCCGATACCAGGAGTCTTGCCAACACAGCAGGCCATTGAGAGCCACCACAAAGTGATAAAAGAGGTGATCACAGCCTTTGAGAAGGCCCCGACGATTCACGTATTAAACTCTGCTCTGCCCAGACTCTTAATTCTTGGTTCGGATACGTTATCGGACGGCCCTCAGGGTTATTTCTGCGAATGTGAGTAAATTACATGCTTTGAATTGTGACATTATACTAACGCGTGCTGCTAAATTACACTTGCACAGGCCCTTTGCCGAAGGATGCAGTCTCTAAGGCCAAGTTGTTACTGACGTTGCCAGAAAATCATCGTGAAATAACGGAGCCCGGCCAACGTGGCATTCCCGTTCGAATCGTATCCAACAGTGGTAACGCCATTGTGCGTTCGAAGAACTTGGCTGGGTCTACGGTCACTACCACGCGCTCGAAAACGTACGTTTAAATATTGCGTTTACTTTCTACCAGGTTCATTATGCTAATTGATGATTATATACAGCTTTGTTTCGTCGCTAGAAGGTAGTACAGGAAGACTGCGCCCATCTTTGATATTTGGACGAAGTTTCTTTCATTGCAACAGGTGTCGGTCAACGTCGAGCGCGCACGAGCGATGCCAGAGTTTCAACTTCGCCCTACTTGGCCTTTATCCGACGTAAGATTCATGTTCCATCTGAATTTATTGTTTCTGAGTCTAATATCTTACGATGGCACCTGAACATTGAAATGGTTCGAGATACACTCCGATGCACCTGCAAGAGTTACATGCACTCTGGCTGGGTCTGCTCGCATGTGATTGCCTCCCTCAAACTGCTGAAAAAGCTAGATTTGGAGCTTGCAACAGAAGTTATCCAAGCACGGAGGTCTCCAGGCCGACCTCGAGCACCGGTTGGAGCCCGTCAACAAGAGCCGGCATCTACCAACTTTTGGGATCCCGATCGGCTTGAAGCCCTTCTTACCAAAGAGCCTTACACTCCTTTGCAGTGGGCTTTCATTACACAAGTTGACGTTCAAAAGGAAGGCCAAGCTTCTACTTTTCGCGAAGATCGTATTGGTACAGTTGGCGGTGTTCGACTGTCGGAGGAAGACGGGGTTTTCGAGTGGAGCGTGGCCTTCGTTCACGGCGACGTGCAATACTACCAAGTAGACGACTTGGTGCCCGGACTGATACGTGCACACGAGCAGCGAAATATTTAGGCATCTACTCTGTTGCCGCCACAGCCTCAAATTGCATTTCGATTAGCATTCATGGATACAACACATATACCGACTACACTCTACTTGTTATCTGTTGCGCATTTTCATCGCGGAAAACCTGTTGCTTAGCCCTACACCCGCAATAGATAACCCGACACGGGCAACAGGTTTTCCGTTGATTTGCTTGCAACAGATGCGTCAGTAGATTAGCAACACCTAATAATTACGCCCCAACTTGACATCAGCTCGCGCGCGCTCCGGGAGCACATGGCCCCCGTGATCCAGAAGCACGTGCGCGTGCTGCAGCGCGTGCTCACGGACGTCGCAGCGGCTAAGATGCCCATCGACATGTTCAATTACTCGGGGCGGTTCACGCTGGACGCGTTCGGGGAGATCGCGTTCGGCTTCAACATGAGCACGCTCACGCTGCAGCGCGATTAGCACCCGTTCGAGCGCGCGTTCGTGGACGCGCAGCACATCGCGGCCTCGAGGCTCGTCGTGCCCACGTGGTACTGGAAGCTCAAGCGCTCGCTCAACGTAGGGAGCGAGAGGCGTCTGCGCGAGGCGTTGACCACTGTCGACCAGTTCGTCATGGACGTCATCTCCAAGACCGTGGACAAGCGCAACGCGCCAATCAGCGACGCCGAAGACAAGGTGCACACTCGTGGGCGCGACATTGTGTCGCTCATCCTGGCCAACGAGACCGTGGACGGCACGCCTGTGGACCCCATCCTGGTGCGCAATGTGGTGCTCATGGCGCTGATCGCTGGGCGTGACACGGCTGCAGACGCGCTGGCGTGGCTGTTCCACCTGCTCACGCTCAACCCGCGGGTCGAGGAGAAGCTGCGCGCCTATCTGCTGGCCAGTCTGCCCAAGCTGGGCTCGGACTTCGACTATGTCCCGGACATGCAGGAGGTGCAGAGCCTGCCGTACTTGGAGGCCACGATTAACGAGGCGCTGCGGCTGTACTCGCCCGTGGGGCTGGCTCAGAAGCTCTGTGTGCGCGACACCGTCTTCCCCGATGGGACGTTCGTACCCAAGGGGTCGAATATCGCGCTGGTGTATCACGCCATGGCTCGCATGCCAGGGGTATGGGGCCCCGACGCTGCGGCGTTCAACCCTGAGCGCTTTATTGACCCTCAAACGGGCGAGCTCATCAAAGTGTCGTCCGGCAAGTTCAGCGCCTTCAACACGGGTCCGCGCGTGTGCGTGGGGCGCAAGTTGGCCATGATGGAGATGAAGATGGTCGTCGCGTGTGTGGTGAGCCGCTTCCGCTTCGACGAGGTGCCTGGACAAGATGTGGCGTGCGGGGGGCGGCCTGACTATCGGCATGAAGAATCCGCTCATGATGCGCGTGCAGCAGCTTGCTCCAAAGGAAGATGGAGATGAAGTTGTAGTGGGGGTGGCTGCCTGAGCTCCTCGATACAAAGGATACGACACCGTTAGTAGGAATGGATATGTAGGCCTTGTTACACTTGGTGAATATAAAGTAAGGCCTGGTTAAGTCTCACCTTGGTGTGTTCTACTCGACGATCAACCTCTGCGTTGTGCAGCCATCAGCATTGGTATCGGCACCTCACATGCAGAGCCACTGGTGTACGTAAATTTCTCTCATAGAGCTCGCTAGTCCGTGAAGCAGGTCCGCATCCAGCTTTCACCTTCTTCTTAGCTTGCTCGTCAATAACTCGTCTCCATAGTACACGTCTTGGAATGACTTTAGCGTCTGAGCAGTATAGCACCACGAGACAAGGAGCTCTGAGCCGATGAATGCATTCGTCACCAGGTCCAAGCGCCGAGTTTCTCCAGCTACCAGCATACCGCTGCGATCTTTATGAGCGCGCGCAGTAGCCTCCAGTGCATCAACTCAGGATGCAGACCGTAATGCACGCAGCTAAATCGTCCTGTCGCCTGCATTGTTTCGAGTTCACGAACTGACAGGAGCGCAAGCTTCAACGCTTCCTTGCTCCTCAACTTGGGCTACCATCAGCTCCCCTCGGCCTTCGACTCAAGTCAACTTCTACAGAAAGCGTCTTGCAGTGGCCGCGTCAGCTGTAGGGGGAATCAGTTGAGACTGAATCACCACAGCAGTTCTCTCCACAAGACACACCTCGCAGACCCTGTCTTGAATTACAGTACTAGGTCCAGCTCAAGTCATGCATGAAACTCCATTGCTTGCTTTAGCACTCCAGCTGACGGCGCAGTCGCTGACGATCTTGAAATCCTTGCTACTGTAACCCCTCTCTCGCCAGCACGAGCGCCTTCCAGAGGTAGACTATAGGCTTCGCAGCAGGAAGATACTGATCACGACATAGCGGTTTGTCCACTGGGTCTCCTTTGCAGTACAAGATGCACCACAACCCTGAGGCAGGCTGATGTCGGCTTGTGTACAACACACAGCGACCTGAAGACACAAACTTCATCGCCAGCGGTCAGTTGCCTCCACGTGCCGACAGAAACCAGCGAGTTAATCCAGCTCAGATCGAGTTTACGTGACTGCCAACCCAGCGAGAAGCAAAGCGTACAGCTTACACTCAGTCTGACAGCGCAAATGATGAATCTCGTCGATGTAAGTTTCTCGCGAGAGCGTGGGCCGCAGCCGGAGGGCAGCGTGTGTGGCGTTCCAGCGGAGGCTGACGGTCAGCTTGCTGAGCGGCATGACGCCGGCAACGAGCACAAGGGAGCCAACCCGGTCTCTGTCAATCATTCCAAAAAGGGCGCCAAGCGCCCGCCAGCTCAACTGAATAGCTCGTAAAACACGACGCACTTATGTGACTCAGTGACCCCGACGAGTACGCGAACGCTGCATCCAAAGCAAAGATACAGCACGCGCTCCTGCTTGACAGTGCTCACCAGGCACGGAGTGCGGCGAACAAGTGCACTTGCGAGGCGGCCGTGCCTCCTTCTTAGACGGTAGACTCGTATTGCCATCAGAGAAAGCGAATCGACAATATCAAGAGGGGATCTCGAGAGCATCGTGGATAACTCGTCCATGAACCGGGGGGGCGATTTTTCATCATCATGGCTTCGTTTGATCGACGGGAACAAAGTAATAGAGACGACGGCACCCTCATCAGCTCTTGGTTCTCATCTCAAGTTGACTCGGTATCTGCTGTCCAGAGCCCACACAGTTTCCGGCTCAACCACCACCTCGCACGTCATCAGAATCGTACTGCGGAAGACGCTGGGCTTAACAACATCGAGCCAGCGGCGAAGGCTCGTGATTGCTGCCCTTCATAGTTGCCGACCATGCCGTTATCCAGCACCGCGTTCTCGGATCCTTGCACACCTCCAACGACTACCTCCAGTCCTCAAAAGCCGGCGCTGGGGCGTATTCTCCTCCATCCTGGCCAAGCCCTTCTCTGAGGCCGCAACCTGCAGCCAACGCGTTGTCAACATCCGGTCTATCTCTTGACGCAGTGTATGGTGTGATCCAACGAGCGCCCTCGCTTCCAGCAGGCTTGATCCAAGCTGCAGGCCCCCAGCTCTCACTTAATCATCAGCACCAAGAACTGCTGAAACGTGTTTAGGATGAGGCGTGTGCAGCCTGTAGTTTTCGCAGCAGCGGCGTCTGAACTGCTGAAACAATAAAACACACTGAGTTGGTAGGCTTCCATAGATCTCACTTGCTATCAGTTGGTCTGCCGCTGAGGGACGTAAGTCCTCCTCATACATCGCAGTGTTCGCTCAGCGTCGACGCCTTTAGCTTCTTGGTGCAAGACACGAGTCGGCAGCTTAATCATTGACCGGTATGTAAGCACTCAGGCACAATACGAGGCGCCAGCGCTTGATGCCACCATTCTGCTTCTAACCCAACACTCAGGTGATCGATCGCCAACGACCGGAAATCCGACGATGCAGTGGCGCCTTTCGAAGGCTGTGCTAGCCAGCTTGGATGAGCAGTCAGGCATGCTAGTCAACAACTTGTACAGGTCTTGAATTAGGTTGAAAGTGGCAACAAGACAGCGTCAGTAACAAGTAGCTGTGTTTCCATCACGCGACCAAGTCCTTCCAGCCCCAGGCAGTTGGATGACGAGCCTCATGGCGGGCGAAGATACCAGTAGAGTGGTGGGCAACCCTCAGCATTTTTAACCGGAGCAGCTCGTAAAAAGTAAGCCACGCAGAAAACAGCAGCAGAGAAATCCACAACCCAAAAGACTCAGAGTGGAGAGGCTCACTCTGAATAACATCGCACGATAATTCGTACAGGAACTGAAGCGGCTGTAGATTTTCAACTTCATCGCTTGAACACAGTGCACCGACGAGGAACAGGGCGCCAGCGTCAACATCATCATCTTCTTCTTCAGTTCTTGATCGTCATCTCAACTTGACTGGAATATCTGTTCTCCCGTTCTTGTCTCCACTGTCTTCCACTTCCATCAACAGTAGGCGCCCGCTAGGGAGTACAGCATCAAATCTCACGGCAGGTGGCGCCCGACGCAGCAGTCGACTCCACCACTCAGACAGGTGTCTTCCAGTGCCAAGAGTATCGACAATCTGAGTCCTCTCCACTTCCAGCGGCAATTATCTGCCTCTATGCGGCCCGCGGTCTCTCCTCGAGGGCCAACCCACTGCAGAGTCCGACCCTCAGAGCCCAACGACGGCCTTCCACGTGCTCAGGACAGCCTCAGACCGCTCCTGCAGCAGCCACCGGCGCGTCAGCACTTGATCCTCTGTCGAGCAGTGGAGCGGCAGCCGGATCTGGCTGCATCGGCAGCGAACACGGCAGCTTCGGAGTCCTCACTTGAGCTTCATTTTCTCTCCACAACAGCGTCTGAACTGGGGTACAAACAGCACACACAGGTAGCGCTACATTAGATCTCGCTCGCTAGCAGTCGCTGGAGACCTGGAGCGCTCCGCTTACCTCGCTGGCTCCGGTCGCGCGGCGACAGCTCTTGGGCGGGCGCCTTTTCGCTGCTTGCGGTTGTGTCCATTTTTGCAAAATGAGCCTTTTCAAATTGGGTCACATTTTTTTGGGTTCATTTGGTGGAAATGGGTACAATATGCAACACTTTCGACGACGTTACTTATTATAGCTCGACTGATGCGAGTCGGCCAAGGACGAGGACGTCGACGAGGTGGCGACTAGCGACTGCACTTTACTGATGCCGTATCCTCTGGCCATCTTCCTTGCGACTTCAGTCGCGTCCAGCGTCGACGCTTCATGGGCGCAGAAGACGCAAAAGGTGCGCTTGGGCTGGCGCAATTTTCCGTCGTGGGCGATCCTCGTCACTCGCTTGCGCACTTTGCAGGACCGGCACACTGCGTCGAAGCAGATTCTGCACGTTCCGCTGCCGATGCTGCCCAAGCTTCCTCTCGTCACTCGGTTGGAGCACGTCACACAGACGTTATGATCTGTCCTGGAAACTGGGCTCGGACGCTTCTGCTGCATGAGCCACGCCAACTTGGTCATCTGGCCGCACGGCTCGTAGTTGATGGCCGAGAGCAGCCCTTCAGCGGCAATGGGAGGCATGAGGAAGCGCGGCAGCTCTCCACCAGGCTCCAGAATGCTGAACGAGTGGTTGTCGATCACGTTCTCGCTCAACTGGCGGAACATACAGCAGATGGACATGTTGCCGCGCACGACGTTGGGTAGCGCCCGGGTCTGGGGGAAGTCGATCGAGTGCATGAGGTGGTAGCCGATGCGTTCCCCAGTAGCAAAGTGCAGAACGCCGGTGGCTTCCACGTAGACGGAGTCGCGGTTCTTAACGAGGTTCGTGGTCTCGAGCGGCAGGTCGCGCTGCATCCACTTGACGACGACCGAGAGAAAAGGGTCCTCCTCGGTTGGTTCGAGGATCGGGGCGAGGATGGCCGCGTCGCTCACGTCGTGGACGTACGAGGCCTTCAGGCGCATGGAGTCGAGTGTCGGGTTCATCACGCCCAGCATGAGGTCGTCCATTTGGCCAGGGAACGTCCCGACGCTCAGCATCACGGTAGTTTTGTCAGCCGGGGTGGAGCGGAGCGCTTGGCGGTCATCTCGACGCACGTGGACGTGGATATCGTTGCGAGACTTGACGTGCTTCCATTGCTTCGGGTCGACCTGGCGCTTGTCGTGCACCACAAAGCGCTGGTACTGGACGAGATTCTGCTGCACGAGCGTGTTGGTCAGATCCAGCAGCAGCGCCTGGTCTTCGTGTGAGAGCACGAGGTCTGGGTACGGGTTTGACTGGAAGCGCGCCTTCCCCATAGCAGTGGTGCTCTGCTGCTTCCGATGGTAAAAGAGTTGTGGTGCTGCGAGAGATTTGAGTGGGCGGGGGCAGCCCCTGAAGGCGGTCCAACCGCGCAGCGATCCAACCTTCCAGGCATCGCCGATCACGTGCGCACGAAGTCAAGGTGGTCATCTCGATGGGAGCCACCGTTGGGTGTGCTTGGTATCACCACTTCAAAGTCGGACAGTTCAAGGACGCCCCTGACCTTCAGCGTTTCCTAGGATATCGTGAGATGGATGACGAACCCGCGCCTGCTGCCAAACGGAGCAACGATCTACCAGCGCGAGGTACTGAACAAGACTGCGGCGCGGAAAGGGCCTGGTGTTGGCGGTCGTCAGTGCCTCGCGCAAGTGCGCACTTGCTCGCTCTCCACGTGCGTGCACCAGCGTTTCGTGTTGGCGAACGATGAAACTTCAACGGGCGACCTATCAAGCCGTAGCTCAGCTGCTGTGTCAACAGACAGACACTCGTGCAGGTACAGCTCCGAAGACAATACGCCCTACCTGATCGACTTCTTTGAAGGCGTCGGCATCGGTGATGGGATTATTTTCGCATCGAAAGCCTTATACTTTTTCGGAACGGCATGCTAGGAAACATGAAGTTGTACAGATTAATCGCAAAAAGATCGGAGACCAAGCTCCATCTGGCAACCACAAACACGCGATATCGCTGGGTGATGACAACTCTTCGACCCGAATGGTTCGGGAATCCCAAGGTATCCTTGAAGCATTCACTGTCGGCGTGATAAGGCTCCCGCCACTCAGCACCATCGTCAGTGGGGGGGGTCGACATGTAATTTATCTAGCGTCACTCCTAGCGTCGCAATGTGTCTGCTACAGTACCTACTCGCAGAGCGACGACTCGGACGTATCCGAGTGCGAGGCGGTCGAGAACGCCTTGTACGCCTCGTAGCCCACGGCTTGATCCCTGACACGGTATGGGCGACAGTACCTTGCCCTGAACGATGGGGCAGTACGGACATTAGAACTCATAAACGACCGTCCCGTCTACGTGATGCGATGCTCCGCGACCAAGACAAACTCTTCACTACATGTACAAGTACGAACACAAGAATATCGGCGATATTCGGCGATACAGTACAGTATTATATCGCCGACCCCCCTCAACGACCGCGCTCTGCTTGAAAACTGAGCCAACGGTACAAGACGAGGCGCTACTTTCTCATTAATTTAGTAATTCAGTACATTGACACTTCTGTCAAGCCCTTTGCAAGTTTCGCAACCTCGCAGTTTCTATTGGTCCGACCTTTCCAGATTTGCCGGGGCAGACTGTACTCAGATAGGCATCACAGGGACATGATCGATTTACAAATCGATCGAGCTAAATCAGGGTTCTAATCGATCGATTAATGAGCAAAATGGGCAAATTAAGCGGTTTTCACAATACATGTAAACAGGTGGCACGGACAACAGTGATCGCGTGAAAGCTAGCCACATACGCTTATCAAGTACATAATGTGCCTATCACGAATTTCCTCTCCCAGCACCAGCTTGTTGTCCCTGATGGCACCAGATAATAGCTCACAAATGACAAATCGTGCGTCGACTCCCCCTCGACTGGCTCTCACGGTGAACCAATTCGTACCAACAACTTGCCTCTCCGTGTAATACTCGTATAACGCACAACACAATACCGACCCCTCGCATTTATCACTCAGCAATTCACTTCCTACAAGCTCCTTCTCGCCCCCGCCGACTGATGCCATCCCCGAATAAGCGTCGGCGTGTACCACCCAGGTGCAGCGTCCCCGATTGCACCAAGCAGGCGCAGACGCATCGGCTGTGCAAGGCGCATGGAGGTGGAAGGCACTGCCGTGCTCCGGATTGTCAGAAGCTGGTTCAGAGTCGAGGGTTCTGTGTCGCCCACGGCGGCGGTAAACGTTGTGAGGTCAATCAGTGCGGCAAACTTGCACAGTACAAGGGCTTGTGTCTCAGCCATGGAGGAGGGCGACGCTGCCGCTTCGCAGACTGCAGCAAGTTCGTCCAAGTGCGCGGGTGCTGCAAGGTCCACTCGAAGCTCCTAGAGGCGGCGATCACGTCCACATTATCTCCGTCGAAAGAGAGCGATCCATCCACGAAGCTTACTTCAGGATCAGAGAAGCATCCGCTCACCCGAAACGGCCAAGCATTGGCCAGCTACTACCAGGACGGACGATGCGATCGTAAGTATGCCCTCATTTCAGGTGTGTGGATTCGACTACGATTTCTACACTTCCGGCTTGGAGTCACAAACGGGATTGGGTCAAGCACTGGCAATATGTGTATAGCTTGCTAGTTTTCTGGTCTTCACGGCATGTCCGGTGTTTCAGTCTTCCTCGTGAATACCCCCGATGTCTTGCCTGACTGCCCGCAAACATGAAGAACGCTGTGTGTTAGATTTCTTAATTATGGGTGCGTGTTTCTCAATACTCATACTAGGCAGTGACTAAGACACGCATATCCAGGCCGTTCCACGGCGTAGCCTACGTAATCTGGTGATGTAAGAGGAGAAGAATTTCGCGAACAAGTCAGCCTTCGACAACTAAAATGAGCTTCAAGACGAATAGTTACAATATGGCTTACTCCACAAACATGTTGACCAGATTCACTACTAACAAACAGCAAACGCTAGCGTTAACCCTTTCGCTTAACTATACAGTTATTGTCTGTGCGAGCACATCGGCTGCATAATTGCTTTGAAGTTTCCATAACCGAAGGCCTCGCAAAGAGCTGAGTTCGTATCGAACTAGGAAATGCATGTCGAGATGTTACTGTATCTCTTATCCCCGCTTTTTCTTCTGCTGCTACTGCTGCAGCCAATCTAACGTCCTCTTTTGGCAATACAATTGGCGGCAAGCTGGGCGATACAACTTGACCGGAGCGTGCTGTAGTGTCATTGCTTCCGTAAAATCCCCCTGCCAGGGAAAAGAAGCCTCTGGAACCCCACACAGCAGCGCTACCATCTTTGCCCAGCAGACAAGGGCGAACCTTTGTTGCAGACGTCGTGACTGTAACTCGCCCTCAAAAAGAGACCAAGCACAGTCGAACGGCAACCTTTGGAAGAAGACAACACCACCACACACACGAAGCCCCTGCGAAGCTTCTCTCTGCACACACAGCACGTTTCACAGCTTGCATCAGCCACCAGCCATTCCTTTGTGCTTCCCGGTGCTTGGAAGTACTTGGCGGGAGCGAGCCGAAAGGAAAGCGCACACCCGAGCCACAGCCAACCGACGTAGAGCTAAGCAGGAAACGAGATAGGAACACTGTGCATAGTGTACTCCCTAACGCTGACATGTTAGTTGCTATACATGTTAGCTAACTGTTAGTTAGTGTCTAGTATTTTGAGCTAACATGTTAGTAGCGTTAGAGCAAAAGTATGGAGAAGAGTATATGTTTGCACCGGAGGCAGCCGAGAAGGGCGATGTATCAAACTGAACACAATACACCCTAAAAACTAAGAATTTACCATCCAATCTATAATACTTTGAAGAATCTGCTAACATAGGGAAACATTTGCTGGGTGGAGCTCACATGGGGGCTGGCACACCACTTATCAGCGCAGACGATGACCGATTTTAAGAGTGAAGACGACTTAGGTGCCTCCTACCTATGTCAAAGTCCGCGGTGCAATATAGACACCCAGACCAGCTAGTAAATACGCTTTCGTACAGATTACTAAGTAATCTCCTCATGTACCCATTTTATAATGGGCCTACCTTGGCTCACTACTACGGCTTACACGTATGCGCACGTGTATGAGGAAGCGTAGGTTTCTTTTACTTGAGTTAAGTATACTCGAGATCCACGAGTATACTTTAAACAAGATAAAGACTCCAAGTAGCGGGTTTTGGTAAAAGATGAGAACTGCTATTTTTGTTTTATGTTTCTGACTTCCTCTAAATGTAATATTCTAAACTAGGAATCTGCCAACGGCTGGTTGGCAGGATTCTGCTAACATGCAAGTCACTCATTGGCTAAAAGATGCTGCTTTCAGCCAATAGGAATCCTAAATGTGTATTCGTAAATGTATGTAGCCATTGGTGTACCTTACACCAAGGTCGAGGAAGTGTTCAAACCTCTAACAGACATCGCATCTGTTAGAGTAACAAGTGACTGTAGCCACTTGTGCGTGTAACCCCGTTACGCCATCCCCCCGTCAAGGTTAGACGTGCCGGTCCCGGCACGTCAACCACCATTGACTGCTTGGTCAATGCGTGATGTTGAAGAGAGCGCGCTCGTAATGGAACGAGCGCGTCGAAGTTGAAGACCGCTGGCGCAGCAG
This sequence comes from Phytophthora sojae, assembly GCF_000149755.1. NCBI lineage: Eukaryota > Oomycota > Peronosporomycetes > Peronosporales > Peronosporaceae > Phytophthora > Phytophthora sojae. The sequence continues at coordinate 475,744 of NW_009258119.1, forward strand.
CGGAGAACCTCTCTGCTGCCGAGTAGCATGCGCGGCAACGTGCGAAGCGCGTCGCTGCCACGGAGGCAGGTACCAATATCTGCCCTCGAAGCGCCTTCGGGTGCTGCTGTTAACAGCAGCGCTCGTATTACTTTCCAGCGTGTAGCGCATGGTGGGCTTCGTACGCCCTCACCATGTCCGGGACGTCTTCGAGCAAGACGTTCCGTGGCTCCCATGTATCTTGGTTGGGAGGTAATCCTCGCCAACCGATACGAAAACGAATCGGTTGCCTGTTCGTTCTCGGGATACTGTGACCAACAATCCACTCAACTATCCATCGCGTTGAGCCGTGTGCGTCACGAATTGGCGGCGGTGGTGGTGGAAACACGCCTCGTGTGTGGTCAACTTGGTGTTGGCCCTGATCTCGCGTCTCCCCACGACCGAGTTCCGGTCGTGGAGTAGTTCCAGTGCTGGGTTCGGCGCTCTGAAGTATCCTCAGGTTGCGGCGGCCTCCCAGGCCGCCTCGATCGTTCCGGCCGAGCTGGACCATTAGCTCGACCCGCTGCTCCAGCGCGACTTCGCGCTGGTGAGGATGACGGCTTCCGCCGAGTCTTCTGCTTCGGTTCAGCCGAGCTAGGTAGCTCGTACTGCAGGTATGGCTTCAGCCGTCCGACGTAGAACGTCGGATGGAGGCGCATACTAGACGGTGTGTCCAGTGTGTAGGCGTTGCCGTGCCGTGCCAGCACAGTGAACGGCCCGATGAAGCGCGGAGCGAGCTTGCTCGCCCCGAAGTCGGAAACTGCATGTTTAGGCAGGTTTTGAGTTGCTAACAAAACCAATGAACCCTTCTTGAATTCATTTGTGTTGCCCCTGCCAACGTTGTCTGCGTTCAACTTCTGTCGATCAACAGACGCTGCAATAGCGTCTTGGACAAACCGAATGACGGCTTGTCTGCGCTGCACGAAGTTGATTGCGTCCGCGCTGAATTCGTTAAGCTCGTTTCTAGCAGTGGGCCCGGTCTCTGCGTTCGTCTTCGCGGTGTCTGTGCCCTGCACAGACCCGTTCTTCTTCTTCTTTTTGCTCTTGTCGGCGTCTGTGCCCTGCACAGACGCGTGCTTCTTCTTCTTCTTGCGCGTAGTCGCGGCTGACACTGTGAAAGTGTCAGCGGCATTCTGCGACTGTTGCGTTGCAGTCGTAGCTCCTCCCCCACTTAAGGAAGGAGCCACCATCCCGAGTAGACTCGGGAGGCGTGGGTGCCTGATGGCATTCACGTAGAACGGTGTATGCCCGGTCGAGGCATGCACCGAGTTGTTGATGGCGAACTCCGCCATCGGCAGGCACTCGCTCCAGTGTTGGAACGAGTGAGCGTAGCTCTTAAGCACGTCTACGAGCACGCGATTCACGCGCTCGGTCTGCCCGTCCGTCTGCGGATGGTCCGCAGTCGACATCGAAAATTGACTCCCAAGAAGTGTAAACACTTCTTGGCAAAGGTGTGCAGTGAAGCGCGGGTCCCGATCCGACACAATGTCGATCGGCATGCCATGGTGTTTGAACACCATGTCAACGAACAGACGCGCCGTCTGCTTCGCAGTCACTTCAGCGGGTACCGCAGCAAGATGTACCATCTTGCTGAAGCGGTCAACAAAGACCACAACGCCCGTGTTCCCCTGGCTGTCCGGGGGAAGACCGAACACGAAGTCCAAAGACATGGACTGCCAACACTCTCGTGGAGTTGGTAGTGACTGCAAGGGAGCCTGCGCGAAAGGCGCAGGCTTCACACGTTGACAAACCTCGCAAGCACGGACGTACTTGCGCACCCATCTGTACTGGTGGGCCCAGTAGAAGTCTCGCGTGAGAAGAAGGTATGTCTTCTCACGGCCCGGATGCCCCGCAGTCGGTGCATCGTGATACTTGTACATGATCCTGAGTCGCAGGCCATGGTCATTGGGCACGACAACGCGGACCGCGTTGTCGTCGACTGCACTATAGAGTAATAACCCGTCGTGCACCCGATAACGGTGTGCACGAGCACGAAGATGCTTCGGCAACTTCTGACGAGCTTTGTCAGAAGGCGCTGAGCCGTAGACCAGCAAGAGCTTCGCGTCCGCGTCGTGCGCGTACGCGACCTTCACGTCGTTCAACAGTGACGACGTTGGGGTGCTCGATCGCATGGCGTCAATGGCATTGACGTCGGCATCAGTCGTGGCGTAGTCAGGTCGACGCGAGAGCGCGTCGGCCACCACATTGAGTCTTCCGGGTGTGTACTCAACCCGGAAGTTATACTCTGCGAAGAATGAGAGCCATCTCGCCATCCGTTGCGAGATGTGCTGCGACTTCACAGCCGTCCGCAGCGACGCGTGGTCCGTATAGACCACGAACGGTTTGCTTCCGAGTAGATACACTCGGAACTTCGCAAGTGCGTACTTCATGGCAAGGAGCTCCTTGTCATGAACCGGGTAGTTGCGCTCAGGTGGCTTCAGCTGACGCGATTGGTAGTAGACGACACGGTCACGGCCCTCGTGATCGTGCTGCATCAACGCACATCCGATTGAGAAGTCGGATGCGTCGCACACAACGTGGAACGGGCGATCTTGGTCGGCCACCGCCAAGATCGGTGCTTCCGTCAAGCCCCGCTTGACTGCATCAAAGGCCTGCTGACACTCAGCAGTCCAAACCCACTCGGCGTCCTTCTTCAGGAGCTGTGACAGCGGGCGTATCATGCCCGCGTAGTCCTTCACGTACTTGCACAAGTACGTGGCCAAGCCAAGGAGCTGCCTTCGCCATAGGTCTTCCTCCTATTATCAACGTATTTTATCACTCCAATAGAAATTCTATTATCCTCTATTTATACTCCAGTTTATCAGTTTTGAAAATTTTTATAAAGTTGAGCTCAGTCGGAAGCTCCCCAGGAATCTCTTCCGGAAGTACGCCCGCGTACTCCCGTAAGATCTCGAGTAGGGACTCGTTTTCAACAAGTCCCAGCTCTGCTCTTCAAAGCGCTCCTTCTTCGTCTTCGCACTGAGAGTGTCCTCGCTCTCAGTGGTGGTCTCCATGAAGAACTGCCTCAGTTCTTCATTCTCGCTCTTCGTTCTATCGGCGTCCGAGAGAATGCATATTTGCTCGATGCGTCCATCGCGCAAGTCACGCGCGAAGCGCTTCCAGCTCATGACTGGAAGCGAAGTCAACTCCGACGCTTGCGTCGGAGGGTTAGCGAGAGTCATCTCCCTGTACCGGAACCCGGCACAGGTACGCGTCAAGACGTTCAACGTCTCGACGTCCGGCTTCTCTGCCTCCGTCTGCCCGGGAGACATTTCTTGTAGCGTCTCGGCCCCAGGACGAGACTTGCGCAGCGACCTTCGCATGCGCCGTCTTCTTGTCCTGCGGAGCCCGGCTCCGCATGACTCTTGACCTCGTCCAGGCCCAGCCGTGGACGGGTGTTCTTCTTCAGTACCGCCGGCGGGTTCATTCCGCGGGCGAGCGACTTCAAGCCCGGCTTGGTCGCCCGGCGCTTCGTCGTGCAGCCCGGCTGCACGACAGCATGCAAGTTTTTCCGGTGCGGGACGTTTGCAACCGTCCGCACCGCTTGCAGCGTCGACTCCCGGAGTCGACACGCCATCTTTACCTCGACGCCTGTTATTGGCAGAGCCCTTTATTACTAGGGGTGCGTCGACTCGGGGAGTCAACGCGAAATTCCTTTTCGCAGCGCCGGTTCCCGGAACCGTCGCGACTTTAATACCTCGACGCCAACCATTGGCGGAGACCCCCATTACGTAGGGTGCGTCGGCTCCCCGAGCCGACGAATCAAATTCGTCCAAGCTATCGAATCCCGGAGTCGATGCGACTTCAATACCTCGACGACAACCATTGGTGGAGACCCCCATTACGGAGGGTGCGTCGGCTCCCCGAGCCGACGAATCAAATTCACCCAATCCATCGACTCCCGGAGTCGACAGCGCTTCGTCACCTTGGCTCTTATTATTGGCCAAAACTGATCCAATCAGATTCGCGTCAGCCTCCACGGCTGAGGCGTGTGACTCGCCTGCGTCATCCCTGCCCCTTGAACTCGGAGACTCTTCCTGATTCGGGTGTCGATCTCCGAGATCAACACATTTTCTCCTTCAGCCGTCGGCGGCGACGCCGACGCTTACTGCTCTTGCGCGCGTGCTCGCGCGCGCCCAGGGCGCTCCGGGACAGCGGCATTAGGCGCTGTCTCGAGTGGGGAGTCGCACGCACCGACAGGTGCGTGCGTAGCGGCAACAGGGTCATCGCTCACTGTTCCGCTGTCGCGACCGAAGCGCACGAGAGTGCGCTTCTCCCAATCGATGACCGGATCATGCCGTGCAAGCCACGGCATGCCCAATACAATGTCAAACTTATCGTCCAGATCCAGGACGATAAAGGTCTCGACAAACTCTTGATCTTCATACGTGAAGCGCACGCGTACCATGCGCTTCTCGGTTTTAACGATGGCACCCGTTGCCAATCGAACTTCCAACATACTTCGAGGTATAATTACCTCCTCGAAGTCAAGCCTTGATAGGCTTCGCAGTCGAACAAAGTTGTTCGACGCGCCCGAATCAACCAAAGCACGAAGAGAGTTGCTCTCTCTTCGAAGACACGTCCAAGATGACAAGGTTCGGTTTGTCATCATGCATTTTTGTTTTTGAGAAGGGTCCTCACTGGGGTGCTGCAGTCCTCAGTGTCGCATGTCCGAGTTGGACACGCGTGACTGCTTCACCAGTAGGGCGCCCCGCGCCTACTGGGTTCCATCGTTTTTTGTTTGTCCGCGACGATGCCCGGCATCGCCGCGTCGACCACCATCTCGGTGCACGGGTGCCGTGCACTCTCGGGCATAGTGACCGATCCTTCCGCAACGGAAGCATCGTGCATTACTTCCTTGTTGCTGTTGATAATCAGCAGCCGTTGCATTCGAGAGGTCCATTGGTTCCGGACCTCCCGCAATCGCGACCGGAGGCGGTTGCAGCCTCGGCGCATTCGCATGCAGTTTAGCCTGCCTCAGACTAAACCCCTCCTGCATTGCAAGAGTAATTGCAGCTTCGAGAGTACTCGGGTACTCACGGAAGAGATAGGTCTTCACAGGCCCATCTCTCAGTCCCTTCACGAACGTGACGACCTTGATCGCCTCGTCGATCGGATTGGTCACGATGTTCGAGACCAAGTACCGTGCTCTCTGAGCGTAAGCATGGACATCATGCTTGCCCTGCTGCAGGTCGAGGAACTCCGCCCTCGACCGGAACTCATTTTGCGGGGGCTCAAACGCTTGTCTGAGCTCCTCCTTGAAACCCTCGTACGTGCTGAAGCACGTAGGATCAGAGAGTCGGCGTCCATACGCCCAACTTCTTGCACGTCCGCCAAGGCATGACATGGCGAACGCGACCTTGGACAACGGGTTGACGATACGTCGAGCCGCAATGGCAGTGTCGAGTTCGATAAGCCACCGGAGGAGAGGCTCGCCCTCTCTTCCAACGTAATTGCTCACGCTGAGCTTCAGCGATTGCGCGCGCGGTGTCGTCCCCGACGACACCGTGGTAGACGAAGCAGCATCTCGCTGCTCCCTCATGATGAATCCCAGAGCAACACCATGTTGCTCTGTCGGCGTTAGCGTACGCAGCATCGTAGCTACAGCCGCCTCACCAATGACTGTTGACAGTCGTTGGAGAGCTTCCCACTCTGGGTCCGACAGGTGGGGACAGTCAGCGCGTGCAACGTGAGTTGCAGGCGTAGTGGAGCTTTCCATGGACACCTCCGTATCCATGGGAAGGTTCTCAGCTCCGCGTTCGTGCGGTGACGTACGAACTCAGGTAGTCGGTCGTTGGACGGACTACAAAGTGTTACCAGGTGTAATGGGCCTACCTTGGCTCACTACTACGGCTTACACGTATGCGCACGTGTATGAGGAAGCGTAGGTTTCTTTTACTTGAGTTAAGTATACTCGAGATCCACGAGTATACTTTAAACAAGATAAAGACTCCAAGTAGCGGGTTTTGGTAAAAGATGAGAACTGCTATTTTTGTTTTATGTTTCTGACTTCCTCTAAATGTAATATTCTAAACTAGGAATCTGCCAACGGCTGGTTGGCAGGATTCTGCTAACATGCAAGTCACTCATTGGCTAAAAGATGCTGCTTTCAGCCAATAGGAATCCTAAATGTGTATTCGTAAATGTATGTAGCCATTGGTGTACCTTACACCAAGGTCGAGGAAGTGTTCAAACCTCTAACAGACATCGCATCTGTTAGAGTAACAAGTGACTGTAGCCACTTGTGCGTGTAACCCCGTTACACATTTCCTCCACTATACAGTGTAGCTAACATGTGTAGTTTTCAACTAACTGTTAGTTAGTATCCAGCAGAATCAGCGAACATGTTAGTGGAGTACACTAACTGTGTATCAATACGCTAACGCCCTCTTCACGCAGCAGAGCGATGTAACAAGAGGTACTGGAACAAGTGTACACTGAAGTATAAACAGCGTCAGCAGCAGAGCGGACAATACACACATGCAGCGAGCCACACAAACACCACCGAAACCTCGTCATGGAAGATTTTTAAATGGGTCTTATGCAGAACAGGTCTTGGATTTGATTAGAGCGTGCTTTTTCGTTGAACTTGTGATTGGATCACATTTGCCATGCTTTGACGACATAAGTAGGAAAAGTCCCAGTCTCACTTTGAAACCTCAGCCGAGCGCCTACCACGACCCAAGCTTCCTAACCTCTGTCTGCGCCTCGGTGATGCCAGAGCCACATCGCCACGGACCGAGGCGTTGCAGCACCGCGGGTCGCTGCCCCTGCAACACCGCAACGGCATGCGTCGGACGGAGGAAGATGAGCAAGATCCTCGCCTTGAAGAGCTCCAGGGTAAGCGCAAGCACCACCAGCAGAGCAGCAAGGAGGCCATGGGAGAGGCCGAGAAGATGCAGCAGCACCATCGTAGTGGGCAGCAGGTGGGCAAGATGCGTCAGGAGAGCACAAGCAGTAGTCGGCCAGGAAGTGGCTTATGGAATCGATGGGCCATACTGCGCTGTGCAAGCTATACTATTTGGTGGGCGAGGACGCGAAAAGTGATGTGGTGCAGCTGAAGATGCCGTCCGTCGCGGTAAGAACAGGTGACGCACAGACCTGTGTGTGCACTCGTGCAAACGGAGGCGCTCCACATGCCTCGTGAGTGCGGAGCGCGTCAAGTCCACGCAGGTATCCGGATACATCGTTGCTGCCCCTGTTGTCCAAGTCGGCGTAGCTGACCGCTGCGCCGTGCGCCACTCCTGCCACGTGCTCAGGCTGCCGCCGCCGTTGGGCTCCGAGTCGAGCGGAAACGCGCGCACCTTTGGCTGACACCGTGAGCGAGCTTGGCTCCCGCTGGCAGATGTCTACAGAGGCTGCATCGGACGTCACGAGACGTGCCAGTCCTGTCGCCGCCGCCGCTGCTGCTGCTGCTACTCCGTCTGCTACTCCGTCTGCTGGTAAGGTTGGTCGCAGTGCAACATCTTCACTTTGGAGAGTTTGTTGCCGTGCTGCGGCTGTGGCACCTCGCTACGAGCTGAAACGCTATATATTTCTCCTAGTCAAGCAGGAGTGAAACATGTCGATCACATGCCGTAGCTAGGCTACATAATTCTAAAGTACATGTACCTGTTACTTGTTGGTAAACTAATTTTACAAGATAGGTGCTAATTGCCAACAGTAGAGTGTCGATGCTGAGAGTGTGAACGGAAACCAAACCAGGTGTGCACTGCTTTGACTAAAAAAAAACTCCAGTCGCGAATGGGATACAATGCACGCACTGCAGCAACTGCATTGGACTTTGAGCACCACTAGAAACATGAACAGCGTGTGCTATTGCAGATAATGAATCTTGCTGTCAAGAGAAGTAGGAAAGGGAGGCATGTTCGACTGCTGCGGCGACTCGTTCTACCTATCCGATACAGTGCAGTAGGTGATAGTCCATGTAAGCAGTGAATACAATGCTTTTGAACACGATCTACTGCCAAAATACCTATTGAGCCAAGGTAACCGGCCAAAATGCACACCCTTTCACGTAGATACAGCACCACGAACTGTTGCTAGAGTAGGAAGCCGAACGGAGCACGCGCTAAGGAACCCAGTCATGCCATGATCCAAAGCTGCAGGTCTTTTGATTCGGTCTCACAATCAGCATGTTCAAATCCTGGACCTGATCTGCATAAGAACCAAAATTTCGTCATTTCTTCCCTCCTTTTGAGTCTAGAACTCTTTGTCCATTCCGAGTGTGAGGAGAAGAAAGAGGTCAGCAAACAACGTGTAACACACTAAGACGAGCATTCCCCCTGTGAAATGTAACCATCTCCCTCCACAAATAGAGCCCTCCACTTCCTTGTCTAGGGTTACAGGAAGCCCATTAGACGAAGTTGGTCGCAATACCTACAAAACTCAAGATGTGTGTATAAATCTCCTCTCCGCTTCCTGTCAACCTTGTAACAACTTAGTAAACTTTGTTCCAGACGTGCCTCCACCGCCCGTCGCCTTGCTGATCGATCTCCCTCGGCGGACACAAGGCCAGAAGACAACACCCTTGCACGCACACTGTCCTCGCTACAGTTTATTGCCAGGTGAGCTCGTGATTGGTTCAAAAGATGGACCACAGTTTAGTCTAACGTCACAATCCAGCCGCTGGACCGTACTTCATCTCTGTCCATACAAACTTCAAGTTATCCAGACACTGTCGTTATCCACTTGCATATCAAAACCCAATCAGACTGATAGCGGAGCCCAATGGCGTCGCCCTCGCCGACTACGACGACGCGCGCGCGCTCCATCCAGACGCTGGACGGCTACGTGAGTCGCGGGCGCGCGCCGCCGAGCTCCGTGCCGCGCGACCACGCGACGCTGCAGGACTTCGCGGCGTTCCTGGAGCTGCGCCTCAAGTCGCAGAACGTGTCCTTACTGCGGCGCGTCTTCGCCGACTTCCTCAACGAGCAGGAGCACACGCTCGTGCCCCTGATGCGGCAGGGCGTGAGCATCATTACGGTGTTCCCCGTGCTGCGGACGAACCCCCAGCGGCGGCGGCAGGCCCAGCGGCTGCTGGCCAAGCCCAAGAGCCACCTCGACCCGCGCGGCTGCGTCTTCCTCTACCTGCAGTACCGCGCGGCCACGAGGAACATGGCGCTGCTCAAGCACATGTTCCTCGAGTTCGTGGGCCACAAGGAGGCGTCGCTGCTGCGGTTCGTGGAGAGGGGCAACGAGGTCATCAGCGTCATCCCCTTCGAGCTGCCGCGCGTGATCCTCCCAGCTCCAGCTCCTGCTGCACCTGCACCTGCAGAGGCGGCTCCAGAGCAGCAGCTAGTAGAGTCCCCTCGGGCGGTGGAGGCGGCAGTGGAGCAGCCAGTTGAAGCGGAGAGGAAGAGGCGGAAGACGCGCTCGAAGGAGCGGAAGAATGTCAGGCCAGCGGAGCCGAAAGAATTGGCGACGGCGTCTGCAGTGTCGTCGGAGAAGCAGCGTGCAGAAGTGAGCTCCAATCCGGGTGCAAACCAGGGGAAACGAGAGAGACGTAAGAAGGTCGAGACGCAGGACGATGCTCCTGCTACTCCTGCTGCTGCTACTGCTCCTGTTGCTACACTGCAGCCAGACGTGGCTGTGGCTGCGGAGCCTGAGCGTGATCAAAACAAACGGCGAAGCAGACGCCTTAGTGCTGCTGCTGTTGCCTCTGCCGTCGCCTCCACCACCACTGAGTCTGCTGCCAGCGAACAAGACCATCAAGAGAATACTGGGGCAACAGCGAGTTCTGGATCGGGGGATGCAGACGCGAGCCAGGTGAAGCGAGGAAGGCGCAAGAAGGTTGGAAAGAAAGACAATTGTGTTGCTGCTACAGCAGCTTCAGTTCCTGTCGCTATACAGCAGCAAGTTGTGACGGAGGCTGTCGATCCTGAGCGTGTCGTTAAACGACGAAGCAGACGTATTAGTGATGCTGCCGCCGCAGCCAACACTGAGCCTGCTGTCAACGAAGGCAATCAAGAAAGCAGTGTGCCTGATGCTCCCAGTGCTGCTGTTGAGTCGGCCCCAGCGCGTGGCGAGAAGCCGAAATCGAGCACTGCATCACAAGAGAAGGCTGCTGCCACACCAGTGGAAGCTGTAGCCCCTCAGGCTGCCGGTACACCTCCAACTACTGCTACCCCCGTCGAAGCGCCGCAGGACCCTCCGAAGGCCAAGAGAGGACGAAAGCGCAAAGCTGAAGCAGACAAGCAGAAAGATGGCTCACACACCGCTGTGAAATCACACAAGAGGGGGAAACCAGTCATGAGCGAAGCCATGTGCCGCAGCCAAGAGCAGTTGACGCGCAAGATGGAGGCTTTCGAGGCGCAGATTCCGTGGGAGGCGGTCTTTGGTAATTTACCGCTGCCGTTCGAGGAGGAAAAACACCCGGAGTTGGCCAAGAAGCTCCACCGATTCTGGCACAAACACTCGCGCGCTGTGTGGGAGCGCAAGTTCTGGGCCCCGATGTCTCGTAAGATGAACGCCTTCGCCTTCAACAAGCGCAACAACCGCCAGATTTCCGCCAAGAACGCGTTTGAAACCATCATTCTGGCTGCGTACGAGCAGCTCGGAGCCGCCTTCTTCGTCAGGCTGGATATGCAGCAGCCGCGCCACCCTGGTTGGTGGTACCGAAGCCCCGTCGTAGCTCTCTTCGCTCTCCAAGAGGTCAAGGGTGAGGACGCGGTCTGGGACTACGTCAAGAACGACGCGCTCGAGCGCTTCCCCGACTGCAAGCTGCCGATTCCGATCAAGGCTACGAACTACGGCGCAGTGCAGAACTGCCACAAGAGCGCGAGTGAATCCATGTGGATGGCTAACCACCCGCTGACCCCAACGTGGCTGGGCGAAATTGCTGCACTCAAGGCGAAGCAGCAAGCGCATGGAACTTCTGGTGAAGAGGCTGGGGTAAGCCAACCTTCAAGGGGACCTGATCGTGAGCCGGAGAATGTAATGACTGTGATGGACGCACTTGGCTTCACTTGAGGGAGACGCCGTGTGAATTGTGGATATGTTGAATTTTTACATGTCATCTTCAGCTCAGTGAGAGCAAAAACAGGGGTTTACAATGAACAGGTTGGTAAATGTAAGTAAGCTTGTTTGTTTATTAAAGATAGATGGCTACACGCACCAACATTGGTTTGTCTAGCCTGCCTACCGGTAGCAACTTTTTGATGAGCAACTGAAATGTTTCACTCAGGGATCTTTATCCATCAGCACTTTATCATTTGGGGCCACAAACCTGTCAAAGAGTTGGACTTAGCACAGTACCGTAAGAAGTACCGTCGATAGCCGATTGCTGTCCAGGTGACCGGTACAGCGTTGCAGCACAGGTGTCAAACTGCAACGCAACTCAAGAAGCGGAACGCGTCGCAACGAAGTCTAAGCTAGGCACGTTTTGCGGTTTCATTACAGAACTGCTGCAGATACGCACATGTATCAAACCAATTGACTAGTAGTCCATTACGTACTTACTCCAGGACTTCGTACGACCGCAAAGAAATATCACGATCCAGTAACACCACATTGGATCGCCATCGAGTTTGCTCGTCAGTATATGGGGTACATCGAGCAAGCATATTGTAAATTACCAGTAATTATTAAAAATAAGCTATGGCAAACCAGCAACGCATCCGAAACGACTTAAGCGTGCCCAAAATTGTGCAACCTCCGAAGAATGGCTTGAATTACCGGTGTGGAACGTTTGCCACAGGACAGCACCCAGTTGCTTGCATACTCATGCCTTCGCTGCCAGCAAAAAATAAACTAGCGCTGCTTGTGTGCCGTCCTAATTGTTTTTCAAGATTAACAGGCGCTGCCAAGGTGTAGACGCGGTAGTTAATCTAAGTTAGAAATTGTCGCGGTTTAGAACGTGATGTACCCCCTCAACTCAACCCAACATATCGATGATGTGCTCGTGCAGGCACTCGTCTACGGTAAAAGTTCCGCGGTAGATAACACTTACGATCGTTGTGTAATTAACCTAAATGCACCTTGTACACACAAGTGTAGATCGAGTTACCAGTGACAAGCATTGCCAAAGGGTGTAGCTTCAGCCGTGTTGTGCTGGTAGTCAGAGCAAGGCGCCATCGATTCAGGAAATAAAATTAGGACCGGTCTGGCGTTCGAGTCATCTATGATTGCATTAACTACTACGCGACAAGTTGCACGTAACATTACCGTAGTCTAAGCTTGCCAAAAGCCTTTGCCCACTGGCTTGATCAACTGTTTCAACCTTTAGCCGTGCATGCAGTTTGCAAATATAGACGGTAAGTAATTCCAATTGATTTGTTGCTGTTCTTGCATTCATTCGGAGCACTTCAAGTCGTCATGCAGTATAGGAACGGTTTTACAGATACAAACTGTTGGCCTAATAAGCAGACCCGGTTGGCAGATATTTACAGGTTCCGGCGTAAATAATTTTGTGCAAGGCATTTCACTATCGGTGCCCAGACGTGCTCAGCAGAAAATGTTGTATAGCTAAAATTCAGTGCTGCTTAGGTAGAGGGCCCTTTTCAGGAAGCTGAAAGCAGCGAACGAGAACTCCTGGAATGACATTTAATTAGGAACAGCCTACAGCGACACCAGGACTTTATAGTTCTAGTTACGTGCTTCTTGGAAATAATAGAGGACCTTTTAGAGCTCTCCCACTAAAGAGTTGATGCAAGTGTCAAATTCCGCTACGACATTTATTGTGCTCAATAGCTTCCTCTCTTCGATGCCTTTGCGTCACTTATTGCTCGTTTTAGCTATAAACTAAACTTATTTTAATACTGCAAGCAGAAATGGATCCGAGGAATGTTTTGTTACATGAAGGAGCTTCATAAAGCTCATACGCCTGGACAGCAATCGGCTATCGACGGTACTTCTTACGGTACTGCGCTAAGTCCAACTCTTTGACAGGTTTGTAGCCCCAAATGATAAAGTGCTGATGGATTTGTGGCCCCTTTTGATAAAGATCCTTCACTCACTGAAGTAGTGCTCGATTACCCAGTCCTGAATATCCGAGTCGTGGACCGCCATGCTACCCGCGGCTCGAGTGCAGCCTTCACCTGTGACTCTGTGAAGTAGCAGCACAGCTTCAAAGTGGCCGCCCAATGCTGCGTTGTCCATTGCTGCAGTCGTACAACCTTCACCCCGATTCTCATGCAGCCAACGAATCGTCTTCACATCACCACTTCGAGCTGCGTTATCCATTGCTGCAGTAGTACAGCCTTCGCTCCGGTTTTTGTGTAGCCATTTCACAACGTCCAATGCTCCAGCGGCAGCCGCGCCGTCCATTGCAGCACTGGTGCAGCCTTCAGCTCGATTATGCTGTAGCCACTTGACGACTTCGAGATGACCGCCGCTTGCCGCTCCATCCATAGCAACCGCCTTCTTGTCGATTTTAATGAAGCCACTGTACTACATTCAGGTGTCCTCCAGTAGCGGCTCCGTCCATCGCTTTCATGCTGCAACTTTCACATCGATTATGATGTAACCATTCCACCAATTCAAGATGCCCATTGCTTGCAGCGTCATCCATTACATCCTTTGTGCAGCCTTCGTTGCGGTGCTCGTGCAAATATTGCACCACCTCCAAATGTCTGTTTCGCGCCGCAGAATCCATGGCGTCCGTCGTGCAGCCCTCAGTTCGGTTCTCATGAAGCCACCAAACGATTTCGAGGTGGCCATTAGCTGCGGCTCCGTCCATCGCGTCTGTCGTGCACTGAGGTCTGATCGGCTTCTCCTTCTTCACTCCATCCGGGTATATGGCTGCATAGTAGCAGGGAGCTTTTAGAAGCTTTTGTTTCTCCTTTTCCCGCTTTTGCTGCCGCCAGTGGAGCGCGAGTGCAACCGCTTCCTTGCCCATTTCATGTGTATACTGAACGATTGCTAGATGGTCCGTTAGCCGCCGCAATGTCGATAGGTGTTTGGAGTTTCTCGGCTGTGTAATCGTAGATTCCGAAGAGGTTGACCCTTGGATTGACCCCGAGCTCCGTGTAAAGCCACTCCACAATATCCAAACGTCCATTTCTTGCGGCAACGAGCATCGTTTCTTCAGACAGATAATTGCTGTAGTGCTCTCGTTCAAATACCCCCCAAAGTGTTTCGAGCGTCCTGTCCAGTCTCTCCTTTTCTCTCCACCTGCCAGAGGTTTGTCCACACAGGCGAAAAGATACTTGGCTACCTCAAGATGGCGCTACACTGGCCTCTGCACCGACATTGGTGATATGAGGACGGCGCGTCATGTTAACAGCGGTATGAGTGCTCTCACCACCGCTGTGGTAGCCATCTTCGCTCTCAAGATGGGTATCATTGTGATAATCCTCAACTTCTCCATCGTATTCGATCAACCAGCGCACAACTTCCATCTGACCCTTCTCCACTGCAGCCACGAGCACTCCTCGGTCAAAGTGCATTTCTTCCTCCTCCAGATCTTGCTCGTACAGCCTCTTCACCTCGAGGTGCCCATTTGCAGCAGCTTCCCTAATATCAACCTCAATCTCTAGGCCGATCTTGTCGTCCAGCCACTCGAAAAACTCCACATTACACATCACTGCCGCAGCCTCGAGACTTTCCTTCTCGTCCCTGTACTCAACGTTCACGTATTTGTAGAGCCAAAGAGCCATCATCTGGCAACCCGCACGAATGGCGTTCGCTGCGTCCTTGCCTCACCACATCACGCGTCTCGCGAGGCCCTTCTCTTCCTCAGTTTTCTCATCGTCGCTCTCTAATAGCTCGTCGTTGTCATTATCTAGGAAGTAGTCCAGGATCTCCATGTCCCCCACTGCCGCGGCCTCCTCCACTACTTTTCGAGTTACGCCAAACCCACCTCGAAAATGATGGAACAGCCATTTCGTCATGGCTACATCACTGCGCCTCTCAGCTTCCCGGAGCGACAGGTTGAATTGATGTCGTTGATAGAACTCTTCCGACTGCATCAGGCCCCGAATGGACCAGGACGAGTCTTGGTCGAACTTGGCTCTCCAGAATGCGATCCAGCAGCGTCAGCGACCCGAACTTGCAGGGTTTGGCCAGTGGGAGCTCCACCGACGCGTCCGCAAACATGGATACAATCCGCTCCACATGGTGAAGGGCTTCAACCTCGGGCTTTGAGCGAAAGATCAGCGTCACAACCAGCAGAGATGGCACCATTGCAACCGTGTGTCCCTTGATCGTGAGTGCAGCCATTTGAGACTGCCTCGAACAAAATGATACTAAGCCACCATTTAGAGTTATCGAGATAATAGCGCTTGAAAATTGGCTGCTATTTTTCGTATCTAAGTGAAGTTTCGAGAAAGGGCCCGATTTGTGATTTGAAAACCTGAACTGTCACTAAAGCGAACGCTCCCTCAACACCTCACTCTCAAAGAAGATCTACACCACCGCCGACATGGAAGCCCACCGCTCGACCTCCGAGCTGCCATCGCAGACCTCCAGCGGCCCCGAGTCGTCGCCCGCCGGCACACAGGCTTCCGGCGCTCTCGCGTCACAGTCCGTTGGTGCCTCGGAGCCGCCCGCGTCCCCTCCCTGTCAACACCCCCCCCTCCTCCCAAGCAGCATATGCCGTACGCGCCCGAGCAGCACGTTTCGGCAACTCCTGGGCAGCACCTTGCGCGCACCTCCGATCCGCAGTAGGAGGAGAGTGCCTCCGAGCTGCACGAATCACCGGCGTGCACGCCTTCTCGAACCGATCGGCAGCGCAACCAGAAAAATCGACCCCGCGTGACCTCCCCGCACGTTGCGGCACATGCCGCCAGCGACGTCTCGTCTGAGAGCGAGGAGCCTGATGAAAGCAATGATGATGAAAATTGGAGCACGGCCGAGTCAGCTGAAGAGGATAGAGAGGTGACGGGGGACATCGAGGGAATCGAAGACGATGAGCAAGCCGAGGAGGATATAAGTATCAATTTGATCGAGGTTGATATTCACCAGAAGGTGACAGGCCTTATCAGAGCTGATAAGTGTGAGCGTCGCTGCCTTCAGGGAAAGGCTCAAGAGCTGCAGTCTCTGGTTAGTTCAAAAGTGTAGCAATGTACGTCGTTTAGCTCAGCTGATCAATCAATGTGATACTTATGTCCATGCTAATCCAAAATGATATCAATTGACAGCATGTGTCACTAATATGAAACATCGCGCGAAAGTGAAGTTTTAAGACTATTTCAATGCGAATTTGAAGAAACGAAGGGTATCATTGGATTCGCTGTACAATTTTACACCAGGGTAGCCAATACAAAAAAAAAAATCTTAATTTTGCTCTGGGACGGGAGATAATTTTTTCGCGGGGTCATATCTTTGGCTAATCTAACTGTTAGAAGTTGTGGAGGGCCTCAAAAGATAGCTAAGACGCCCCTCTTTCCAACGAGGTACCTAAATCCCAATTCGTACTTTGGTTGATTAGTATCTTTTTGTTCGACGCGGTCTCATTTTATCCTCTAATCGTTACTTCAGAACCGTTACTTCATCTTCACTCATCATGGCTGCATCGTCGCCGCCGTCGCCAAGGTATCGTCCGTCGCTGTCTTCTGCAGTCCACGACGCGCTCTATTCATACTGGAGACTGCCTGCTCCCACCCGTTCATCGCTGCAGTCGAGTGTACCCAAGTTCCGAGTGGACGTCGATGGAGTCGTGACTCTGGACTGGAATTCGTGGCTCAGTCGTGTCAAAGCAGATGTAGCCATCACGAATGAGATCGAGGCGACGTGGGCTCTAGCTATTGAGGCAGAACACTTCACTACTACTAATGAGGTCGTAGACTTGGGTCGAGACAGTCGATCTCCCAGTTGGCGAGCAGTTCGAGGCTTGACCCATTCCACTTCACTGGGAAAAGTGGCCGAGATGCTGCGAGACGAGAGCGGCGAGTTCTTCTTGGCGTTCGTGGTGGGGGTGACGATACTGGAGAAGGCACTGTACGATCTTCACGACCAGAGATCATCGCCTTCTGGACCCGTGAAGAAGAAGAAGAACATGATTCTGAGAGACTTGCTGCACTCGGGCACGCTGGAGGACGCCCTACCGCCCGGTTTGTTGCGGCTGCTGAAGGTTCTGTTCCTCCCGTCGGGTCTGAACCTGCGGAACTTGGTGTGGCACGGCTTCATGGCTCCTGCCGAGTTCCCCAAGTGCTTTGGCTGCCTCACGCTGCTGCTCATCATGGCACTGCCGAGGTGTTTTGACCACCGGACGGAGGAACTGCTGACTGAGATTGAGCATGGGGACACGGAGCTCTTTCGTATCGACAGTTTTAACGCTAGATTTGTTACGAGAGAGGAGACAGTGATCGGGGAGGAGGAAGATGGCGAGTTGAACCAGGATCCCATCGCTGTGCTTCGTCATGAAACGCCAGCGACGAGGAGTGAAGTCATCCGGAGGTGGTCCACTGCTGCTTTCGTTCCTATGGGGAGGTCGAATCTGCTACGACGTGCGATTGAGGCTTTGGTGGATCGAGGAGACGAGTTGTGGTTCCTGTTCGCTATTTTCCCTGTATTGGAGCACGCGCTGCGAATTGAATTTCTCCGTCTGAATCAGGAGCGCGCTGGATTGTCCAGTGCCTACGGTTTGGCACAGATCGACGCGTACTACTCCACTCTGGACGGCTTCGGCCAGAAGGACAAGCACCAAGTGCTGCTCCACCCTGTGGTTCTAGTCGATGGTGGTGACAGCGATGAGCGTGTTGGGGCTGAAGCAGATGACAGTCCAAACGACTCAGTGACGAACGCTTTGTACGAGGAATTACCCTTTGCGTCTCTGGCTGTGCTGCTGGATCTCTTCATGATGTCGAGTGGGCCCAATCTTCGTGCCAAGCTTTGTCATGGCGAGGCTAATCTGGCAGGTTTCCTCTCAAACTGGAGCCAAGGTGCTCCTTCAGCTGTCACAGAGGTCTCATCAGCGACTCGACTACTGTTTGAAGTGCTAATTCTCCTCTGCGAACGGAGCCGAGGTCCACACGAAGACGACGATACGCTCCCGAGTGCCGTAAGTCGCTGTCTACAGTCATTTGGCTCAGCTACAACATCTTCCTTTCACCCGTTCTACCGCTTACACCGCGCTCTTAGCGCGGTTTACAAGGTTGCGCTGGACTTCGCAGCTTTTCGAGAGCCTTATACAGCGTATCGTCTGGAAGAATTACACGCGGCTGGTGAAGACGAATCAAAACGGCAGGCAAGCCTCACTCGAGTTGAATTTGATTCGATCCAAGTCAGTGGTGGTGCCACATTCGCGTTGATGGAGAAAACAGATCGAGTGGCAGAGTTTCAAGCAGCGTTGGCAGTAAAGGAAGACGCTGGAACTCAATCACTTGCCACGAAGAAGAAAAATAAGAGCTTCGCGTCCTTGATCGGGCAGCTCAAGGACCAGTTGGAGATAATTGCGACTCGTATCCAGAAGGACTTCGAGGTAAATCACTGCACAAACAACGGAGTTGGTCGACGCAGCGTCTTCCTCAGCGTTGATGGCGTCCGAAGCCCCTTGAATCTCTTGGAGCGGTCAACGGAGCGGAGCCTGTTGGCTTTGAGTGATCCAGATGGGCTCAGCGTGGCTTCGTGCATGATGGAGGTCATCGCGTGCTGCCAGCGCTCCCTCCAGACCTTTAGAGAGCGAATCGAGCAGCTCCAGCAGCTCGTGACGCAAGGAAAAGCTCGGACGAACCACCGGCGCTCGTTGCTCACGAGTATTTTCTTCCTCCCAGTCTTCGAGCGCATGCAGCTAGTGAGTCTAAGCATCGTCGAGCATCAGTTGCTGCACCTACACGACGTTGCCACAGTCACAAGCACCAGCGCAGATTCAGCGGCGACGAAGGCGCCTGCACTTTGCCCTCGAGCCACGCAGATCGAGCAGCTTCAGCGCAAACTCCTGCAGTGCATCACCTCGTTCGAAGGCTGCACGGGCAGCACTGAGGCGTCTCAAAAGAGTGGCGAACAGGCAGTCGAACGAGCGTTGCAGTTCTTGAACTCAAAGGCGATGAAAGCAGCGTTTCCTTCAGCCTTCGACATGAGACGAAGAGCAAAGACGATAGATGAATGAACACCCGGTGTCAAAGAGGGGGATAGCTGGATGATCTGTGAATACTCAATGTTCACGATACACATGAGCGGGTTTTACGCTTGTCGATGCAGGGTTGCAAGAGCTCAAGGCACTGGGACCCTTCAAACAAGAACACCCTCAAGTTCTTCTTCTAACATCGTACCTAAACTCAATAAGCACTCATTCTTGCTAACTATTGATCGCAGCTACATACTCACTTCAGAACGTCGAAAGGAACCACATAAGTTTAGATCTGGGCGATCGTCGAGTTGATACGCACAGGCGAACTGAACGTGTCGAAGGAGCGAATCGCAGCTTCATCGCGGTCGATGCGTTTGTCGTCCAGTTTCTTCTTCTTGGTAACGTAGGCCACAGCGGCCAGGACGATGCCGCCCACAACCGCCAGCACCACGAGAGCCACGATGACCGGGCTCGTGCCGCCAGAAGTCGCCTCGGTCTTGGTGTTCGCCTGCTTCGTGTCGTCCGATCCCGCCTTTTGTGCCGTGCTGTCAGATTCGCCGTTCTCCTCCTGGCTGGTAGGGGTCTTTTCGACGCCGGCCGCAGAAGACTGGAGGATTGACACACCACTCGAAGACTCGTTCGCGGCAGTCACCTTTCCAGCCGTGTAGCTGCCTAAGCTGCCGGACTTGAGAGTATCGAAGCTGTTCACGTCGCTCTGCTGCTGGGTCTGAGACTGAGACGCACTGCCGCTAGTAACAGGTGCAGCCGTGGTCGCAGTCGGCGTTGCTGTCGTAGGTGTCGGAGCAGCAGTCGTCGGTGTCGGTGTCGGTGTTGTCGGTGTCGGTGCCGGTGCCGTCGTGGCAGGAGCCGACGTTGTCTGACTAGTTTGACTGGTAGAGCTCTGCTGCGTCGTGCTGCCGCCGAAGTTGGACGTGCCGTCAGTGCACTTGTCGGCCGTGAGCGACAGCGTCTCGGTGATGGTCTCCCCCGAGATGGACGTGAGCTCGATGTCCACCGCCGACATGTCGACGTTCGAGCCGCCGTTGAGCAGGAAGTAGTAGCACGAGTCCACCATGGTCACGTCCTGGTTGGCGATCTTCATGCTCGCCACGCCGTTGGCAAAGTTGGCGGGCTGCACGGCCAGCCACGAGCTGCTGCTGCCGCTCTTGGTGCAGTACTGCACGTTGCCGCTCACGGGGCAGTCCACGAACTTCCACCTGATGCTGTACCGGGACGGGTCGCTGCCCGTGAGCTGCTTGAACACGGTCGGGGACAGGTCCAGGTCGCCTTGGCTGCACTCGGGGCACTTGTCCACGATGAAGACCGTCACGGTGCTGCTCGTGTCGCTGCAGCGCGAGTCGGCGCACGAGACCTCGGCGCACCGGCCGCAGTTGAGTGTCGAGTCCCATTGCTCGCTGTTGAGCGCCGCGTAGTAGTCGCCCACGCCGGGGTCGTACATGAAATTGCAGTTGCCGGCCGACACCTGGCCCAGCGTGTAGGACGTGCCTTCACCGGCGAAGTACGTGTCGCCGCCGGCAAGGGCCATCGCCGGCAGTGCCACCGACAGGAGCGCAATTTGCCGGAACATCACAATGAAATGATCGATTCCAAGTGCCTGCTGAAGCGCGGTAGCTAATGCGCTGCAACGGGCACGGAACTAGAAATGAGCGCCACCGAACCGACTGACTGCCATAGAGTCTCAACTGTACGAGTCAAAGAGGCCCGAAAAGGCTGGAGCGGTGCAGATCGAGCCGATCGAGCCTGAAATCCCGCAAGAAATGGTCCCACCCCGTACAAAGGCATCGCAACTTACACAATTGAAAGTGGAGCTTCCTCGTTTTGCCGAGAAATTCTTGGCTGCATCGGTGCCCTTCAAGAATGACAACGCGCAGATGAAAAGAGTGGGCTAGCGCTTCAACTCTCGTAAAATACTTGGGACAACAATGCCTCTACGGAGTCGTACGCGTAAATGTAGACTCGGGTGGCAACGGAAATATGCGAGGAAGGGCTCCCACCCCACGGTTGGTGACGCAAATTATGGCAAAGAATACAAATAATAATAAACGCTTGTCGCCGGAAGCTTTGCTTTATACAAGGTACGGTAGGTGAGGCTTCGTACGCGACCCGATCCGGGCGCCACGCCACCATCGTGTGTATTATAGTTACGACTGCGATGGGAGCGGTTCCGTTGCCACTCGCCCCTTTGAAAACAGAGAAAACTAACTCATGGAGCACGCATATACACACTGCCGGTCGATCGAAGCCACACCCGCTTGTCTTGCAAAAATGGGGGCAAACTGGAAAACCTGGGCTTAGATCTTGGCGATGGTCGAGTTGATGCGCACGGGCGAGCTGAACGTGCCGAACGGACGAGCCAGGTCGTCGATGCTCTTCTCCTTCATCTTCCTCTTCTTGGCGCTGACGGCAACAACCGCGAGGGCGACGCAGCCAACAGCAGCCAGCACCACGAGCGTCACGATGCCCGGACTCGTGCCGGTAGAGGAAGCACCGGAGTCCTCCGACTTGGTGTTCGCCTCCATCTGGGTCTTGTCAACCGCAGCATCGTTAGACTGCAGGATGGACACGCCCTTCTTGGACGACTCGTCCGCAGCAGCCACTCTGCCGGCCTTGTAGTTGTTGGTGCTGCCCGTCTTGAGGTCGTCAAACGTCTCGGCCTCCGTGAGCATTCTAGCCGCCACCTTGGACGTTCCCTCCTTGCACTCGCCCGCAGTGAGCGCCACCTTGTCCTTGACGACCTTACCCGAGGCCGACGTAAGCTCGACATCCACCGCCGACAAGTCGGCGTTCGCTCCCTTCACCTGGAAGAAGTAAGCGCCAGTGTCCGAAAGGGCCGCGTCCAGGCCGGCAATCTTCATGCTCGCCACGCTTTCCGCGAAGTTGGCGGGCTGCACGGCGAGTCTCGAGCTGTTAGTGAGGCTGTCGGCGCAGTACTGAATGTTGCCGGTGGCAGGGCAGTCCACGAACTTCCACTTTATGCTGTACTGGGACGGGTCGCTGCCCGTCAGCTTCTTGAACGCCGCCGGGGACAGGTTCAAGTCGCCCTCCTTGCCCTCGGGGGTTGTGTCGACAATGTGAAGCGTGGCGGTGCTGGTCTTGTCAGCGCATCGCGAGTCGGCGCACGAGACCTCGACACAACGGCCGCAGCTAAGCGCCGATCCCCACTGGGCTCCGTTAAGCGCCGCGAAGTTTTCGCCGATGTTGGCGTCGTACATGAACTTGCAGGTGCCGCCCGAGACCTGTCCGAGCGGGGTCGCAGCGCCGTTGCCGGTGTAGTACGTGTCGGCGCCGGCACGGACCATTGCCGGCAGGACCGCCGCCAAAATCGAAACCTGTCGGAACACCATTCTCCAGGCCGAGTCTGTACTGTACCGAAGTTGAGTGCTGGAGCGGAGAAACCTGGAATGAGCCCACAGACTACGTAGGGCTTTCGACGGCGCGACGAAAGCCAGAAATGCAGATCAAGCCGATCGAGCATGGCCATCTTGCACAAGAGCGGACCAAAACCGCTCGTACATATGTAATTTGACCTCTGCACGTTGCACTGGTCAACGACTGTATGGGTGGCGCTGAATTTGCTGTCCGATTGTTTTCCGGCACGCATTACTATACCGTGGCCTATCCCCCTCCTAAACTTCTGGCCCACATGTGCGGAGGACGCACGTGTGTATACGCTATGGCCGAAAGCGCATGCTGGCGGCGGATAACTTTGAGCAACACGAGACTAGTTACAGAAGACAAGTTTTTTTCGTGCTAAGCAAGCTTGTGCCATTTTCGACCGAGAAAGTATCGAGCAATTAATTATTCATGAACACTTTGCAATTAGCGTCTCGAGGGGGTTAGTATTAATACGCTGCGGCAGGGAGTTGGCGAGGGGCGACGAGCTGGGCTGCGAGTTTGGCTAGGGTTTCCATAGTCGCGTACTCTTTCGTTGAAAAGTTATCGTGCGGCTTGAAGTCGGATGTGCACAACGACGCCACGATGGCTCCGTCGGGCGCTCGAATGGGGAACCCGGCGTAAAACTTCACACCGGCGTCCTTGATGATTGTCATCTGAGCGAAGCGCATGTCACGCTGCGGGTTTTTCACCACCAGCGGCTTATCAGCGTACACCGTGTGCGCGCACATATTCTCATCCCGAGGCGCGACGTTCATCTCCGGAGGACGCTGAGGGAAGGTGCCCACCGCGTGAAAAGTATCCTCGCCCACCATTGACACATATCCGACGGGGCAGTTGAGCTGCCTGGCTGCCACTTGAGCCAAAAGGTTGAGAGCTGCACGATCGTACGTCGGGTCCAGGACACCAGAGTTGTTGATGTACTGCAGCCGCTTGCACTCCATGTCTTGCTCAGGCATTGGCGGCAGCGGGTGGTTCGGGTCGCGAGTTCGGTCGCCGTCGAACTCGAACGCGTAGTCGCGCTCCAAATCGGCCACCTCACAGTCCTCGGGCCTCGTGCACTTTTCAGCCACACGCAAGCTCCGCTTCAGGTGGTGCTCGATATCCCTGCGCACCTTCTCGGCGAGGTCCTTGGGTGGTTCGGTAGTGGTGCTTGCGTCTGCGCTTCGGTTTAGACTGCAGAGAGCCCGATGCGGTGGGGCTCACCAATCGGCCGAGCTGTTCAAGAGCGTGAGATCTCGTGGTTGGGTCTTCGGAAGACAATTGGTCGTGAAGCAGGTCGTTGGGCGAAGAGTACTCACGAAGGATAGGAGTCGTCACCTCGGTATCACTGTCCGAGAACCAGCGATCGTCGCTTACGACCGTGGGTCCCAACGCTGCAATGAGGTTCTCGTCCTCGAACTTGCAGGCGTCGACGCGCACGACGCACTCGACGCAGATGCGGTTCTTACGCACCTCGCCGATGTGGGCTTCAACCTCGTACAGTTGGGAGCAGTCTCTGCAGACCATGTGACCGCAGAGCTGACAGAAGAAGTCGCGGCGGATCAATGAGAACCGCTTCTGGCAAATGGAGCACGACTTCAGCTCCGGATCACCCACGGACGCCGTGTGGAAGTACACAAACGACTGGAAGTCAAAGCGACGTCTTCGAATCACACGCTCAAACTCGCGTAGCGATTGAGTGAGCAGGTCCAGGACGTGCTTCGCTTCAGGGTTCATCATTGCAGCCCGACGTCGCGTTACTTGAGACTTGTTCGGAGCTGCGATTCGCGATAGTGGGCCCGGGCTGTAGGCGCCGAACGCCTCGGGCGGTGTCACCGCAGCGTACCCGTGTGCTATTATGGTGGTCGATTGGCTGCTGCTACCGCCAGGTGCTGGTGTGGATTGGATATCAAACCCCACAGCAAGATGGTCGAGCTGGTGGCGCAGCGCCGTACGCTCGGAGCGAGGCACCAGTTCGTCATGTACATGCTTCGGAAGAGTCTTCATCACGTGCACCGCGCGGTCCTTGCTTGCGTATTGGTGGGTGAACGACGCAAAGCAGAGCTTCTGCGGCAGCCGGTGCTTCTTCGACTGGAACTTCATGTGCAGCATCGGCTGCAGCGTCGCCATGTTCACGGTGATCAATACCTTCTGGCCCTCGGCTCCTTCCGGAGGTGAGCTGTTGTCGGATAAAGTTTGACGCGATTCCTCTGAGAAGTGGCAACGCTGCTGGAATACGGTGCGGGCGTCACAAAACTTTTTGCCGCAGAGCGCAGCCATGGTGCTCTGGTAGTCGCTGGACTCACGGTTGATTAACACGTTGAGGACTTCGTTCAAGTGGCACTTGATCTCCGTCTTGGCCAGCGACGCGTAGGCCAGATCCATGTCGTCCGATCTGTTGGAGCTCGGCATCAATTCGTACGCTGCGATGCCTCCCTTGCAGCTCTTGCGGCGCCACAGCGGGCTGCCTCGCGCATCCATCACGATGGCCGCGTGCAGCTTGGGGACGGTGGCCAACAGGTCGTCGGCCATCTGCTGGTCCGTGAACAGCATGCTCTCCTTCCCGCGACTGCCTCGGATCGCCAAGCCATCTCGTCGCTGCTGCTCCTGCGGCGGTCGGTATGAGTTGAACGTCGACAACTTGCGGTGCGACGTTGACGCGCGGGCGCGCGATCCAGACCGACCCGACCGGATGCTGCCCGAGCGACCGGATTGAGTGCTCATGTCGGAGTTGCGGGCTGTTTCGTTCGAGCAGTGCGACGCAGATTAAGGAATGAGTGGTGACATGCAAGCTGCTCACGGAGCGGAGATCGTGTTGGTCGCATCCTGCGCGGCAGACGGCCGTCCTGGTGAGCTGGTGAGGATGCAAGTGGGACGAGTCCGTGGCCACGTTGCAGCAGGATAGACCAGGTGCCACCCCTCACCAAAATGCGATTCCTTTATGGACTCGACAGCGTATGACGCTGCTGGTGAAGGATGAAGGGCGCTGGCGAAGGATACAGAGGTGTAGTCGTTCATCTTTTTAGCTGGACGCTCTGATGCCGTCATGACGGTGATAAACTACTCGCCAGCCGCAGCAACATCATCATACAGGTATGATAGAGGAAAATCTGCTGGTCGTTTGCTCCTCGATCGCCGCCTCTACTCACCCGTCACTATAATACGAGCGTCGTTCGTGTGGTACACGAGTGACGACGCTGGAAGAGATCAAGCAATCGCTATGAACGCGTCACTTTGGCGCCACCGTGGTCCACTCGCAACGCCGACGGCATTGGTCGGACGTGAAGCGAACACCTTTAGTCTTTGAGTCTCACGATGCCGTTAATGTCGGCACAGGCAACTCCTAAGGTTTTCTATGGGTGAGACCTTGTTGAATTCAACGATGCGTCCGTATTGTGCTGCTTTTACGGCCCGAGCACTCGCAGTAATCTGCCACGCATGAGAGGACCCCTCCGTCTGCCACTGGCAATAGCAGACTGCCAGACTGCCACTACTAGTCGACCAGGTGACAGGTCATTATTTGAAGTCGTTTTAGTTTACCGGATAGGTCCAGCTCGTCCAGACGATTGCACAAGCCCCACGCATACTGGTCTAGGCAGGCACAGGAATTCGATTTATGGTTTTCTTTCTGCATGCTGCCTTGCATCAATCGGTATCTTTGCTCTGTGTGGGTCTGGTTGCATAGTACTCGGTGAACACTAGCTTGGATGACCTGGCCTGCGTAGGTTCCTCACAACCCGCACCAACGGTTCACGCGATTAAGCATCTTGGTTCAGAGTATTCGGTGAACAGCTCAAAACATCAGCGCGTTTGTGCGATCGCGGGGTACGGTATCGGCAGAGACAGTCGTCAACAACGGACCCATTGGCTCCGTCTGCACTGATAGCATGCAAGAAACAACGTGCACCGTGTATTTGGCTCGCATTATCGCATCGCAGAGCTGCTCGTACTTGGGATATCCGAATCATCCGCTTCGCTTCAACGTGAATCCGATTTGACGGGGTAACGGATAAACAGCGCCTAACTCATGTGTCCCACATTATCAAATCATTCTGACAAGTTTATGTCTTTCAATGATTTACAATTCGGTAAATGCCTCCTTTGCTCAGCCCACACTACACATGCTATAACGTAGGCTCATTCTGAAAGACAGTACTGAACCCATTTCCCATCCGTTACGAGAAAACCACCCCGAGCTGCAGGCGGCGCGACATCCTTGATATCATTCCCAGAATCCGCCCTCGACTGCACCATGAAGACCTTCGCCGCCGTCGTCGCCCTGCTGCTCGCCGTCTCGGCCTCCGCCCACGAGGCCTCCCACCTGAAGATCAGCACCAACGCCAAGAGCGTGAGCCAGCACCACGTCGAGGAGCGCGTGGTGGACCACAAGGCGCTGGCCAAGAAGCAGGACATGTTCTACCGCATGGCCCACATGAAGTCCACGCCGTGGGACTCGCAGCCCGCCGAGCGCGAGGCCAAGTGCGAGGACCTGTGCATGCTCAACGACTTCTGGGAGTTCCAGCAGGTGCGCAACTGCCTCAACCGCCCGACGAGCCTCTGCTCCATCTACAAGACGGGCCTCGCGTCCATGGACGTGGTGCTCACGGTGGCCGAGTGCACCTGCGGCGACAACAGCACGAGCTCCAGCACGTCCTTCGACGACGACTCCGGCAGCGCCTAGAGGGTGGACAACCGTTGCGTGGATGGACTTCAGCTTTACACCACTTGTACACCAATACACAGCACGTTTGCATTCTTACTCTTGCTCGACGTGCGTCATGAGGTTGCAACGCCGGCAAGGCAGAAGCATGAAGCGGCGGCTGCGTTGATCGATATCCGTCCAGCCGCCGGATTGCTCAGCGCTAAAATCATGGTGAGCTGGGAAGCAGCATCGCCATAAGATTTAGGATTTATCAAAGAGAAACCTAGGAAACCTTATCCTCAGGAATCATTTAACAAGAGCCAAAACTAGCTTCAAATACCCTCCGTGTTCCTATACCCCGCCAAACAAAACATGATGTAAGTTACGTAAGTCACAACAGAGTTGCACATCGCCGGTGCATGTTTGCCTGTCAACGAACACCGCTGGCCGCGCGCCATTCCGGACCGGCGCTTCCTCCTCTCTGCCATG
This sequence comes from Phytophthora sojae, assembly GCF_000149755.1. Taxonomy (NCBI): domain Eukaryota; phylum Oomycota; class Peronosporomycetes; order Peronosporales; family Peronosporaceae; genus Phytophthora; species Phytophthora sojae. The sequence continues at coordinate 503,238 of NW_009258119.1, forward strand.
GCGCTCATTCGCCAAGTTCCAGCCTCGCGACCAGGTTCCGCCGTTGCACGCAGCCTCCAATGTCGCTGCAGGGCCTCGACACCGAGAGATCGTCGCTGATTCCAGGCGCCGACAAGTCTTTCGTGGCGCCGACTGCTTCGTCGCGGAACCCCAGACGAAAGCTCCCCCGTGCTTCACTGGTTGCGTTGCTCTCGTCCTTCGCCATCGCGGGGCTCCTGCTGCTGCTGCACCGTACTTCAGACACCGGTAACGGTATCACCCCCACCGGTTTCAGCTCGTACTCGCCGGCTCCTCGATTCCGCGTGAGCTTTCCGGCGTCGCTGCATGATGCTCCGATCACCGGCCGGTTGATGGTCTGCATCGCCAAGAAGCACGCGGTCAAGGACCCGCAGGGGGAGGACCAACCAAGGTTCTTGGTGGACGACTCGGCTTCTACCCAGCAGATTTTTGCCGTTGATGTGTGGGACTTCATGCCCGGTGACGTTGGGAAGGAGAACCGTGAGGTGAATGCGACCCACGCGGTGGGCTATCCGATGCTGTTCCTGGACGAAGTGCCCGCGGGTGAGTACTGGGTGCAGGCGGTGCTGCACCCGTACGTGGAGTACAACCGCTCGGACGGCCAGAACTTGCAGCTGCCTCGGTTCACCACGTTCGAGAGCGAGGGTGGTGTGCTCACTAGTCCGGGCACGCTTTACAGCGCTGCGAAGCTTGCGCTCTACGACCCCGAAACGTTCTCTGTGGATCTCGTGCTAACCAACGTTGAGCCGGAGCTGCCGGCACTGGAGGAGCCGCACGAGCTGCTGAAGCACGTGACGTTCCGCAGTCCGTCACTGTCGGAGTTCTGGGGAACGGACGTGTACCTGAAGGCCTGGGTGCTGCTGCCGCACCGCTTCTTTGACGAAGAGATGAAGGACGTGCACTACCCGCTGTTCATCTACCACACGCACTACAACCGCTACTTCGAGCACAGCTTCTTCCCCGCTCCGCCTGAGAACGCCACGACTGCGTCGCTAGGTGAGCAGTATGGCTACTTCTTCTACTCCAACTGGACGTCCGACAAGCCCGGTGATCCGTTTACTAACAAGCGCGGCATTGTGGTGCAGCTGCAGCACGCCAACCCGTACTACGACGACTCGTACGCGGTCAACAGCGCCAATATTGGGCCGTATGGCGACGCTATCACTTACGAGTTCCTGCCGTACATCGACAAGAAATTCCGTGGCATTGGCGAAGGCTGGGCCCGCACCATGTACGGCGGCTCGACTGGCGGCTGGGAATCCTTCGCGGTGCAGGTCTACTACCCTGAAGAGTACAACGGCTGCTGGTCATTCTGCCCGGACGCCTTTGACTTCCACCGCTTCCAGCAGGTCGACTTGTTCGCCAACAAGAACGCCTACTACGCTCGTGGCGACTGGACCCAGAAGGACCGAGGTGCCAAACGCGATTACCTTGGTGATATTCGCGAAACTATGGCTGAAGAGAACCACCACGAGCTTGCAATGGGATCACGGGGACGCTCTGGTGGTCAATGGGACGCCTGGCAAGCCGTGTTTTCTCCTGTGAACAACACGGACGGATACCCTGCTGCCATTTGGGACAAGCTCACTGGTGAAGTTCACCCGGAAGTTGTGCAGTACTGGGAGGCGCACTACGACGTTCGTGCCAAGTTGCAGCGCGAATGGAACGCTCGCGGACTTGGCGCCAAGCTCGTCAACAAACTCCACGTCTACGTGGGCGTCACCGACAGCTACTACCTGAACGACGCCGTGTTCCTGCTTGAAGACTATCTGAAGACCACAAAGGAGCCATACTACAACGGATCCATCGTCTACGGCGTCACGGATGGCCGCGGCTACGAGCACTGCTGGACGGGCAGCTTCGACCAGTCCATCTCGCTCGGATGGCACACCGTCAACCAGCGCATGCTCCCTCAGATGGTGGATCACATCGTTCAGTCGGCCCCCAAGGGCGCGGACCTGAGCTTTACTAGGTATTGATGCAGCGTGCTTGTAGACCCAGCCAAGTGCTCCTCGTGGGCTTTACTTGAAAATAGTCATCATTATACGTTTGAATTTGCCTGCCTATCATCTAACTACTCGCTGTCGAGATGGCCGTGTTGAAAACGTCGTCTCCATCCCAACGCTGCATTTGGTTCCTCTGCAGTAGATCGTCACGAGCGATAGCCATCGCGCTTTCAGACAGAGCCTCGACTTCACAGTTCCGGCAAATCGTGACAAGCCGCTGCTTGAGTCGTTGGTCGGGGAGGACGAACGTGAGCTGGTGCTGCCTCCGGCAGTCCAGGCACATGTAGCGCATGCAGATTTTGCAGTGCCTCCTCTTCTGCAGCATCTTGGAGCCGCGGTTCGTGCGACTTGCGGCCTGGACAAACACCGACTGCTTCTTGCCGCAGCCGGAGCAGCACTTGTCGTCTAGCGTAGAGTCCCCAGCTGAGCTGTCCGTGGTGCATTCGGAGCTCGAAGACGACGTCTCGCCATTGTAGCGCTGTCGAAGCGCCCACACCAGCTTCTTCATTTGCGCGCAATATACATCTTTGGCCACGGACAGCAGTATCCGAGCTGCTGATCGGATCACAATGGTGCGCATGATGCCTCCCGCAGGATTGAAGAAGCCCTTAATGTAAACGTCCGTCATGTTCGTGGTTCGCTGGCGATACAAAATGCTGATGGAGCTGTTGCCGCGGAAGTGAGAATCGAGCGGCGGCGTCTCGGGGAATTGAACCGAGTGCACAATGTGATACCCTACGCGCTCGCCATTGCGTAGCCTCTCAATTCCTGTTGTCTCCATGTAGACGAAGTCGCGATGTTTGACCACTGGTCGAACTGCCAGCGGCACGAGAACCTCTACCCACTTGATCGTCACAGCGTTGAAGGGATTTTCCGAGGTGGGGCTCACGAGGTTTGCAAGCACGCAGCTACTGGGGATGTCGTCGTGGATGTAGGACGTCTTGACGCGCATCTGCTCCGTGGTAGGGCAAGTGACGCCGTACATTACATCGTCGAGATCGCCCACGATGCTTCCGGTGATCATGACAACAGGTAGATCCGCCGCCGGCGTCTCCAGTTGATACGCGCTCTGCGATTCCGACGCGCGCGGCAGCTCCGCGTAGGCCCGCAGATCGTCCTTGGACGAGACGAACTTCCATTGGCTTTCGTCCACCTTGCCTTGGCTGTCAATGAGGAAGCCCTCGTACATACCGATGTTACGAGCTACCAGCTTCTGCGCCAGGTTCTCCATCTCCGCGGCGGTGGTCGGCGACAACTGCAGCGGCGGGAACGGACTCGTGTGGTGCTTGCTCACGGACGGATCCATCTTGACGCCAGCGACGGAGCCTGCAGACCCAGCGGATACCGACGAGTCCGCAAGCTTTCCGGCGAAAGGGTCAGTGAAGCCCATTGCCGCGGGTGCTACAGCGTGTACCAATGCCGTTGTGTCCTCCTTACTCGAGCCGAGTGCGCTCCCAGCTGCATGATCTCTCTTGCGGGAACGCCACCACATGATGCTGATCCAGGCCAGCCCAGGCCATGCGCCATACGTCAGTCAGTCCCATCCCGTTCCAGCGCGCGGACACTGCAGGATTTGAAGTGTTCGTGCCCATTTTCGAGCCAAAGTCACAGCAGAGAGACCCGGCATAACGTCACTTTGGCTCAGGAAGATAGAGAATCGAGCTCTCGAGACAAACGAAACGCGTGGCCCCTGTTTGTCGTCCACCGGCGAAAGCAAACAGGACTCCGCGTGGTCAGACGAAGAGATACAAGTCATTGTTGGCATTGACCGACGATTTGTCAAGTGCACAACACAACCAGCTTCAGCGTCCAAAACTTCAACGGCCTACCGGTAAGACTGCGCGCACTTGGACCTCACGCTGTAGCGGTAACACCACGCCGTGATGCACAGCTGGATGTCCGAGAGAGACTAGGCGACGATCCTGGCTCTCTCGGGCAGGATGGGGACTCCTTGCTCACCAAGCAATCCGGCGCTCCTTGTCATTCGAGCAGAGTCGGGTGCAATCTCTTCAACTGTATCGCGGCTTTCGGCCTCATAAATATTGAACTGTTGTTATCTTACGCTACACGTACCCTAAGCCAGGGGCGGCTCAGTTCAGCTCGTCGAAGAGGGAGATCTCCGTGCCGGACGTGATGGCGCACAGCTCGTTCCGGCCGTAGACGTCGTTGAAGAGCAGTTCCTGGCTGGCCACGGTCGCCGCCTTGGCGTCGAGCGCTTCCCTGTAACACCGCGGACAGAAGGCCACCTCCTGCTGCAACATCTTGCGGTCAAGCATCATGAAGTGCAGCTTCCTCTGGATTCGACAGCCTGAGCACACGTAGCGTGAACATCCGCCGCAGCAAAGATTGCGATGCAGCAGCCGGCGGGTGCCAGAAGGTCTGGTCAAGCACGCTTGTACGCAGACCGCGGAGCTCTCTTGCCGCTGCTGCCTTTCCATCGTAGGACAGCGCTGGCGGATACTCCACGCGAGCTTCTTCATCTGCGCGCAGTAAACGTTCTTGGACACGGACAGCAGCGCCTTGGCAGCTGAACGGGTGATGATAGAGCGCGCCAACCCGCCGGCTGGGTTCAAGAAGCCCTTGATGAACACGTCCACTATGTTGCTGTCTCGCTGCTGGTACACTGCCGTCATCGACATGTTGCCCCGAATGGCCGAGTCTCGAGCGGGGGTCTCGGGGAACTGCACCGAGTGGACGAGCTGATAGCCGACCCGCTCGCCGTTGCGCAGGGTCCGGGTGCCTGTCGACTCCATATACACGAAGTCGCGGTTCTTGATCAAGGCGCGGACGTGCAGCGGCTGACCCTTCTCGACCCACTTGACGGTGACCGAGCGGAACGGGTGCTCTGCTGTAGGCTTCACCAGCGTGGCTAGCACGCAGGCCCGGTACATGGTGTCCTGGATGTACGACGTCTTGATGCGCATCATGTCGAGCGTCGGGCATGTGAAGCCGTAGATGGTATCGTCCATCTCCTTCAATACTGCCGGCCACGAGCACAATCGGTAGCTCGGAGGTCGACGACGAATGCGATCGGGGGCGATGACAAGCCTCCGTCCCTGGAATCGGCGTGGAGAGCCCGGCGCGTTCGGCGTAGGATTTAACGTCGTCCTTCTCGTACATGAACTTCCATCGGTTTTCGTCCACTTGGCTGTTCTCATCGAGCAGGAAATGCTCATAGGTGCGAACTAGCGCTCTGGGCGTCCGCTACGCGGACGCTAGGGCTTGATTTGTTAGATTGCCCGCCTCCACTTCGCTGCGGCAGGTGGTCTTTAGGTCTTGACGCATTTGGAGTTTACCTACTTATCTGCTCAGTCAAACTTTTATATAATTACGTGTATACTTCTCCGGTCCGCTAAAGAATTAACAGTTCTCTAATCAGACTATATATTGCGTTCTACAGCTCCAACAGAGCTGTAGCTGCCCTTAAATTTAAGCTCTGGATCTGGTGTATAACGTAGTATTTTTGATAAATCCATTTTCCCGCCCTTTCAGGTAGTTATCGGGACGTTTAAACAATCTGTTTCCACAGGTGTGAGGTTTAAATTCGCTGCGCCATCAAAAATGATCAGATTAGAACTTGGAAATACACATGAGAAAGCGGAAAGAGAGTTTATTCCTGTGATATAATGTCGTAAACAGTTGAATATTCCAAGGCAAGAAAAACAGCCAATCGTGTTTGAGGTTTGTTGCATACAAATCACTGATGTTAGAGTTTTGTCCAATGAAGTGAGGTACATAGAGGTAATATGACCAATCATACATCGAGATGGTTTGAGGTTTTTTATGGAAAACCTAACTGTTAATTCTTTTCCGGACCGGAGAAGTAATTACTTGTGTACAGACAACGACTTACAAAGCCGGCAGACACAAAAAGCCGGCAGACGAAGTCAAGCAAAGCTTAATATAAGCAAACCAGCCAATCAGATTTAATCAAATGACTTCATCTTTGTATACCATTTGGTTTTGTGTACTTTATATGTTTTCGTGTGTACTTTATGCAACACGCCGTGTGTTTTATGACAGTTTTACAGATTTGACGGGAGGGAATTTATCGTTGTTTTTATATAGGAGGATGGCATTAAGCATGCCGGCTTTGTAAGTCGTTGTCTGTACTCACGTGCTTTTTCTCAGATTGGTAACACGTGTTTGAGTTAATTCTGTGTCTCAATCTCTCGCGATACACTATGTTTTTGTGTGAACATTCCCTTCCTCATCGATTGCCTCCGGGTCCACTGCAATCTTGATCGCCTTCCTTGATGTAACTCTCGACAGCGCCACGTAGAGTTGTCCGTGAGCAAAGACGGGTGACTCTAAGTAAATTCCCACGTGATGGATAGACTGTCCTTGGGCCTTGTTAATAGTCATCGCGAAAGCTGGTACAACTGGAAATTGCTTGCGCTTGAGCTTGAACGGGAACTCTCTATCGTCATCCTCTGTGTAGAAGATGATCCGCGGAATGAAGACCTTTTTCCCCTTGAAAGGTCCCGACATTATAATTGCTTCGATGCTTTTCTCGCGCAGAGACAACACGCGAAGCCGTGTTCCGTTGCACAATCCAGCATCGCTGTTCAGGTTTCGAATCATGATGATGGGAGCGCCAACCCATAACACTATCCTGTGCGGGGGAATGCCAGAAAAGTTTAACGAGTTCAAGAACTCTTGCTCAAACATATTCGGGTCCGCAACTCCCTCCAGCGAATCATTGGAGAGATACTCCCTTGTGTCTCCCGAAAGACGCGCAGACACCATGTCATTGATACGCCTGACACTTGCGTTCGTAGGTGCTAGAATGGCTCGTTCAACGAAGTACTCATCTGGTAAGTCATTGTTTTCTACGCTTGGGTAGATAGCGTCAATAAGAGCGTTGACATTACGCTCTCGGCGACTGTCATCTGGGTCTTCTGTGTCTTCATGATCCTATGGCGGTAGAAGATTAAAGTTGGGCGGCGCCTCCATCTCGTCACTCTCTTTTGTTTCTTCATCAACCACAGACGATGATTCGGTATTTCCCGGTATGATGCACATATCGCGCGGAAGGCAAATATCGGTTTCACCGATCTCCGAGTTGACTGGATAGCGGCCCTTGCCTATCTGGAGTAAGAAATCAGAGAATTCAGCTAACTCGGCTGCGCTGACCTGGTCAGGAGCTGTCCACACACGCATGTTCTCCGTTAGCCGCACTTGACGCAAATGCCCCCAGAGTGGCGAAGATTTGAAACAGGCCTTCACTGTCTCGGCCCTCGTAGCGTCCTTCAGGACTGGCAAAATCTGGCGATGATCTCCACTGAACACCATCATCTTTCCTCCAAACGGCTCAGTCTCATTGTGCATGATATCGCGAAATGTTCTATCCACAGCCGCAAAGCACGCGCGGTTCATCATTGGTGCCTCGTCCCAATTGATCAGACTTGACTCTCTAACCATTCTTGCTTTAGCTCTATGCCAGGATAGACTGCAGGTTGCAAACTCGGACAACTTGAGCGGAATTCGAAACGTCGAGTGGGCTGTGTGGCCCCCTGTCAAAAGAGTAGCGGCAATACGACTGGAAGCCACAGCAATTGCAACCTTGCGTTGCAAGCGAACATGAGCAAGTATCTGCTCCAACAGGAACGACTTGCCAGTACCACCCGGCCCATCCACAAAAAATAGTTTCTGCCCTTGTACCGGATGATGCACCGCTTCAATCACTTGGTCGAAGACTTCCTTCTGGTTCTCGTTCATTTGATCAGCTAGCATAGCGGTCTCTTCGAGATCACTTGTGCTATACGCGTCGAGTTCTTGGTGGATGATATCAACCGGCCGAGCATCTTGTTCATCAACCTCCGCCGCGACATCGCTGTAGAACGACAAATCAGGAAGACCGTAGTTTTCGAGTGTCTTCCCGTTTGAATCTAGGTATTTGGCCACATCCAGCAAGGCTTTGTACTCAGCCATCCTTAGGCGAAAGTCCACCTCGCGTTCAATTTTTTTTTTCCGCATCATAATGCTCGATCTGCCGAACAATATCCTCGGACATTTGCACCTTGAAGTTGTCCCAAAGTTCTCTGGCGTTGCGCGGCAGCGAATACACCAGGATAATTTTAAATAGCTGCCTCAGTTCCTTAGCCATCATGAACAATGCCAACTCCGCCAGACAGTCTTGCCACTCTTGGTCGTTTTCCAAGTACCCTGCAGCTGCAGCCGCCTCTTGATAAGTGGAATACAAGTGACCATTAATCCTTCGGAGGTCCTCGAAAGATTTAGGAGACCGCCTGTGACACAACAAAAGTCGCAGGTAAAACCTGTCCGGATCTTGAGGCGACACATGCACCATGCGTCCCAGCGAAGCCACGTATTGTTTATACGGTTGCCAGTGCTTTCTGTCCTCTTTAACCCAGCGGTATTTTGTAGGGACATCTTTGTACAGAAGATCGGCCGTTCCAATGGGGTCGTTTGTACACAACTTGAAAAATGCAGTTAGCATCGTATTGACGCCAGTCCGCACCAAGTTTCGCAGTTGTCGATTCGTCGCGTGCTGTCGATATGCAACCAAGCTCATACCCTCCAAGTGAACGGGTAAGTTCACAACTGAGTGCGTAGACCCTTGAGTTGGATGTTTCAACAGCCGCATACAGGCTTCAACAGGAATGTAGCGCCCGAGCAAATACTGAAGAATCTCGTTGGCTTGAATCTCTTCTCCTTCAATAGTGGTCGTGGTCATATCCGAGCCCTTATACACGTACTTGTAGATGTACTTGACAGCCCTGTTTGTCGAACAGACTTCGACGTTGATGTGGCAATTGTATTTATGCGATAGAAATGGGTTGTATGGCACAATCCATTGGTTGATCGTCGCACTGTCCCACACTTTACCTTTGTGGACCACAAACCCACCGGAACGGCGTTTCCGACGGTGTCCAGGACTCTTATCCTGGACCATGGTCGTTATCTCGGTAAGAGGCTTGGGGAACTTCTTAGAGCACCTAACGTTCTTCTTGCAGGGGCAGTTCAGATTCTGTCTTCCACATGGACCGTGCATCATACTTGAGATCACCGTTTCGTAAAGTTCGGGGTGCTTATCCTTATCAGGGAGCTCTGCCGACACTAATCGGTCCACGTCTACTGCGGACACGGGTCTATCTTCAGGTCGCAGAATTAGAAGAATGTGTGCGTGAGGAAGCCCTCGCTTTTTATATTCTACCACATGGACCCGAGCGGCTTGGATACCCAGGATGCCTTGGTCGAGGTCTTTGTTAAACGCTTTCAGCTTCTGCATGAATACTCGCGCAACGACATCAGGCCTGTCAGTCGCCTTCTCGTTCGGTCACAGATTCTCCTTGATTTCTGGCCAGTTAGGGTCGCACGTCATGGTGATGAACAGATTTGGCGCGCCGGTCTCTCTTACGTTTGCCATAGCGTCGAGGAAACGTTGGTACATGTAGCGGGGCCCTCCCGTAAACGTGGGAGGTATAATATTCTTGCGCCCGATGTTTTCGGCGTCAGGTGTATCGCAATTCTCTTCTTCACGACCGGTCTGCTCTCTGGTAGACCCGGCAGCGCGTCGTTCCACCTCCGCATCAGCTGCAACTCTGTGAACATCAATGGTTTCGCTGCGCAAAGCATCGCTTAGTCTCTGAAGTGTCTCCAGACGGTACTGAAGTTGGTTCAGTTCTATGTAGCGTAGCCGCTCCTGCTCACACTTTGCCCACTGGTCTACACAATACTGCTGTGTGAGACGTCCACCTCGCGGGATGAGAGACTTATTGCCGACCTGTCGTACAGGAGATATGCCTCGAACTCCCTTAGTGACATCCGTAATAGCTCTCCATCGGAACCAGTCGGATTTCCCACGTACGGAATGCCATACGTCCACCCGGTATCGCCGTAAGGTAAGAGCAGTGGATACTGTAGTGGGTCGTAGCTGTCGCTAGTCTCAAATATACGCTTGAAGCCAGCCTGACGAGTAGAGAGCACAATATGGCGAGACTGAACCGCATGCTCATCAACCACAATTGCTGCCACTTCGGATGCCGTTGGGGTGTTATGCGTACCCGGCTTTGCATTCCGAGACACATGCAGTCGGAGTCGGAAGTCATCGTTATGAGGGATAAGGTTCTGCAAACGCAATGCAGGATCATCGTCCGGTATCTCTTCTCCAGCGGCCCTTCGCCGTTCCTGTTCCGCGGCCGCTTCTTCGTAAGCAGGTTGGGCCCGCTGAACCAATATACTCCGCGCGTGAAGAAACTGTTGCGCGTAAGGGTTGTGCCTTTCCATAATTTCATCAATCTTTTCCAGAACCGCTCGATCCAAACCGTCTGTCATCTGCATCCGACTTGTCACACGCGCATTCATATCCGGATCGTTGATGTAGACCTGTGCGTACATTGACCGCCCGTTCTCCGACGGCAATAACGACCCAATTCGATGGCAAACCGAGCCCATAACGCGGAAGTTGTACACACCATCCCGAGCCACACTGTGATCTACAGCAAGAGAGCGCGACCGTGAAGCGCCCATCGACGTAAACGCGAAGACGTTGTTGTACGCACGAATCGAACGCATAAACGCCGCGATGTCGAACAGTTGAAGAAACACTGAGGGGGATGCGCGAGACGGTGGAACGCGGATCAAGCCGTTTCGACAGCAGCAAGCGGCAGTCTCATCGGGGAATTTCCACGCATTACAGTAACGACACACCCTCTCTGTCTCGCGACTATCGTCCGTAAAGCGCGTAAAGTAATGGCATCCACCTGGAACCATGGCTGGATCAAAGTCTTCGTAGTATGCGAGTCCATTTTTGTACTGGCACGACCGCCTACGGAATCGCTCAGCTTCTCGTCTTCGCGCTTTCTCCTCCTCTGTCAATGCCTCTCGTCCGGGCTGCCGCATCGCGATCTCTTAAAGCTTGGCGCTCATCCTCAGACATTGCCCCGCGACGCGCGGTTGCAGACGATGCATCGGTCTCACGCAAGTCTCGCTGTTGGTCTTCAGGGCGGCTGCATCGACTGGTTTGTTGAGACGACCGATTGGATTCTCGAATGTTTTCGAACTGAGCCGACGACATCTGCTCTCGTCTAGCTCGATAGCGGCGCGCGCTGGATTCTCTGTCACGAATAATCTGAGACGCCGAACGATTAGCTCTACTGCGCTGCTTCCCTCTATCGTTTTCTCTAACACGATCCAGTTGGGATAGAGTCATTTCAGCCCGTCTTCGCGATCGCCCCCGCCGCTCACGCGTGGTTGGACAGGCCTGACCCGTTGGAACTCCTAGCGCGAATGAAGTGTCAGAATCGCCGATGCCGGTTGTCTTCCGCCGCACCGCCTTGAAGAGATTGATGCCTTCCTTGCTGCCAAGGGATATCTATGCCTGTTTGCAAGCTGCGTCTGCAGAAAATCCTAATGTGACCACATCACCTACGACATTTCCAGTGTTTTATACCAACTGCAACTTATACGATGGTAAGACGCCTCATTAGCCAAGCTTCTGAGTGTCTGCTTAATGCCACTGAGCTTTCTCAGCCCAGGCAATAAACCACTTTGGGTTGTAAGGGGTAATGGGTCAGTTGTTGGGTATTGCTTTGTGTACCGGAACATCAACTGGTATCATAGGCATCGAAGGAGCGTTTAGACCGGAAATCGGTACAGAACCCAAAAATGCGTATGCTACGTAGCACACATCAACAAATTTTCTGCGGGTGGAAATATGCTAGAATCCCCTTATGTAGCAAGGCAAATACCGCCCTCTTTTTTCTTGTGTGATGTTGGATTGTATGTTTGGGTGTGGGTGGGTCGGAAATGCGGTAAGCGGTTCCAGTTGCCGAAGCAAAAAGATTTCCGTCGCCCCCCGAAAGGAAGTGACGGTCTCAGTTCGCCGCTAAACAAAAGGTAAGCCATAAGCCCTCAAGTCACTGTCCCCAGTGGCTCGGCTCGGGTCCCCACCCAAGCCACGTGGCTGGCCGCATGCACTCTATCGCGGACACAGAAGCACCGAACCGAGGTTTCCCCCAATCCAACGTGCCGGTCCCATACACTACTAGTGTAACACGACCACTACTCCGAGTTTTAAACAGGCGACCCGGCAAAGCCGGCTTTTATCGCCACATGGATCTGCCAAAACTCGGTTGGGTATGAGAGTTCCCATGCCGCTGGCGGGCAAACATGGGCGCCTCAGGGTCGCGGCTCCGAAGAGCAAAAGGTGCGACAGAGCTAAGTCTTAGTACGGCGGCGGGTGCCAGCTGCAATCTTTCTTATCCTAAAAAGGCGTTTAAAAAAAACCTTATTAAGGATGGTAACGGGTTTGAAGCAGAAAGCCACAGTACTACAGTATAATCATGCCAAATAATTAAATCGGACACTCATACAAAGCAGTAATGTTGTGGATTCAGAGCGACTGTCCGGCGGCTGGGCCGTCCGTGGGTGTCTCGGCGCGGAGTGGGCCGTCTCGTAGGTATGGCGGCCTACTGCAACATCCCACGGACTCTTGAATAGGTGTCCCTAAGAACGCCTAATCAGCACCAGTCTACCCCTAATTCCGTACTATAAACCCTCGACTGCCCTGAAGGTACCAGTTATCCCAACAGGCGGAACTCCCGAAACCGTAAAGTAGTTTATTTATGTATGGACATGCAGTACTCACTGTTGTGTGTGTCCGCTGTCGCTGCAGTTCGCCACTCGCTTCTCTACGCCAGGCGCCCTCCGCTCGCTGCCTCGGTCCGTCCGTCCGCCGCGCGCCAACTTTCAAATGGGGGATGTGATAATCACGCCCGCTAAAGTCCGACCGGCTCCGTGTAAGTCCGAATTTTAGCGTGATTGTGGCTATTTTTGTAACTTCGTAGATAGTTAAAAAGCCAGTTCCAGTCGACTTGATGAGTGAATAATGTATGCAATAAGGCCTAGGTAGCGTAGTCTAATTGACAGGTCTAGGCTGTAGGGGCGGAAAGCGTGACGCGATGACCGGAGCGCCTCGAGCTCGGATGTTGCTTGGGGTGAGAGGTCAAGCGGCTCGAACGGGTTGGTGAAGCGCTTGCTCGATCTCCACTTCATCGTGTGGAGACTTCGGGACTAAAATCGAAATGGACACTACCAGCGATATGATCTTGATGGAACTTTGGTGTTGATCCTTGCGTTGGCTCCACCGTTGGACTGCGACGGTATGCGTAGTGGAGGGATCGTATCCTGGCAGTTCCAGATCCATTATGCATTGTGATGTTTCGACTGAGAGCCATCCGGCGCCGACGTCGCCGTCAGGAACGGAGAAGCGACAGCAGATCCGCTTCGCTACTTCAGTGCTCTAGCAATCATTTCCACTTCGGTGGGGAACGGACATCACTCTCTTCGACGCGAGGTCGTTCGTCGCTCGTGCCTTCGCATCGCCACCGATGCTTCACTCGAGATTGAGTTGAGCACGCCTATCGGCTCAAGACGATTGGGGCGCCGGCTTTCCGGCCAAGACCAAAGCTCAGCTCTTCACAAATGACGAGCACTTCGTTCGTCGTTGCTAAAAGCGTTTGTTACGCGCCGCCGACATGTCGAAGGGGCTCAAAGTCAACGAAAACTCAAACAACTTGGGTCACCGTGAGTGCGTGCGGTCGGGGTTTCCTTGGATCGGCATCTGAGCCCTATGCACTTCAGCTTCAACGCCGGCCACCACACGATCCGCGATTCAAAATTCACTTTCGCGGATTCGACGTTTTAGTGGAACGGCGAGTACCGTAACATCCCGCACTGAGACTCGATGTCTGTACGTTTTGGGTGGCTTCGCAGTTTTGCAGCTCTGCGGCACGGCATTCGGCGCAGGCGCCTTCATTTTTCTGATTCTCGCTCCGCCTAGCCAGCTGGGCCCAGTGGTGACCTGGTCGACTTGCCTGTGAATTGTCAGCTTTCGAATCGTCCGGGCTGGTGGCGACTCCAAGGCGTGCTAGCTAGCACGACGTCGAGGCACGCCGATGGACAACACAACATGTAGAGACGATCGCGTTCAAGATTCACCGTCAGAGGGAGGGAAAACGTAGTGGTTTCGTTATGCAAGCACGAGCTCATTGTACATGGGGACTTCGGACACTTCGAGCACCATGTGCTTGGTCACGGAGTCCGTGACACGGACGCAGAGGATCGAGTCAGCTAGGAAACCTGATCGCGCCCATCCGAGACGATCATGCCCGACATGATGCCAGTCTGCCGGTCGGGGAGGTCTATTCCAAGTTTCTTCGTATGCGAAACCGATATGAACCCATATCATCTTGGTCAGGGTAGCGTCAGATTATAGTAGATAACAGGTAAAAAATGTCATCACTTTCGCGTAGGCAAAGTTGCCGTCATCGGAGAGACACAGGCCAAGAACCCGCACCATGTGGTGGCGGCGCCAGCATACTCAAGCCTAGATGTTAGCCCGCGGCTGGCTCCTTTCTGCTACGCCGGATCAGCCTCAAGCAGCTCGCTCCTACTCCATCCGAGTCACCGGGCACCTGGCCGGCACTTGGGTTCCTCCTCATTCTCACTTTGAGCTCGTTGCCGTAAAATAATACAAACAGGATAGAATGTCGTTCCGGCAGATTGCGCTCCTGTCGGCGGCACTGCCGGCGATGGCCCTTGCCGGCGGCGACACGTACTTCGCCGGTGAAGGCACGTCCTACACGCTGGGCCAGGTGTCGGCCGGCAACTGCAATTTCATGTACGACCCCGGCGTGGGCGACTACTACGCGGCGCTCAACAGCGAGCAATGGGACTCGACGCTCAACTGCGGCCGGTGCGCCGAGGTCTCGTGCGCCGACTCGCGCTGCAGCGACACGAGCAGCACCGTGACGGTCTTCATCGTGGACAAGTGCCCCGAGTGCAGCCAAGGCGACCTGGACCTGTCCCCGACCGTGTTCAAGCAGCTCACGGGCAGCGACCCGTCCCGGTACAGCATCAGGTGGAAGTTCGTGGACTGCCCCGTGAGCGGCAACGTGCAGTACTGCACCAAGAGCGGCAGCAGCAGCTCGTGGCTGGCCGTGCAGCCCGCCAACTTTGCCAACGGCGTGGCGAGCATGAAGATCGCCAACCAGGACGTGACCATGGTGGACTCGTGCTACTACTTCCTGCTCAACGGCGGCTCGAACGTCGACATGTCGGCGGTGGACATCGAGCTCACGTCCATCTCGGGGGAGACCATCACCGAGACGCTGTCGCTCACGGCCGACAAGTGCACTGACGGCACGTCCAACTTCGGCGGCAGCACGACGCAGCAGAGCTCTACCAGTCAAACTAGTCAGACAACGTCGGCTCCTGCCACGACGGCACCAGCACCGGCACCGACAACACCGACACCGACACCGACGACTGCTGCTCCGACACCTACGACAGCAACGCCGACTGCGACCACGGCTGCACCTGTTACTAGCGGCAGTGCGTCTCAGTCTCAGACCCAGCAGCAGCAGAGCGATGTCAGCACCTACTTCAACTCGCTGACGACGAACTCAACCTCGGGCAGTGATAACGACTACAATGCAGGCAAGGTGACGGCAGCAACCGAGTCTTCAAGCGATGTGTCCATCCTGCAATCTTCCGAGGCTGACTTCGGCAAGACGTCCAGCACCAAGCAGTCTGACTCAGACAGCACCCAACAGCAGGACGACTCCGACAGCGCGGCGCAGAAGACGGGGTCGGACGACACCAAGCAGGCAAACACCAAGTCGGAGGCCACCTCTGCCGGCACGAGCCCCGTCATTGTGACTCTCCTTGTGCTGGCTGTCGTGGGCTGTATCGCCCTTGCCGCTGTGGCCTACGTTACCAAGAAGAAGAAACTGAATGACAAGCGCATGGAGCGTGACGCGGCCATGATCCGGTCCTTCGACACGCTATGCTCCCCCGTGCACATCAACGAGACCAACATCGCCGCCATTTAAGTAAAAGCCCTGAGATTTTTGACTTCAGAGTCTCCCGTATGAAAGGCATGGCCAGCGCGTGTCGGCAATTCTGCAATGGAGCTTAGACCTCGTCCGGCAACGTGTAGCGCGCGCTTTTATTTCTTTGTTAAACCCCCTACTGTAAAGGTCTAGCCATTGTAGTCGCAGTAAGTAAAATACAGTACGATGGTGGTGTGGTGTCCGCATCAACTTAATAAAATCCCTCTTTGGTGCGTGCACCACAGCTCCTTGATTCACTTGCGCTCTGGAGCTATCTTGATGGTTTACTATTTAGCTCTTGCGATGGAGAAGTCCTGCATCGCCACCTCCAGCACAGAGCTCGAGCTTTCCTTGAAGGATCTTTGACACACGCCACTAAGTGCAGTATCGCAGCCGAATAAGCTCAATGGTCCCAGCGTGAGCTGTTACGTCTCCACTGCAATGCAAGGGTGGACCATGAAGATTTATCTGCAGGAGGCTAATTGAAGCCAAGCAGCCAGTCGCCACATGCGACGAAGCACAAGCTGTTGCCGGAAATACACAAACATGGGACTGATTTCTGAAGTTGTCCAGGATCGCAATGCTGCAATGCGATCTATCGAGGTAGTGCCAATAGGTAGACGCGTGTAGTCACGCTGTGTGGCTGGAGATTGGCGTGGTTGGTAGTGAAACGACTCGACTGGAGTAATCGACAGTGGCAAAGGTGCCGGAAGCTCTGAATTCAGGGTGGTATCAGCTCGATAATTGCATGAACAGTCCAGCGCAAGAACTTTCCAGAAGAGAGAACCTCGATTTCCTTAAGCTCGGAGCCGGCAGCGCAATGCATTGAGCAGCTCACCATGGTACAGGCCCACCGGTTCCGCAGCGACAGCTACGACAGACTGCGTGTAGCGTAGCTAATGGTGTCTTCTTGCAAAGAGTCGAGAATCTGATGTGGCAACCGTCGACAATGAATGCATCACCACCATTTATTCCGACCCTGCCAGCCTGTCCTGCTGCCCCAGCAGATAGTGTGTTTATCGTTACAGCCTGGAGCACTTGGCTGACTTTGAAACGACACGGATTGCGCTATGCCACATCAGGCCGAAACACCTCGCAGTATCCTCGTTGAAACCGTTCGTCGCTCTCTCGGTATTCGTCGGCCAGGACGCAGGATCCTTCCTCACTTTTGAATCCAACACCAACCGCAACAACAGCGACAACTTCAGAGCTTTCAGCTACTTCGACAACAGCATGCATTCGAACACCCGATTCCGACTGGTTTTACTGGCAAGCGCGGCAGCCTTCAGCACTGCGAGCGCCTACAGTGGATACGGGACAGTCTACGGTCCGATTGAGCCGTCCGGCGGCAACTGCAACCTTCAGTCCTACCCCAAAGAAGCAGTGACCAACTACGCGGCGCTCAACCGAGTGCAATGGGACAGCACCATGAACTGCGGCCGCTGCGCGAAAGTGTGGTGCACCGACGCTCAGTGCGAGAACCCGTCGAGTTCGTCCGAGATCGTGTACATCATTGACCAGTGTCCGGGCTGCGAGGAAGGCGATCTTGATCTCTCGCCGTCGGTGTTCGAGGCCATTACCGGCATGGAATACACGAAGCTCAAGATCGAATGGGACTACGTGACTTGCCCGAGCACCGGGTCAAATCGAATCCAGTACTGCTTGAAGGAGGGCAGCAGTGGACACTGGGCTGCAATCCAGCCAACGCACATGTCTGCAGGCGTCGACTCCGTTCTGATCAACGACAGGCCTACGACAATGGTGGCGTCTTCCTACTACTTCCTTCTGACAACGGAGACTGATCAACTCCCTCTGCCCGATATTTCGAACCTGAAAATCACCATGACAAGCATCGCGGGCGAGGTCATCGAAGACGTCGTGTCCTTTGCAAACGCAAAGTGCGTCGAAGTCGACTCGCAGTTCACTGCCAGCGGAAGCATTCAAACTGAACCGGAAACCACGAGTGTATCTTCGACGAAGAATGCCCCGACCGAAGCATCGACTGATGCCCCAACTGATGCCCCAACTGAAGCACCGACTGAAGCACCAACGACTGCTCCTCCGACAGACGCACCAACCAGTATCCCCCCAACAGAATCTCCGACGAGTGCTGCTCCTACAAAAGCTCCGACACCAGCTCCTCCGACGGAAGTCCCGACGAGTGCTGTTCCGACAGAGCCTCTGGCGACTGTTGCTCCGACTGAAGCTCCAGTTATGTCGAGCTATAATCCCACAGATGCCCAAACGAGTGCTTCTCCAACGAATTCTCCCACGAGTGCGTATCCGACCGAGGTGGCAACGAAAGCACCTTCAAGCGAAGCTCTGGCGAGCGTTATTCCAACAGGAACCCGGGCGAGTGCTGTTCAAGAGAGCACTGCAGCGTCAGAATCCTCGGCAAGTGTCGATCAGGCTGGTGTGGTATCGACGGATGCCTCGACGAGTTCTGCTCAAGCGAGCGCTACAGCGTCATCATCGGCAAGTGTCGATCATGCAGGGGTGGTATCGACGGATTCCCCGGTGGGTGCTGTTCACGTGAGCGCTGCTTCGATGGAAACCCCGACAAGTGCATCCCAAACGAACGTCGCGACAGCGGCACCATCAACGACCGCTGCGAATGCCGCTACAAGTGCTCCATCCGTCGCCCCAACGGACGCTCCAGCGAATGCGGCAGCTTCTTCATCAAGCAGTCATTCGTCCGCCGACAACACCGTGATTGGTGGGCCGACCGAGTCGATCAGCACTCAAGAATCCTCGGGATCAGGACCCACTATCATCATCAGCGTTTTCGCTGTGCTGGGATGCCTCTTCGTCATTGTCGTCTTCGTCATGTACATCGTCATCAAGAAGAAGCAGCAGCTGAACGAGCTGCTGGGGCAAGAGAAAACGTCCGACGTCTCTCGCTACTCGTGCGAGAGCGACTTCCAAACCAACATCCCCATGGACGAGCACCTAGCTTTCCCGTACGCTGCAGCAGCCACCCCTCAGCCCGTCAGCTCCACCAGCATCTAAATGGATCACGAGTACCTCACACAAGTATCGTTAGATATATCTGCCTAGAACGAATAGGTCGCTAACAACAACATAGATATTCCCGCTCTACTTTTGACAACCTGCGCTGCCAAGCCACTGGCTTGAAGCCAGCCACTGCGAGCCTCCACCTCAACAAAATCCGCGCAGATTCTTACAGCTTCAACTTACGCCTGGGGTGACTAGCCATCTTCTTCGAAGCCATCTCAACTTGCGAGCGCTGGCGGCGTGGAAGCTTCGCCGACCCAGCGCGGGCAACGCGTGGTGGTCCACTCGTCGGCAGTGTAGCCATCTTGTGCTGTACGAATCATCTGCCGAGCAGTCAGCGGTGTCCCGTTTTTCGCACTGTCGTCGCGTCGCGTCGCACGCTTGACAAGATAGTGTGCACCACACAAAATAAAAACATCTTGCCGTTTGTATGTTCCATTTGAAGTAGCCGTTAAGTGGCAGCTATTTCTGAAGTTTGTGACGCAACACCGAAATCGCGAGACGTGGCAGATCTTGCCGCCGTTAAATGCGCCGGTCATGAACGCGCGTGAGCCGGTCTGTGTCCTGCGCAGGCGGCGCCGTCGACAGCGATCTCGTCCGAGGCAAGCACGCCAGCTCTGCTGATTGTCGCACATGCCACTTCATCGCTTGCTGCCACTCATCGCGGCCGTCAGCGCTGGCGTCCCACGCTCCCGCCACCCAAGCGGAGACCCTTGCCTGTGGGTGGACTATCAGCGCGTCAAACGGCGGTGTTGCGTGACAGGCAAGTCGCGCCACGAGGCCCACCATAGTCTATGGCATAGACGGAGCCGTTTCCTGCAGCTCCGATCCTCGCCTTCGAGTTGCGTCCCATGCTCGACGCACGCACGCCGCGTGACCGGCCAGAGACCGTGGCCATTGTCGACGGTTTCCAGCGAATGGAAGCCGAGGCGAACGACGCCAGCGAGATAAAAGACGCTGCACTGCAGCCTGCAGCGCATGAATCCTGTGACGGCCGCACAGCTGTTAACAGCTGGAAGTGGTGCTGCTCGCCGCGACCACACGCTTCCCACCTTCGCCGACCGCGCCACGAGCGACTCATTTCACATTCCGCAAGCCGCAAACTCAATCGCTCTTATAGCTCCGCGGAGTTTGACAAGCAACATGGCGCCGACAAACAGATCCTCACTTCAACTTGCGATCCTCCTTGTGATGCACTGCAACTGCATCGCCATGGCCTACGAAGGGTACGGCACGGTGTACACGCTCAACTCGCCGTCCGACGGCAACTGCAACTTCATGAGCTGGCCGGACGCCGCCGTCACCAAGTACGCTGCGCTCAACGCCGAGCAGTGGGAGGAGACCATGAACTGCGGACGCTGCGCTCAAGTCACGTGCACCGACGCGTCGTGCGCCGGCCAGGCGTCCGAGATCGTGTACATCATGGACCAGTGTCCCGGGTGCGCGTACGGCGACCTGGACCTGTCCCCGGACGTGTTCGAGAGCATCACGGGCCAGTCGTACACGAAGCTGAGCATCGAGTGGCAGTTCGTGGACTGTCCGATCTCGAACAACGTGCAGTACTGCCTGAAGACGGGCAGCAGCGAGTTCTGGGTGGCGGTGCAGCCGGCCAACTTCGTGTCGGGCGTGCAGAGTCTGTCGATCAACGGGCAGGAGACGTCGGTGATCGACTCGGCGTACTACTTCCTGATCGACGGCAGCGGCGAGAGCGTGGCGGATCTGAGCTCTGTGAGCATTTCGCTGACGGGGGTGAACGGCGAGGTGCTGGAGGAGACGCTGTCCTTGAGTGCTGACGAGTGCACCGATGGCGCGAAGCAGTTCGCTACCAGTGACAACTCCCAGTCTATCATCATTGCCGGTAGCTCATCGAAGAGCTCG
Source organism: Phytophthora sojae (assembly GCF_000149755.1). NCBI lineage: Eukaryota > Oomycota > Peronosporomycetes > Peronosporales > Peronosporaceae > Phytophthora > Phytophthora sojae. The sequence goes on from NW_009258119.1 coordinate 524,017, forward strand.
TCCACTCAATCAAGCTCTACTACCGCGCCCTCGTCGGCACCGACCGCCACTCCGACGCCGACACCTACACCGACAAGCACGCCGACGTCTACGGAGGTGTCAAACACAACAGCGACCCCAGTTGTGTCTTCTTCTCAAAGCTCGAGCTCTGTCAGCTCGGATGAGGGCGATGCTGGGTCCATCAAGACTGGCCAGGGCTCCGCTGCATCGAGATCAAGTGCTCTGCAGGAAACAGTCACAGCTGAGCCAAATGCTGTCCAGTCGCCAACCGCTGCATCGACTCCGGGTAGCGTCGTCCAGTCCAATGTGAAGAGCTCTGGAGACTCCAACTCGACGTCGTTGATGGTCGGGATGATCGTGTTGGTGTGTGTGGCTGTGATAATTGCCGTCGGGCTGGCTGTCTACGTGCGTCGCCGCAAGCAGCAGATTGACTCCTACAAGCGTCGCGAGGAGCAAGGCACGGCAATGTGCGACGACGACACGTCGCCTCGCGCATCGGACTTGTCGTCCGCCTACGACATCGTGCACAGCCCCACGGTGCACTTTTCCTCCATGGAGTCGATGGGGAGCAGAGTGTGAATCCAAAATCGGCTCTCGTGAAGAAGTACAAGTAGTGATCAAGTCCAGCGGATAGTTATAAGCTGGGTAGGTTAGTTAGCGTGAAGTAGTGAGAAAAGAGGGCATAGTTTATCGGTATTTAGGCAAAACAACGAAGTATTTCAACCGGAAGTGCTGTAATTACACTGTACATGTACTGTACCTTGCCAAACTCGACAAGAATTGTTGAAGCATGCGATCTTGTGCAGAGACTGTGAAAAGATCTCGTTTGACTCGCCCCCACTATGCCAGCGAACCGACTCGCGCGAAATGAGGTTCGGTGAAGTCTCCGCTAAACCACTCGACAGTGTCGAGTGGTTTAGCGTCGAGTCGACAGCGCCTCGCTTCAGCCAAAAGCTTGGCTTGCTGGGAGCCAAGACAGAGTTGCAGTGGCGTGCGTGCAGTGTTATCACTTGCCGTGCAAGCGTCCCTGCGTCTTTACCCACCAAGACCGCACCGAATGCAACTCGTGACGAAGACGGTTGCCTGAGCTCGACACCTTCCAGGCACGCCAGTCACAAGCTGCTCGGAAAGAGGCTCCGTTGTCGCAGCGCGACCATAGTTTCAAGCCGGAACGCGGCACTGCGGGGCGACAGCGTGCAACAGCAGCCACTCGCGCCCCGAACGAGCTGTCAACGCCTGCCTCATTCGAGCGACGATCTCCGTGACATATCCGAGCAGAGACCGAGCGCGTTTGACGGCGCCGCCATTTCTCCGGACGAACCCATCGCGCGCGGCCACCCGTTCGGCGAGTCCCGCCGGACGCAGTGCCACTCCCAAGTGCGTGGCGCGAACAGAGCCGGTCGCCGATTCTGAAGGAGACCAAGCGGACCGTTCCACCTGCAGCAGGTGGAGTTGTCGCGGGGAAATGGAACGCGACCGGCACGGTCTCGGCAAAGGGAGCCATGATGCATGACGTCTGTGCGACCGCACGCATGCTGGTATGGCCATATCTTTCGCGCCCGCTTTCCACCACGTCAGTGCACCCCTCGGTCTCTTGGCCGACGTCCGAGCTTGATAGATCGGACGCAACCATCTAGTGCGGCACTGCTGGCAGCAAGCCGACAACGCGAGCAACTCAACCACTTTCAATTTCGCTGTAGCACTGAAGCATCCAAAGTGCAGTGAAGTCCTACCCGTAGTCAAAATGCGTTCGCAACGAATTGTCAGTGCCTTACTGCTAGCCGTGCCGGTGACAGCCTCAACCACGTATGAAGGGTACGGCACGGTGTACACGCTCAGCTCGCCGTCCGACGGCAACTGCAACTTCATGAGCTGGCCGGACGTCGCCGTCACCAAGTACGCTGCGCTCAACGCCGAGCAGTGGGAGGAGACCATGAACTGCGGACGCTGCGCTCAAGTCACGTGCACCGACGCGTCGTGCGCCGGCCAGGCGTCCGAGATCGTGTACATCATGGACCAGTGTCCCGGGTGCGCGTACGGCGACCTGGACCTGTCCCCGGACGTGTTCGAGAGCATCACGGGCCAGTCGTACACGAAGCTGAGCATCGAGTGGCAGTTCGTGGACTGTCCGATCTCGAACAACGTGCAGTACTGCCTGAAGACGGGCAGCAGCGAGTTCTGGGTGGCGGTGCAGCCGGCCAACTTCGTGTCGGGCGTGCAGAGTCTGTCGATCAACGGGCAGGAGACGTCGGTGATCGACTCGGCGTACTACTTCCTGATCGACGGCAGCGGCGAGAGCGTGGCGGATCTGAGCTCTGTGAGCATTTCGCTGACGGGGGTGAACGGCGAGGTGCTGGAGGAGACGCTGTCCTTGAGTGCCGACGAGTGCACTAACGGTAATTCACAGTTTTCGTCCAGTGGGGACAGTTCCCAGACGACGACCACTGTACAAACTTCGACATCAACAACGACGACACCGACAACGCCGACATCGACAACTCCAACACCGACAACTCCAACACCGACAACGCCGACTCCGACACCGACGACCCGTGCACCGACAACCGCACCCGTCACGGAAGCACCGACAACTACACCAGTGACACAAGCACCCGTCACGGAAGCCCCGACTACCGCGCCCGTCACAGATGCCCCCACCATGGCTCCAGTGACGGAAGCGCCGACAACAGTTCCAGTGACTACGGCACCAGAAATTGAAGCCCCTACCACTGCTCCTGTCACGGAGGTGCCCACTGCTCAACCTACCCCATCGCCGACCCCGACACCCACGCCGACACCAACACCGACACCGACACCGACTCAAAAGCTTTCGGCAGCTCAATCGCCATCATCCAGCTCGGATGCCGCACCGGCGACCCATTCATCGTCAGTCGACCAAGAGAACGTTGTTCCAGCGACGTCCACCAAGGCTGCGACTGTATCGTCTACCAACTCGACATCATCAAGTGACGTTGAGCAAGAGTCTGCAAGCGCGTCGGTTGACAACGAAGAGCAAAGCGCCACGAAATTGTCGTCGTCCGCAGAGACGTCGACTACAGTGCAGTCGGACGCATCCACGCCGGCGCCCACTTCAACACCGAGCGCCACCGTGGCTTCCGTGCAGGAAGAAGCCTCCAGCAGCGGTGGTCTCCACTCGACGGCCGCCATCGTCGGCCTCATTGCTGCCGTCTGTGTGGCTTTGGGGGCTGCTGTCGGCGTGGCGATGGCCGTCCACAGGAAGCGCAAACTGCTCGAAGCGAGCAAGAACGCGGAGGACCGCGATTCGATGGCGTCGTACGTAAGCGTCCGCACACCAAGGTCGGAGGTCCCTGTGCTGCACTCCGCAGTGTAGAGAGGTGAGCGCTGAGGAGCTCAGTAAAGCCCATGCAAATGTGTTGCAGTAGTGACGTTAGTTATAAACTCTACGTGAAAGAGTGTCTGAAGTGTCTGATAATTCGACCGAAGTCGTTGAGATATACATGTACCACGCAGTAGGCTGGTATCTTTCTCGCCATTGCGTCTACCGTAGCTCATCAGAAATGAGCATGCGTGCTTGCAAGTTGGCGCGTTGAAGCTCAGCTAATCAAGAGGGTGGCGCGCAGGAAGCACGCCATTATTGCCTCGTTGTCTTCGGTAGCGTAGCCTTCGACAAGAGGATCACGCTGCAACGTCCGTTACCCGCGTCAACTCTTGACAAGCTGAAGCTCGCTTGACTTCATCTTATCCGGGTGCGGTGCATCGATAAGAACTGACAGCTTCATCATCTCAGTACTATGAGCACCACATGACCGGCTGCACGTGAAGTTGTGGGCAGCGTGAAGAAGGTCAATCGGAAGAAGCGCTCACAGACCAAGAAGAATCGCGTACAGTAGAAGGCACCCACGCATATGACGGCTGGATTGGCATATGGCTGCATCTGGGCATCTGCCCACTTGCGTGGATGCTGGCCGATAGTCGAGCACTGTGATTTCCATGCTAGACGCCTAAACATCCTTTGAAGAATGCCAGGGTTGAGCACATTCGTCAGCAGGCAGCTGCTGCAATAGAGAGAAGGTGTCCACGCAGCTTCTTGATCGAATTCTTTCAGAGTTCACAACTGAATTTTCCAGCAAACACTCAAGCTACTCAATACCCAACTCAAGGTCTTTTTCGTCTTCACTATGGCCGCCATTGTCCCGATCTCTTGCAACCAGCGTTGGCGCAGTCGCTCTCGCAACGCCAGCACGGACTCGGATTTCCTCGGCATGGTGCCTACCTCTCCTTCGGTCATGGGTGAGCTCACCATTATCCCGGTGGATGAAGCTGCGTACGAAGGCGACGACGAAGACAAGGGCGTCGAGCGAGTCGAGTCGCCGCACAACCTCGTCATGCCCCGCGAGTACGCGGCTCAAGAACCGGCGTGGCCCGTCGTGCCGTCTAACAACGCCAAAGCCATGGAGAGGCGGCGTGCGAGCGGCTTCTAGGCTGGAAGCCGACAGTGACATGATCACTATGAACAGTTTGATGTCGTCTAGGTGTGTACCAGTGTCGTGAACAATGCGTAATGAGACGAGTACAATTCTCGGTTAATATCAGCTTATACCCCCTTGCCTTCAAGTCAGTGCGACGACTCGCGCTGCAGCGACAAGAGCGGTATCGTGTCCGTGTACATCGCGAGTTAGTTATCCGAGTGTAGTCAAGTCAACGTGGACTTATCCTCGGCCGTGCTCAAGCTCGTACCGGTACAGCCAGCATCAAGTGAAAGCGAGTGGCGTGCCGATCCCCCAGTCTTCCGCGGCCGGCAGCCAGGAGCGGAACGACGAGTCTGTCAGTACATGAGGATCGGACGATACCAATCAGGCGGACGAACACCAGGACGAAGGCTCTCGTGGTGCTGGCGGTTGTTGGTGGCGGCTTCGCTCTGAGATGCTGTTGCCCACGCGGTCGTGAGGAAAAACTAGACAGGAAGCGCGACGGCTGCAATGAAGTTTTTGCCGCGTTCAGCTCGCCTGGGCGTATCAACTCGACGATCGCCCAGATCTTAACCTACTAAGTATGTGGTTCCTTTCGATGTTCTGACGGAGTATGTAGCTGCGATCAATTGTTAGCAAGAGTGGGTGCTGATGGAGTTTCGGTACGATGTAAGGAAAATAGGGTAACTTGAAGCGGTTCTTGGTTGAAGGACACCTTGACTTGTCATGTGAGCTCCTGCGAGCCTGCATTGACAAGCGTTCATGTTGCTGCCTCACTTTCAAAGGACGTTGGCGGTTACCAACTAACAGGTACATGTTGAAGTGATCCAACCAATCATAGACACATAAGCATCTATGTTTTGACCGTACGGTTTTGGTTTAGTAAATATGCTACGACAACTTTATCAATTGAAGGTCAAGACCGTACTTACACAGGATCATTTCTATAGTACCTTCTTTTCTACTTGACTTTCCAAGTAGACAACCTCAATAACTTTGATGATCGTATTCGACTTCATTCATTGACTCGGGATGTCGGTGGTTGCAGTGCTGGGTCCTCTTTTGGACCTGCTCCCCCATTGATGAACGTCCGCTGTCGCTATTCCAAGGCAGCGTGAGTGAGTGGAGTGATATGAGAAGTTATTGATTTTTCTATTCTCCCTATTTCTCTTTTTCATTCAATTTTCTTTACCAATCAAACTATAATGCTTCTGCAGTACTACGACGTACTCCTTCAACACATCCGTCCTTTGCACACCGGTATGTGTATGAACAAACCTACTACCTGACACTGAGAGCGCGGAGGTACATGTGGTAATTCACAGCGCTAGTATTTACGCGGAAGTATGGAAACACGACCTGTAAGTGGCTTGTAGAAGTAAAGCGAACTGTGACTTGAGCACCACGAGCAGTTTGATGTTTAGGTGCGTACCAGTGTCGTGAACAATGCGTATTGACAAGGCATCTCCCCCCTGTGCGACATGCTCGTGCAGCCTTCGAACGAGGTGACGCACTGCAGAAGTTTGCGCTGGAGCTGCTCGATCTGCGAGGCTCGAGGGCTAAGTGTAGACGCCTTTGTCGTCTCTGAATCTGCTCTGGTGCTCGTGGCTGCGGCAACGTTGTGTAGATGCAGCAGCTGATGCTCGACGATGCTTGGACTCACCGCAGCCTTCGGCTGCACGTTGAGCTCGTTCAGCGTCCGCCAAATGGCGGAAGACCGTACTTACACAGGATCATTTCTATAGTACCTTCTTTTCTACTTGACTTCCTAAACCTACCCCGAGACGCCGATGCTGTCGTTGAGCGCGTCTCCGTCCACCCGTTCGCGTTGCGCGAGCGCGGAAGATGGAGACGAGTTCTACGACGCGATCGAGTGCCCTCAGTCCCGCGCGCTACAGGTTGGCGGAAAACGCCGCCGCCTCAACGACGTTGGAGACGACTGCGACGTGACCGAGCTTGTCGACACGAACGAGGATTGCCCCCGTGCCCCAGCGCCCAAGCCATCCGCGGCTAGCACCTCCCCAGCCTCAGTTCGGACCGTGTATGTGCACAACGCGCAGCACTTTGAGTGCACGCTGTGCACGTACACCGCTCCAAGCTTCGGCTCGCTGCGCGACACCGTGACTCACGTCACCGCCGTATTGCCTTCTTGGACCGATTCTCGGCCGGATGCACATGCGTCAGGCCGTTCACTACAAGACTGGCGGCCGCCCGCCACTCTCTTGCGTGCCCAACCACTATGGTAACCCTACCGATGCCGACAGCGCCGGCGGTAGAAGCATCAAGCTTCGCCGTCGGTGCTGACGATGCAACCGTCGACGTTGCAGCCCCCACCGCACCCGTTCCGACCCCCCCCCCCCACGAAGAACTAGAAGGACCCCCCATCCCAGCCGTCTGCGAAGTCTACCGCGGTGCAGTCGGGGCCGCCCGCGTAGTCTACAGCAGTACAGTCGGAGCCGTCAGTGGAGAGGCCCTCTTCGCGCTGGGGACGATCGCTCCCGCGAAATTAGGTCACCACCCGAGTGGCGACCCAGATTGCCGACCGCCTCGGGGCAACCCAACCAAGGTGGGATCGGCCATTACCCCGTGAAATAATTGCTCAACAAATTGCTACACGTCTTGGATCATGCCCCCCCCCCCGTCGGCATCGATGCCACCCAACGCGCCGTTAGCAGCTTTCGACCCCGTCGCCAATCCGATTTCGACGCAAAACACCGCTGCTGAGCCGACCCGGGCCAGCCTACACGATGCCACTACCCCACTCGGTGCCCCGTCGACGCAAAGCACCGTATGACCAAGTACTAGTACTGCCAACAGCGGCACCATCGACATGGCTGACAGTGATCCTACCAGCAATACTGACGTCGATATGGACGTCGCTGGCGGCGGCGAGCCTCCAACGATCGAGGCGGCCACAACCGGCGAGTGGTTACTGCAGTTTGATGGTGCATGTCGTAAGAATCCCAACCCTGGGGGTGCTGGCGCGGTGCTCTTCAATCCTGCGGAGGTGATAGTATGGACAGGTTCGCTCTACATGCCTAACGCCGGAGAGACCAACAATACGGCGGAATATACGGCACTTCTGCTTGGGGTCTGCGTAGCTGCCGATCATGGGGTCCGGCGCCTCCGAATAGAGGGCGACAGCACCCTTGTCGTTCAGCAGGTGCGCGGTCGCTACCGAACGAATAATGCGAGGCTGAGTGGGCTGCGTAAGCGGGTTATGACCGAGCTCCGGCGGCTCGAGCACTATTCGCTACATCAGATAGACCGCCAGCGAAATGGACAGGCCGATCGTCTTGCCAATCGCGCTCTTGATCGGCGCAACACGCGCGCTGAGTGTGGTGTTCACCTAACGGCTATTGGCTGCACATCTAGGGATATCGACCCGGCGCGACCTCTGAACGCGATCGCCTCGCAGCCACCCGAAAATCCTGGGTCCCAAGATGTACCCATGTGCGAAGAAACAGTGGCGGCTGAACCCCCTGCTGATGCTGACGATGGTGAGGTCTACGCACCGATGCAGGTCGGCACAGAGGCGGTCCCTAATCGCCGCTCGCGTCTATGACTTCGGGAGCTCAAGGCCGAAGAAGAAGAAGCTGCGTGTGCAGACACGGAGCGGCTGGGTGTGGCGTTAGCAGCGAAGATCACAGATGCAGCAGACTGGAGTACCGCTGAAGGCTACATTTCCGCGCTTCCATATCTAATCTACGAGAAATTGCAGCCGTACACGGCCGCTGCATCGTTAGCGGCGGCGGCGACGCCACACGACCGGCCGCGCCCGGCCGAGCAATGCGCTCCAATTGGTGCATCGTCGCGGCTTCGTGCCGGCCGCAGGCGACGACGACGGCACAAGAAGCAACGACCCCGCGCAACTCGAACTTCAACAGGAAGAAGCGAATCGATGAGGCATTAGACAACCTCTATGCGATGGAACGCAATAATACGAGTACTCGCCAATATATACGCAAGGCGCGGCGCCGGGTTGGTCGTATTCGCCGATCTCAAGAAAAGCAACGTCTGCGCCATCGTTTTAATACTGCCGAAAAAGACTGCGTGGCGGAGATCCTACAACGTCCAGCAGCAGCCAGGACGCGAGAACAATCAGCAGCAGCCCAGCCGAACCCGAATCTGGTCCACGACAGCGAAGACGGCGAGGATCCCGGCTGCCCCCTCTCCGGCGAGCAGCTCTGGCAGTACTTTGACGGTATCAACACGCCGCGGTCCGAGTTCGACCCGCAAGCGCGCGTCGGAACGGCCTTTCGCGACGCTGTGCGTAGCTTACCGGCCGCGACTGCGCTGCCCGATCTTCTAACTGAGGCCCCCTCGGAAGAGGATATCGAAACGCAGCTTAACCGGGTCAATTTGCGCTCCAGTCCAGGCTTGGACGGGGTTGGCTACGATATCTATCGACGGTTTGCTGCCCAACCGCTCCTTGCACTCGCTGCAGCGTTTGTATGCTGTTGGGAGCACAAGCGCGTCCCTAGAGTTGGAAACTTGGCACGGTTCGGCTGAACTTTAAGAAAGGATCCCGTGATGACCCTAGTAACTGGAGGCCAATTTGGCTGCAGCAGTCGATTTACAAGCTGTACGCAGGAGTGCTGGCAGGACGCTTTACACGCTGGCTGGACGCTAATGAGCGTCACGCCCCTGCCCAAAAAGGTTTTCGGTCTGTCAATGGCTGTGGAGAACATAATTTTGTGGCGTCGACTCTGATTGACCAAGCGCGGCGAAAGCACCGCGAGCTCCGGATCATTTGGTACGACCTCAAGAACGCATTTGGCAGCGTACTACACGATCTGTTGTGGTACATCCTCCGGTTGCTAGGTGTTCCACCGGACTTTGTTGGACGCTGCCAGGGCATCTATGATAATGCCGCTTTTGTTGTCGGCAACGCGAAAGATGGACCATCGGCCCCGGTGTCGCTGCGTGTTGGCGTGTTCCAAGGTTGTCCACTTAGTCCCCACTTTTTTACGGCAGTGGTTACTCCGCTCTTGCTCGCGCTGGATAAGTTAAATGATGCCGGTGTGAAGCTATCGGGCGCGGATCGACCAGGCGTGTACGCATTTGCAGACGACTTGAAGGTCTTCAGCACGAGCAAAACAGGCATCGACCAGCAGCACAGGGTGGTAACGAACTTTTTGCACTGGACGAGCCTCCAGGCTAATCCCTTGAAGTGCCGCTCGCTCTCCGTCACGCGAAACACGCGATGCAATCTGGTTTCAGGTGATCTAGCAGCTAAACTCGATGGCGAAGCGATTCCGAGCTTGATTTTGCACGAGGCGTACACCTACCTCGGCATCGGAGACGGGTTTGACCATGCCATGAGCCGAACCGAGATTACTCCGGCAATTGCAGAGCTCAAGCGCGACGCCACAGCTCTTCTCCAGTCTGGTCTCGCGCCATGGCAAGTCGTTAAGGCTGTGAAAACATACCTGTATCCTCGCGTTGAGTATGCACTGCGGCACCTTCGTCCGTTCAACCAGCAGCTGGCCGGCTTCGACAGACATCTAGCGCGCGGACTGCTCAATCTCTTTCGCCTACCCTCGAATTCTACAAGGGCATTTTTGTATGCACCAGTCACCCGTGGCGGACTCGGACTTCTCCCGCTGACCGAACTCCATGCAGCTCTACAACTAGCCTATGGGTGGCAGGTATTGCACTCACCAGACCCTTCGATTCAGCGTATTGCTCGTACTCAGCTCCGTGATATTGCTGCTGCGCGTTACCACCTTGACCATGACTATTGGAAGACCCGCACGGACGAACTCGCCGAGATGCTGCTGAACTCTAAGCTGGGCGAGTCTGTACATGCACCGAAGAAGAGGAACTCAAGTGATATCGGTTCTCTTTGGATTGATATTCAACGCCATTTGACGTCGTTCGATTTGCAATTTGAAACAGCACCAGCGGACGCCGCCACGGGGATCCCAGCTACTGCTCTCCAGCTTCAAGTTCCCCACCACAAAGGCTGGCTCGACTACAAGACTGTTCTTCGACAGCTCAAGATGCACATGAAATACCGACACTACCACCGCTGGACGCAGATGATGGACCAAGGCCGGGTCGCCCGAGCGATTGGCGGTGCTGGAAGTGCGTTTTTGACTTGCCCACGCGGTCTCTGGGAAGCGGACTACCGCTTTGCAATTGCTGGCCGACTGAACCAAGTCGATACCAACAGCGTGCTTAAACGCAAAAAGGTTCGCGCCCACGCTACATGCAGACACCCTGGTGGCTCATGGAACGAAACGCTCGGTCATGTGCTTGGACACTGTCCTGGTACCGAAGGTGCTGTTCGTGGCCGTCGTGATGACGTCCTCAAGCTGATTTCCCACGCTATCGAGGCATCTCCGCGCGGCAGCCACGGAGAAGTCGAGTTGCTAGTCGACCAGACAGTGCCAACGCTCCCAGGACCAGCCCTTCGCCCAGATTTGCAGCTCTACAATCGTGCCAAGCGCACTGTAGCCATCGTGGATCTCGCCATCACCTACGAAGACCATCGTAACGACTCTCCTGGCAGCTCGTCCCTCGCTCGCATTGCAGACCAGAAACGCAAGAAATATTCCAGTGTGAGGAGGCATCTCGAGCGGCAAGGTTGGTCAGTTCAACTATCTGCACTCGTATATGGAGTACTTGGGTCTGTGGCGCAGGGCAATCACAAGGTACTGACTACGGAGCTCGGGCTCCTTAAAAGAGACGCTAAACGCCTTGATCGGCAAATTTCAGCAGCGTGTATCCAGAGCAGCCGACGAATTTGGGCGGACTTCTGCAGGCAGCACAGGCAGCGACAGCACACAAGGAAACGGGGTGGTCGAGCGACGGAGATCGGGGGGTCCCCGTCAAGTGGCCACAGCTAGACGTACTCACGCACGCACCCTCCGTAATGGGGTCTCCGCCAATGGATGGTGTCGAGGTATTAAAGTCACGTCGGTTCCGGGAACCGACGCTGCGAAAAGACAGAGACACTTCGCGTCGACTCCGGGAGTCGACGCACCCTTTGTAACGAAGGGCTCCGCCAATAACAGGCGTCGAGGTGAAGCTGGCGTGTCGGCTCCGGGAGCCGACGCTACAGGCGGTGCGGACGGTTGCGAACGTCCCGCACCGAAAAAAACTTGCATGCTGTCGTGCAGCTGGGCTGCAGGACGAATCACCGTGCGACCAAGCCGGGCTTGAAGTCGCTCGCCCGCGGGATATACCCGCCGGCGGTATAAAAGAAGAACACCCGTCCACGGCTGGGCCTGGTCGAGGTCAAGAACCAAGTGGAGCCGGGCTTCGCAAAACAAGAAGATGGCGCATGCGGAGGTCGCTGCGCAAGTCTCGGCCTGGGGCCGAGACGCTACAAGAAATGTGTGCCGGGCAGACGGAGGCTGAGAAGCCGGACGTCGAGACGTTGAACGTCTTGACGCGTACCTGTGCCGGATTCCGGTGCAGGGAGATGACTCTCGCTAACCCTCCGACGCAAGCGTCGGAGTTGACTTCGCTTCTAGCCATGAGCTGGAAGCGCTTCGCGCGTGATTTGCACGATGGACGCATCGAGCAAATATGCATCCTCTCGGACGCCGAGAGAACGAAGAGCGAGAATGAAGAACTGAGGCAGTTCTTCATAGAGAGCAGAGGACACTCTCAGTGCGAACGCGAAAAAGGAGCGCTTTGAAGAGCAGATCTGGGACTCGTTGAAGAGGAGTCCCTACTACGAGATCTTACGGGAGTGCGCGGACGAGCTTCCAGAAGAGATCCCTGCGGAGCTTCCGCAGGACAAGGGCATCCAGCACGAGATTGATCTCGTGCCGGGCACGAAGTACTGTGTCACGCGGCAGTGGCCACTGCCGCAATAGCAGGTCAAAGCGATCGACGATTTCTTCGAAAGTCGTCGCAAAGCTGGAAAAGTGCGGGAATCAAAGTCCCCGCACAGTGCTCCGACGTTCTGTGTCAAGAAGCCACAGGGCGGCTGGCGCATCGTTCATGCATACAACAAGCTGAACGATGCGACGATACCGGCGCAGACACCGATACCGCGAAAAGATGTCATCATCGATTCGATGGCCAGGAGCACTATCTACAGTGCTCTTGATCTGCGTGATGGATTATATCAGATCCTCATGCGTGAGGGCGATATCCCTCTCACGGCCGTGAGCACGCCGAGCGGCATGCTCTGGGAGTGGCTAGTGATGCTACAGGGCCTGAAGAACGCCCCTGCGACCTTCAACAGGTGCGTGACGCACTTGTTGCGCTTGGTGCGCGACTTCGCACCGAGCTACTTCGACGATGTGTTCGTCCACAGCCGGGCTGCGGACGGAATGAGCGATGTTGAGATGCACAAGGTGCATCTCCGAAAGCTGCTTGCGCTCATGCGCAAGCACAAGCTCTACGCAAACCTGAAGAAGTGTATCTTCGGGGCGAGCGAGATACCCGTGCTCGGGTGTCTCGTCGGGAAGAACGGTGTCCGCCCTGACCCTGAGAAGGTCAGAGTGATCAATGAGTGGCCGACACCGTCGAATGTCAAGGAACTGCGGCAGTTCCTTGGCTTGGCCACGTATTTGTGCAAGTACGTGAAGGTCTACGCGGGCATGATACGCCCGCTGTCCCAGCTCCTGAAGAAGGACATCGAGTGGGTTTGGACTGCTGAATGTCAGCAGGCCTTCGATGCAGTCAAGCGGGGCTTGACTGAGGCGCCGATCTTGGCGGTGGCCGACCAAGATCGCCCGTTCCACGTTGTGTGCGACGCATCCGACTTCGCAATCGGATTTGCGTTGATGCAGCACGATCACGAGGGTCGTAATCGTGTCGTCAACTACCAATCGCGTCAGCTGAAGCCAGCTGAGCGCAACTACCGGGTGCATGACAAGGAACTCCTTGCCATGAAGTACGCACTCGCGAAGTTCCGAGTGTATCTACTCGGAAGCAAACCGTTCGTGGTCTATACGGACCACGCGTCGCTGCGGACGGCTGTGAAGTCGCCGCACATCTCGCAACGGATGGCGAGATGGCTCTCATTCTTCGCAGAGTATAAGAAGACTCAATGTGGTGGCCGACGCGCTCTCGGGTCGACCTGACTACGCCACGACTGATGCCGACGTCAATGCAGCACTCCAATGTCATCACTGTTGGACGACGTGAAGGTCGCGTCCACGCACGACGCGGACGCGAAGCTCTTGCTGGCCTACGGCTCAGAGGCTTCTGACAAAGCTCGTCAGAAGCTGCCGAAGCATCTTCGTGCTCGTGCACGCCGTTACCGGGTTATTACTCTACAGTGTAGTCGACGACAACGCGGACCGCGTTGTCGTGCCCAATGGCCATGACCTGCGACTCAGGATCTTGTATGAGTATCACGATGCACCGACTGCGGGGCATCCGGGCCGTGAGAAGACATACCTTCTTCTCACGCGGGACTTCTACTGGACCCACCAGTATAACTGGGTGCGCAAGTACGTCCGTGCTTGCGAGGTTTGTCAACGTGTGAAGCCTGCGCGTTTCGCGCAGGCTCCCTTGCAGTCACTGCCGACTCCATTGGAATGCTGGCGTTCCATGTCTTTGGACGTCGTGTTCGGTCTTCCCCCGGACAGCCAGGGGAACGCGGGCGTTGTGGTCTTTGTTGACCGCTTCAGCAAGATGGTACATCTTCCTGCGGTACCCGCTGAAGTGACTGCGAAGCAGACGGCGCGTCTGTTCGTTGACATGGTGTTCAAACACCATGGCATGTCGATCGACATTATGTCGGATCGAGACCCGCGCTTCACTGCACACCTTTGGCAAGAAGTGTTTACACTTCTTGGGAGTCAACTTTCGATGTCGACTGCGGACTATCCGCAGACGGACGGGCAGGCCGAGCGCGTGAACCGCGTGCTCGTAGACGTGCTTAAGAGCTACGCTCACTCGTTCCAACACTGCAGCGAGTGCCTGCCGATGGCGGAGTTCGCCATCAATAACTCGGTGGATGTCTCGATCGGGCATACGCCGTTTTACGTGAATGCCATGAGTCCCGCGTCTACTCGGGATGGTGGCTCCTTCCTTAAGTTGAGGAGGATCTTCAACTGCAACGCAGCAGCCGAAGACTGCCGCTGACACTTGTACAATGTCAGCCGCGACCACGCGCAAGAAGAAGAAGAAGACGGGTCTGTACAGGGCTCAGACACCGCGAAGCCGAACGCAGTGGCCGGGCCTACTGCTGGAAGCGAGCTGAACTCGTTCAGCTCGGAAGCAATCAACTTCGTGCAACGCAGACAAGCCGTCATTCGGTTTGACCAAGACGCGATTGCAGCTTCTGTTAATCAACAGAAGCTGAACGCAGACAACGTTGGCAGAGGCAACACTAATGAATTTGAGAAGGGTTCATTAGTCCTGTTAGCTACTCAAAACGTGCCTAAACATGCAGTTTCCGACTTCGGGGCGAGCAAGCTCGTTCCGCGCTGCATCTGGCCATTCACTGTGCTGGCACAGCTCGGCAACGCCTACACACTGGACATACCGCCTAGTATGCGCCTCCACCCGACGTTCTACGTCGGACGGCTGACTGCAGCACGAGCTACCTAGCTCGGCTGAACCGAGGCAGACGACTCGGCGGTAGCCATCATCCTCTCCAGCGCGACTTCGCGCTGGAGCAGCGGGTCGAGCTAATGGTCCAGCTCGACCGGAACGATCGAGGTGGTCTGGGAGGCCGCCGCAACCTGAGGATACTTCCGAGCGCCGAACCCAGCGCTCTGGAACTACTCCATCACCGGAACTCGGTCGTGGGGAGACGCGAGATCAGGTTCAACACCAAGTTGACCACACACGGGGTATGTTTCCACCATCACAGCAGCAAATTCGTGACGCACATGGCTCAACTCGATGGATAGTTGAGCGGATTGTTGGTCACAGTATACCGAAAACGAACAGGCAACCGATTCGTTTTCGTATCCGTTGGAGAAGATTCCCTCCCAACCAAGATAAATGGGAGCCGCGGAACGTCTTGCTCGAAGACGTCCCGGACATGATGAGGGCGTACGAAGCCCACCACGCGCTACACGCTGGAAAGTAATACGAGCGCTGCTGTTAACAGCAGCACCCGAAGGCACTTCGAGGGCAGATATAGGTACCTGCCTCCGTGGCAGCGACGCGCTTCGCACGTTGCCGCACATTATACGCAGCATCAGAGATGTCCTCCGCTGGTACGCCAGGGGTCTTCGACTTCGACGTGCTCGTTACGGAACGAGCACGCTCTCTTCAAACGTCACGCATTGACCAAACGGTCAATGGTAGTTGACGTGCCGAGACCGGCACGTCTAACCTTGACGGGGGGACGGTGTAAGGGGGTTACACGCACAAGTGGCTACAGTCACTTGTAACTCTGACAGACACGACGTCTGTTAGAGGTTCGAAAGACTTTCTCGACCTTGGTGTAAGGTACACCAATGGCTACATACATTTGGGACCACCACGACGGGTGGTTCATACACATTTAGGATTCCTATTGGCTGAAAGCAGCATCTTTTAGCCAATGAGCGACTTGCATGTTAGCGGAATCCTGCCAACCAGCAGATTCCTAGTTTAGAATATTACATTCGGGGGAAGTCAAAGCATAAATCACAAATATTAATAACAGTTCTCATCTTTACCAAAACCCGCTACTTAGAATCTTTATTTTGTTTAAAGTATACTCGTGGATCTCGAGTATACTTAACTCAAGTAAAAGAAACCTACGCTTCCTTATACACGTGCGCACGCGTAAAAGCCGTAGTAGTAAGCCAACATAGGCCCACTACAACGACGGCCCATGGCTCCTTACGAGATGTCGTCGCACGACACACCTCGTCCCCCACTGTATTCAGCTTGTAGATATTTCCACAGCGCTTGGCCTCCATCACCGTCGCACTTGTCCTTGCTGAATTGCGCGTCGACATCCTTCTCGGCTAGCTTCGACACCGAGATGAGGCTCCCATCACCTTCTGGGATGTACAGAACATCCGACAACGTGACGGACGTCCCGTCCATCAACTTCAATCCGACGGTGCCCTTTGCAACTGCGTCGATCTTCGTGCCATTCGCGATCGTCATGCGGACTGGCGTCTTCAGCTCTTCATGGACACGAACTTGTCCCGGACGCTGGTCATGTGCCAGCTGGCACCGGAGTCCACAAGTCACTCCGACTTTGCCATTGTGCCCGTAGCCGTGAACACAAAGTCCGACGCTTCCTGCGCAACTTGTCCACGTCCCTCATCGGCCTTCTTCTTGCGGCACTCTTGCTCCTTGTGCCCGAGCTTCTTGCAGTAGAAGGACTTCCCGGAGAACCCGCGGTTGCGGAAATCCTTCTTCGTTGCGAATGCCTTCTCCCGAGCCGATGTCGAATCCGCCGAGACTTCAACACCAGAAAGAGGTTGAATCGCGTACGCCAACGTCATGTTCGGCGTTTTCTCGAGTACGGTGCTGACCATCCGGTACTCGTCCGTATAACTGCCCACCAGCAGCACGAGTTGGCGAGTCTCGGCCAGAGCTGCACCAATCATCTCCATTTGCAGCACCAGCTCCTTGATCCGGTCCACATGTGCCACGAACCGCGTCCCGGGCTCCATCTTGAAGTTGTGCAACTTCTTGGTCACGACGAGCCGATTCTTGAGAGTGTTCCGGTTGAACTGCTCCTCAAGCAGGCGCCACGATTCAGCAGCGGTTATCGCTCCACGGATGTAGACTTGGTATGTGAGACTCACGTCCCCAGCGATCACACCAAGGACCTTCAGATCGTCGGTCTTCCATTGTTCCGTGGAGCGGTCACACAGCTGGTCGAACTCTGGCTTGACGATGTCCCTTGCGCGACAGTTTCATCCGCATGTTGAACACCCAGTGGAAGTAGTTGTCTTCCACGAGCTTCACGGTGTCTGCGTAGCTGGGGCTCATAACCACTTGAGATTATGCGGGCGAGGCTTGGTAGTCGAGTGTTGGTTAGGAAGGAAATCCGAAAGTGAATTAGAATGAGTTAGAACAAACTAACTATCATATCCTTGTCTCCTATGCTTAAACATGATTCGTACCAACACACACCTCCTACTTCCAAGTATTAGAGGCTGGGGATCAAAAAGTAAATGTTGCAGATCGTATCCAGAAAGGCAACTTCAACTTGCCTTTCTCTCAGCCAATCAGAAGTGTCAAATCTTGGGGCTCCGCTAATCAGATCCCAGTATTCCACCACGTGTACCACAATTGCCTACCATCGGCAACAACTTCACAGCAAGCACGTGCCTCGATACGGAGACACACAACTAGACTGCGAAGTGTACGATCGCAACATCTACGACTGTTTGTGGAGCACTACCTCACGCTGTACCTCGCTAAACATGCCGTACAGGTATAAGTCCGAAGTGTGTCGTGGATGTAGTTTCGTCCCGAAGTTTTTCATCAATCTGATCCTGTAATATTATTATTATTATTTGCGGATTTTATGTTTTGAATCGACAGCTGACCAACTATTGTGTGCGCACTTGGATCAACTACAGTCACACCTCTAAAAATGACACCAAGTTCGCTCGGTCTAATACGCTGTTTCAGTTAAAAAAAAATTGATCAGATAAAGAAATGGCTACACTTCTAATGGCTACATTTTCATATGTTAGGTGCACAGTACAAGGGCTTTCTTTACCTGGTACCCCTCCAGCATTTTCGTACTCTTGTTTTGTTTCGTCTTCACACAGACAGAACTTAACCAATAACGGTAGGCGCGGTATTGTCTGTTCCTACCCCTTCTTCTCATTGGTATTAGCAGAATCGCATCCCCTCAGGTTGTACGTGAGTTTCAATACAGTGAGGCTATGGGAATATTTGTTGTCCCGATATCCTGCCACCATGCCTGCAGTTTTATCTTTTGCTTGGTATCTACTGCATAGCCCCTAGTTGTCTCGACATCATAATATTTTAGTTTTCGTAAAATATATATGTACGCTGCGCTGATTGTAAAATACTGTGGCTAGCTTATTTATCAGTATTTACAAGTTGCAGTTACTGCAAACTCTTTGTTCCAACTTAGCATCCCAAATAAAATTTCTCTCTTCGCTCGATTTGTTGTGGCGGGAGTAGTGGTAGCAATGGCATACGTGGGAGGAGGCAGACAAGTGATTGAGAAAAATATATGAGTTTGGATCTATTACTACGGCGTCCATTTAGAGGGTTGAGGCGCCAACAATGGCGACCATTTAGAGAATAAAGAGGTTTTTGATCAGTTATAGAACACCTATAGTGAAATCCATATAATCCCGTTTGCAGTCGAGGAATCCTAACCAGATAGGAAACACATAGTCAGTTAGAGGGGTTAATTTAGGGGGTGTCACTGTATCATCTCGAACATCGACAGGTGCGGATCTTGGCCTTGAAAAATGGGGTGGCAGGAAAAAACATGGCCGTTGATACAGCCCATGTTTTCTAAACGGGTTAGGGTAAGGGACATATTAAAAACAAGTAAGAAATCTCAAACATGTTGAAACATGGCCAAACATGTTCGGCTTGTGGGACGGGTGTCATGGCCTACAAACACTATGCAATTCCTATGGGCTAAGGTGATCTTCGGCTGCCAAAAGTCGCTTTCCCGGCGCTTTAAGCCCTCTGAAGACCGACCAAGCGTTGAGGAGGGAATACCATGACTAGCCATGGCACTGGGGTGAAGTTTGCAAGCTCTTCATGCCTCTCAAATGCCGCTGGTGTCGATTTCGCTAGGACGCTCCCGACAGATTTGGGTTCATTTCACCCCCTCTGACTAAAAACATGGGCTCTATCTTTTCCGAAAATACATAGGGGGCAGGGCTGGGGGAATGGTCAGAATTCGGGCAAAACATGGCTGAAATCGGCAAAATCGGGTCGAAATCTCAGAAAAATGGGGAGGGGGGGGGGGGGCACGCGCCCCCTGAAAATCCACCCCTTCGTCTGTTGCCAAATATTCCTCACTGCTTCTAAGTAATAACCCCAAGGTGGAACGTAATTTCTCATTAAGAAAAAAAATGCATACAGCAGTCAAGTCAACAATTTTAATGTGGCGGACATCAACAGCGGGGTGTGAATCGAACGTTGAAGTTGCTGCTGTTCCTCATTCTCCAATTCGCCACGGATCACGCAAGCGGAGAAGAAGATGGCGGCGGAGCTGCCAACTCCAGTCGCTTTCACGGCCGTGAGGCTCGTGTTCCTCTCCAGGAGCTGTGCAAGGCCTGCACGCTCAACTCGATCCGCCTGCTGGACCGCATCTGGGACAATAGTCTGCCGGAAACAGAGCCGTCACCGGCTGACTTGGGTCCTGGCAACGGAGGCTCCTGGTCCTGACGCAAGTACCTGCGCACAGACCGCCACTACCACCGGTTCCAGTTCCGTCGCGCCATTGTGGAAGCGGTCCTGCTCGAGAACGCCAAGGACGCACAACGCGTGGTCAAGTGGCTCTGGCGCAAGTTCCACGGTTGTATTGTCCCCGCGCCCGCAGTCCACATGACCGCAGGCCAGGGAGGACTGGGCATCTTGAAGTTCTTCAAGAAGAACGAGATCGCTCCACGTCGAGATGGAGGAAGAGCCATGAGAGACGAGGTCGACGCTGATCAAGGTCACGTCGTGCGTTGGGGACGTCGGGACATGGTGCATGCTGCTAACAATAAGCAGTACAAGACCGTCTGGTGGCTCTACAAGAACGTTCAAGCTCCTCGGGCGATGAAGAGTGTGCTAATTAATGCAGTCCACAACGGAGACCTCGTGCTCATCGAGTGGCTCCGAGACAAGTACCGCACGCGTGGGTTTGACATAAATTCTGAGACGGAAGAGTACGAGCTGGAGGAGAGAGTCGCGGTTCGAGTCGTGGAGCCGCCTCGCAAAAGTGGGTTTGGACGTGTGGGGGATTTATCGGGGGAGAATGTGGGCGAGTTGCTGCGAGGAGATCCCGAGGAATTCATGGAGTTCGCGGTACGGGGAGGCCAGCTTGAAGTCCTGGATTGGATGGTCGAGAATGGTTACGTTAGCAACTGGTGTTTCCTGGCGGCTAGACCAGCGGTGGACTCGAATCGCATGGACATGGTCAAGTTCCTGATCAAGAAGAAACTGTTGGAAGCTGGTCGAGCGTTGAAGTTGGCAGCTGAGGCGTGCAAATTGGAAATGGGGAGGGAACTTCATCGACTGTACTGGAAGAAAATTGTTGCGTCGCACTATTATCCAGTGCGAGAATCTCTCGCGGAAGACGACCATGACCGGCTGTGGATCTCGTCAGAAACGATGCTGAAGGCAATTGGGTGGTGCGGCAGTTTGGAATTCGTGCAGTGGCTCGTCCAGACTTTCAGCACTGAAGTCAACCTGTTCGATACGAGCAACCTTCACGCGTCGGAGAAGAAAAGACTGAGCCTCGACACGGTGGCACGACGTGGAGACATTGCGTTGGTCAAGTATTTGCACGAGATATCGGTGGTGAGGAGTGCAAGCACGAGTCGTCAGACCAAGAGAGCAAGAATTTCGCGGGAATCTCGCTTAGCCTGCACGACTGACGCGATGGATCAAGCCGCGTCTTCGAGCCACCTTGACGTGGTGAAATGGCTGCATGCCAATCGGTCCGAGGGCTGTACGACGCGCGCGATGGATTTCGCGGCAGGAAATGGACACTTGCAGGTGGTGAAGTGGCTGAGTGCTCATCGTTCGGAGGGATGCACGGTTAAGGCTATGGATGTCGCCGCGAGCAGGGGGCACTTGGATGTTGTGAAGTGGTTGCATCGCAATCAGTCGGAAGGATGCACAACAGCAGCCATGGACAGCGCTGCAACCGGCGGCCACCTGAAAGTTGTTGCGTGGTTGCATATAAATCGAACCGAAGGATGCACAACCAAAGCGCTGGATGGAGCAGCGGAAAATGGGCATTTATCCGTCGTCAAATGGCTTCATAAGCGCACTAACGCTCGTTGCACGACAAGAGCCATGGACTGTGCTGCCAGCGAAGGTCACCTGGAAGTCGTCAAGTGGCTCCACCAAAATCGCGTGGGACGCTGCACAACTGCTGCGATGGATGGCGCCGCTCGAAACGGCAACCTTGATGTGGTTAAATGGCTTCACAAGAACCGTTCGGAAGGCTGCACCACTGCAGCCATGGATGAGGCTAAAACGCTCGAGATCGTGCAGTGGTTGCAAGCAAATCGAGTCGAGGGATGCATACCCAAAGCAATGGATCAAGCAGCCTCGGATGGTGATTTCGACCGCGTGTTGTTTTTGCATTCGGAAAGTGTCCAAGGTTGCACGGGAG
Organism: Phytophthora sojae; assembly: GCF_000149755.1. Lineage (NCBI taxonomy): Eukaryota > Oomycota > Peronosporomycetes > Peronosporales > Peronosporaceae > Phytophthora > Phytophthora sojae. The sequence goes on from NW_009258119.1 coordinate 545,680, forward strand.
AGGCATTTTTCCACACGCACAAAACGCCACTGTTCATGGGGATGCGAGAATGCGTCTTTGACTCCAGCCGACAACATTCACGACTGGCTCACTGAGTATTATCCGGACGAGGACGACAATGATATTTTTTCCGCTGTTGACGGAGAAACATGTTCGTCTTCTTGCCTAGTTCATCATCTTTTTAATTACAGCAGAATTTCACCACTGGTAGCGCCGAGTTGTTGAATTTTAGTTGGGTCTCTCTCTACACGCCTTTGTGAGCAAACCACGATAACAAAAACATCATTTCTCAAGAAAAGAACCGCGTATTTGTATTTTTCGTGGCCATCAACAACTGTTAACTTGCATTGCAGTCTTCAATCTGTGTGGCCACGAAAGGGGTTCGTGTATTCACACTTCCAAAACTGGATAGTGTTCCAAAAGCCATTGGCGAAGGCTCCTAAATCCTCCGAACCTAGTGATCGCCACTGCTTGTTGGGTGCAGCCTTCGCAACGTTGAGAATGCAGAAACAACGCAATCCCAAAGTCCCCAAGCCGAACTGCGTGATCCATCGCTTCGGTTGTGCATCCCTCGCTGCGTTTTTCGTGCAACCACTTAACGACTTCAAAGTGGCCAAAACGTGCCGCAAAGTCCATTGCGGCCGTGGTGCACCCTTCTGTGCGATGATCATGTAGCCACTTGACAACGCTAAGCTCTCCACTACGCGCCGCGCCGTTCATTGCCCTCGTAGTACAGCCTTCACTTCGGTTCTCCTGTAGCCACTTCACGATATTAAGGTGTCCGTTGGCCGCGGCCCGATCCATAGCGAAGGTAGAACAGCCTTCAGATCTGTTGTTGTGCAGCCACTCCACAACATTGAGGTGCCCATTCTTCGCTGCTCCGTCCATAGCTTTTGTTGAACAGCCTTCCGTTCGAAATTCATGTAGCCACTGAACCATCTCGATATGGCCGTGGCTTGCTGCGCTATCCATTGCTTTCGACGTACACCCTTCGGTTCGATTCAAGTGCAGCCACTGCACCACACTTAAATGGTTGCGTCTGGCGGCCCTATCCATCGCGGCGGACGTGCACGTCGGACCGTCACCACGCATCGTTGTTTCCGTTGTTGTTGGTTCTTCCTCCCTCTTTCGCTTTCGCGTATTAGCTCCTTGGAACAGGAACTGCACGCCGTGAAGAAACTGAACGATCGCTAGATGCCCAAGGCCTGCGGCCTCGTCGATAAGGGCTCGCTCATCTGTCGGCCTTCGTTTGAATAGATCGATGCCCTGCTCCATCGAAAATGTATTAAGCAACCACTGCACAGCCTCGAGGTGACCATTTTTAACGGCTGCTAGCATCGTCCGATCTGAAATCCAATCTGACACATTTACTGCGGGAGCATGTACATCGAGGGGTCCAGCTAGAGGATAGAATCGTTGTGACCGCATTTGTTCCCAATAGCGGTCGTAGATGCTTGAGGCAATCTCCATACGACCATGGCTAGCAGCCACGTCCATTACTCGAGCCGCCTCTACCAGTCTATTATCGAGCAACCAGTTGACCATATCCAGTCGATTCAGCTTGATTGCTCCATCAATTGCCTCATAAGCGTGGGCCACCATGTCTTTATCAAACTGCCACTCCATCACATCGAGATGTCCAGCAGCGGCAGCCATGCCGAGAACAACCGAAGCACGAGGTCGTTCATCGAGACGATATTGACCATTTAGCCACTCGAGCAAAATCACGTCCCCATTCTTCACGGCCGCTATAAACACGATAAGAATGGTGCGGCGTACTGACGCGTGGTGATACAGCCACCAAATCAATCCATTTTGCCTGTTCTTAGCAGCATGAACCATGTCGTTCCCACCCCAGCGCACCCAATTCCTTGCGTTTGGGCCCGATGGGGCGATCCCTCGAGCATCCAGCACCTCTCTGTTCTCTGGAGGTCCCCGTGATCGAGAAGAAACCGCAAAAGCACGATGTTCCCTTCACTCGCAGCGACTGTAACAACTCGTTCAGGTACCACGCAGTCGTGGAAATGGTCGAATAACCACCGAAAGACGTCCATACCAGCGTGGTGCGTCACGGCCTCTATCATGGCAAGTTGGAACTGGGAAAAGTTGTAGTGACGATCGGTGCGTAGATACTTTCTCCTGGACCATTCGCCTCCATTTCCTGGACCTAATGCTGCAGGGGACGGCGCACTTTCGGGGCTGCAACTGCTCCAGATCCGATCAAGCAAAGGGACGGAGTTGAGGCTGCAGGCACGACTTAGTGCCATCTCGACCGAAGAGTCCAGGAATGCGGACGTGGCTTGCACAACGTGAGTCAATTCATCGAACGCCGGCGTGGAGCGGAACAGCAGCGCTACGGCCAGCAGAGGGGCAGGCGTCGACGATTTTGGGTCTTCACAAAATGAGCCGTAGCAATTTTTGGCTCTTCACAAAATCAGTCCTAATAATTGTGTATACTCAAAATCTGGTTTGGGATTAGCTCATTCTCCAAAAGAGAAGAGAAGAGATGGCGGACGTCGAGCCGTTGCTGGTGGTGCAGCTCCTGTTCCAGTCGAAGCACGGGTTCACAGACCTCTCGCACGTGGTGTCTGTGAGAAAACAAGGTGCAGTTCGGTGCCCGGAGCCAGGCACATCTGAATACTATCCTCCGCCTTCCGCTCGGCTGCGAGTCACAGATGAACACTGAAGGTTTGTATGCAGGCGAAGGCTGTTGGTGGACAGCGACCGCTACGTTGTAGGATGAATTGACTTTGCTTCATTATAGATTTACAGTGCTTTTGTATACTGAATACAGTTTGCGGAGCGGCGTGTGTGCTGGTGCGGATCGAGCTCTGCTCACTCTTGATTTTGGCAGCTCTGCGAGCACTGCCAGAGCTCGATCCCCAGACACACGCTGCCCTGTCGTGGCATCTTGCGCCCGGCACGTACAGTGTTTAGACATTTCCTTTATTGCTCTTACTGTTAGCTACAGCTTACGTGTGCTTTGCCTACAATGGCACCTACACTGAGAAGTAGTCTACAGCCTGAGAGCCTGGTGACACAACCTGTGTCATCTCAGTGTCAGCTGTCTCGCTGTTCCTGGACTCGTCTGTGGAGCTGCCTGTCCACAAGGCCTGCAGGTTCCAGTCGATCCGGCTGCTGGACCGAATTTATGCCAGCGCTGCAGATTTGATGCGACACAATTCCCGTTACGGAATCTGGGACGTGCTATCGCAGATATCTCTTCACTCTTTCGTTGATTGAGGCAGTGGGTTTTAACAACTTGGAGATGGTCAAGTGGTTGTCGGCCAGATTCCAGACGTGTAGCATCACGAGTGACGTGGTGGCCAAAGCTGCGGGGATGGGCTCAACTCAAATTCTTCACTTCTTCTACGACAATGACAACGGAGCAGTAATGGAGCAGCTCCTGGCGGCTAAACCAAATAGTTTGGTGGGGCATTTTGTGGAATAGGGGGGGGGGGGGTCTCAATGGCAAGCGCCATAGCCAGTGGCCACAGCGACGTCGTGTGGTGGCTCCACCGCCACATTCCTAATGCAAGATACGACCTTACGGCGGCTCTTAAGGCGGCGATACTGGCTCAGAACATCCTAATGGCTGAGTGGCTGCTCACGCGTGGGGCCGCTAGCCCCCACGCGTGCCAAGCATTTCGATAGATATCGTGACACAAGGAAGACTTGACATCCAGTGGCTGGACGAACGTGGCGAACTTGATGGCGTTCAGGGCTTAATAGTGAAAGCTGCGGAGCATGGATGTCTCCATATTGTACGCTGGCTGATTGATCGCGATGCTGCGAGGAGCGGCATTTTCACACACCTCACGGATATTGGAGGCGAAGCTAGTCTTGCTATCAATGCAGCGGCAGTGAACGGTCATTTGGAAGTTGCGCAGTATCTATACGTACGCACGAAGGCCCCGGAGAACGATCTACAGCATCGGTTACAAATTTTGGAGCAGAGGAAGCAACGACGCACCTTGTGGACGCATCTCGGACCTAACAGCACAGCTGGCCGCGTATCGGGGAGGATAATGGTGAAAGCAACGGAAAACGGCTTCCTGGATGTCGTGCAGTGGCTGAATGCGATTTCGGATGTTGCAGTCATCAGCAACATATTTGGCTATTGGTACGCAGACACGACAGAGCTTTTTGTACTTATGCAATGGATGGGGCCGCATTTGGCGGGCATCTGGATGTGATAAAGTATTTGCACGAACTGCAGCGTTCTTTTGACGATGACACTAGAAAACGCAAGCGAGATGAAACAATCAAGAGATCCAGACCGGATTGCAGCGAAGCAGCAATGGATGGTGCGGTGCGGCTGTCGCTGGCTATTTGGACGTGGTGCAGTGGCTGCATCACAACCGGCGCGAAGGCTGTACAACTTTTGCAATGGATTTCGCCGCCACATTTGGTCTCCTAAATATGGTTCGGTGGCTGCATGAACATCGGTCTAAAGGGTGCAGTACTCAAGCAATGGACGGAGCCGCAACGAATGGACACTTGGAAGTTGTGCAGTGACTGCACAACAATTCCAGCTCAGGCTGTACAACGAAAGCCATGGATGAAGCCGCAGCGAATGGACATTTGGAGGTGGTGCGTTGGCTGCACGATCATCGTAAGGAGGGATGCACGACTCGTGCGATGGATGGAGCTGCTGAACACGGCGCTTTGAGCGTCGTCAAATGGCTCCATCGCAATCGGACTGAAGGATGTCGATGGACAAAGCGGCAGAAAAAGGTCACCTGCATATTGTGCAGTGGCTTCACTCTCACCGGTCAGAAGGATGTTCTCCCGCCAATATAAACTTCTAAATGAGAGGGCAAAATCCCTACAAGCCACAATACCTGGTTATTCATGTCGCCGCGAGCAGTGGGCACTTGGATGTCGTGAAGTGGTTGCATCGCAATCGGTCGGAAGGGTGCACGACAGCAACCATGGACGGCGCTGCGACCGGCGGCCACCTGAAATGTGTCGCGTGGTTGCATACAAACCGTACCGAAGGATGCATAACCCAAGCACTGGATGAAGCAATGTTTCTACAGCTTTGTTGTGCCGTCACAGCACTGTTGTGTGCAGTTCACGCGTTCTCCAGTGCCACGAATATACAACATTTGGCGTGTGCGGGACGTCCTCCGCAGGAAGATGAAGTTTGCAATGGATGCTGTGGACGAGGGGGTCGCAAACCCCTTCAAGGTTGGTACATTGAGTGGTGTGCCGAAGCTTGGCGGCCAAGACCATCGAAAACTGTTGGCTGCACTCGCTACATATTGCAGTAAATCAGTGCATTTGCTGTTTGCATGTGACGAGTCAAACCTTTAATTCTCAGTATACCTTTTTCTTTCGATGCATATCAGGCGTTCCTTATCGACGCACTTTACTAGTACTACTGCTACCGAGTGGGACCTCGTGAATGGAAATATGCGTGCAACGAAGGTAAAACGATCAAGCCATCTGCACCAAAGCAGTACAGTAATCTGCCCAAGTAAGGAACGCCTGATATATATAAAGACGCAGAATATATAAATTGATGTTAAGTTGAGTATACTTTTCCAATGTACTGATTTAGTTATTTCAAAATGAACTGAGGAGCAGCTTTACCTGCGAGTCCGGAATGATTCCAACAGTGGCGTATGGTCGAAGCACTAACCTTTGACCAGACATCCTCGCACCACAACAGCGCTGTCATCTGGTCGACCTCGTAGGGATTATCTAGCCCTTCACCACGCCGGTCGCATCATTTTAAGTGAGGCGGAGACGCTTGGACGGTGTGGACTTCATGGGTGGAGTGGGACTTGTGGGGCGAGGTGCAAAAGTAAAAGTGCGAGTCTACCACTACGGTACATGTAGTTTGAAGTCTAGTAAGATCGCTTAATGCGCGCCATTTTTCAAACGAGGGTGGAGAGCTGATGATTGGCACTAGATTTTTCACCTTAGTACCTCAGTACCTTGCAGTACCTTGCACATCCCCCTATCGCCACATCGACTGGAAAATAATATTAAATATGTGAGGCTATTAGTTGTACACCCGTTCCTTATTCGGGCAGAATTCTGTAGTAGTACTCCGCAAGCACTACTAATGTATTTTTCACGCGATGTTACCCCTTGGTCTCGACAACGGCACGAGGAGGAAGTCCCAGCGCCCTCCCGAGTTTGCTACTTCACTACGTCAGGTTGACAACAGGCTCTAGCCTGACGGATCAAGCTTGAATATATCTTTAAGCGCGAAGACGGTGTCCCTCGTCCCTACGTAGTGCAGCACTTCCCACCCCATGTTGGGGCAATCGTTGGCTTTGTTGAAATAGCAGAGATTCTCGTAGGTGACACCGTTGCTTCCGCAGACCGCTTTATGGCCATTGTTAATGGCGCACTGGTAGGGGCATTCTGCGAAGACTCCGGCGATCAGGAGCGAGGCGAGGACGGAGAACTTCATGGCTTCAGGCTTCGGGTGTGTGGTGGGAGGTCTTCCGTATAGGAGGCAGTATAACTGTGGCCTGTTGCGTAAATAGCAAAGTGAGTAGGACGAGGGCTATTCCCCCGCTGAGCCGGCAGAGGATATTAGTACAGCACAGCGAAAACCGATATCTTGATTTTTGTATATGATCATGGGGTTTGCTTCGCTGCGCTGCGCAAAGGCAGTCGCTGCGCTCCTGCGATAAAAAGATTCTCTCACCTGGCGAGTACAGTGGTCGGCTCGCTGGAATGCTTGGCGCTGGGCCCGCCTCCGCAGATACCGCGCGGCCCTGCTTCGCGGGCGGGGTGCCGCACGGGTCTGCTATGGCTACGCGACCTCGCAAGTTGTGAGTCGCAACCGCTCGCCTCTGTTGGTCCTTTCTCTGGCCCATGCTGCACTAACGGAAATTACCGAATAATACCCCGGGCACTATTTATTAGTACCCTCCCGTTTTCAAACTAATTCTGATAAATTACGTATATTATACAGTATTCCATGCATAAATATGCTTTCGACAATAAGCCCACAAAATTATACTTGATATTTGTATTGAAGTAACCGTGTAACCCTGGGCTACGCAGTGGGTTACGTTTTAGAGGGTACTATACGGGTAAGGGGCATTATTTGGGAATTTACGTTAGCTAAAATGGCTACCACCTCGAGCAATCCGCCGCCGCTGCTGGCCGTGACTCTGCTCTTCCGCTCGAAGCCCGCGTTCTCCGACCTCCATCACGTCGTCGATGCCGTTTCTCTGTTCCTCGACTCGTCCGTCGAGCTGCCGCTGCACGCGGCCTGCAAGCTGGCGTCTACGAAGCTGCTGAGTCGACTATGGGGCAGCAGTGAAGTTTACACGGACGGAGACAGCGCTACTATTGCTGACGACTCGTGGACACTCCGCAAGTACATCCGCAGTGACCGACACTACCGCCAGTACCAGTTCGCACTGTCACTAACAGAAGCTGTTCGACTCAAGGACATGAAGATGGTTCGGTGGCTTGCGGCCAGATTTGAGGGCTGCGAAGTGAAGAAGAGCGTGGTCGTTGAAGCCGCTAAAGCGGGGTGCTTAGACGCGTTGACGTTCTTCTACGGGAGGGACAACACCTCGGCTGACCCGAGTATTCGGGCTCGTGGGGTCGGATTCGGCGTCGAGTGGACGGGGGAGCACATGACCGCCGCAGTCGAACAGGGCCACGGGAGTGTGGCGTGGTGGCTTGGAACACACTTCCCCCGGGCTGAAGATATGAGCAGAGCCTTGAATGCTGCGGTTTGTAACGGGGACATTGCGATGGCCGAGTGGCTGCTGGCTCGAGGGGCGACGTGGACTCGAAGCGACTCGGAGCTCCAACCAGCTCACCATCTAGCAGCTAAAGGTCGAGTAGACGTCTTGCAGTGGTTGGACAGACCTAGACAACTCGAGGGGGTCGTTGGCCTCGTGGTGGTAGCTGCAAAAGCTGGTCAACTGCACGTTGTGCGCTGGCTGATTGATCGAGATACGGCCATCCAGGAAGCGAGCAAAAAGCTCTATCTGACGGCACTTGGTAGGGAAGTAAGCCTTTCGATCCATATCGCCGCAGTCAGTGGAAGTATCCGCACGGCAAAGTACGTTCGAGCTCGCGCGAAGTATCCGACGAACAGCCTTCAACGCGCAACGCAAACGCTGGAGCAGAAGCGGCAGCTCGAGATTTTCTCACGTAAATTCAGGGGCTCAGTAGAAGCTGCAGCTGTGTCGGGGAAGACGATGACGCTTGCGGCGAGGAATGGGCATTTGGAGGTTGTCAAGTGGCTCTATGACGAGTATGGCAAGGACCCGGACACGAATCTGTTCGACTGGAGCGAGCCGAACTACTTGTATCCCTCCGTGTACACTGTCGCCATGGACGCAGCTGCTCAATGCGGCCACTTGGAAATAGTTCAGTACCTGCACCAACTCTTCCAATCCATTGACGCAGAGAGCAGCAAGAAGCGGAAACGAGACGAAGTGCCCCCGCAGCCTACAAGATGTACTCACCGAGCAATGAATGGCGCCGCCGCGAACGGCCATTTGGCTGTCGTTGAATGGCTTCATCACAACCGAACGGAGGGCTGCACGACTGATGCGATGGATTCAGCTGCTGCAGGTGGGCACTTGGAGGTTGTGAAATGGCTCCACAAGTACCGATCTGAGGGGTGCACCACGGCAGCGATCGACGGCGCTGCAGCGCAAGGACATCTGGAAGTTGTGCAGTGGCTTCATGAGAACACTCGTGTTGGTTGCACAACAAACGCAATGGATAGAGCAGCTACTAATGGCCACCTCGATGTTGTGAAATGGCTTCACACACATCGGAGGGAAGGATGCACAACCACAGCAATGGATCGCGCCGCCATACAAGGCCATTTGAACGTAGTTAAATGGCTACACCGCAACCGGACGGAAGGCTGCACGACAGCCGCAGTTGATAACATCGCCGATTGCGGCAACTTGCGCATGCTTCAGTGGCTTCAAAGCCACCGTACCGAGGGAGGGACAGAGGAGGCGTTATCGCTTGCCGTGGTCGAGAACCACTTTGAAGTGTTCCTCTTTTTGAGCTCGCAATACCGGATGCGGTGCACTGATAACCAGCCAACGCTGGCGTACGAACATTTCCGCCAGGAGATTCAGGACTGGATCATTGAACACTACCCTGAATTTCGAGGAACCATTCCGGAAAATGACGAATAACTCGTTTTTACTTCTACTTCACGGAACTCTTAGCCAATTATTAGCCGAACCTGAATAGAAAAAAATGCTCACAGGTCGAAGACCTGTGAACATTGGCCCCGGCAAAAAACTTGTAACTTTCCAAAACCGGGTACCAAACCGGGTCTCTCTTTCTTAATTGTAATATTTAAGCTAATATCTGGTATCCGCCGATAACTGCTAAGATTTATGTACATTACTTACCAAAGGTTATTGTGCTTTGCAATGATTTTGGCAATATGAGGCGAGATTTGCTGTATTTATAGCGACCACCTGCTAGATTTACGATAAATCAAGGTGCATACTCGGGTGGAGGCCTAGAATTACGCTAAAAGTGCCACAATTGCACTTTTGAAAGTGCAATTGTGGCTGTGCAGCTGCAATTCTGTCGGCTTTATCCACAAGCACCTAGACACACGGCAATTATGCATAAGAAGTTGGATGTGCTGGGGATCATGGACGGTGGTGTACTGGGCCAATGCATGGCTGCTGACAGGCTCTCCCAAGTCGATATATTTGTATATATGAGGAGGTGGATTTATGCATAATTCTAGCAGGTCGTGTATCTTTTTTCACACATATTTAGGCGCAGGCTTTGCCATATTTAGCGTCTAAAATGGTGGGCAAAATCATTGCAAAGCACAATAATACTAATCGTTTATTATTGACCAAAACCTGCATTCAAACACTTACGGACGCTCTAGTACACTATGAGAGCGTCATGGCTTCGCTGAATGCGTATCAATTTGCGCCATAATCGACCAAGGTTAGCTGAAGATGAACGACATGACTTGTCTAGCTGCAGGCTGCATTTTTTTACATGTCAATTTGCTCAATACCCAATCACTCTTAGCCGAAGATGCCCAACCTCGTGTCTGTCGCCAAACCAATCAGCTCAACTCGACAGTGACACGAGCATCGTTCGTTTGAATAAGACTTTTTTCCCTCCGTTGAAGCACACACTTCCAAGGAACTGGCCCATTAGCGTATATCTCATTCCGCAATTTATCTCCCAAGCCCTCAAGTTAAAAGTTTGTTTGTTTGTTTTGTTTTTGAATTGAGGATCGTTATTGTCACTTAGCTAACATCCTCAAGTTAAATGGTCAAGATCAGCGCACCATGCGTCTCTCCTTCGTTCCGCAACTGTAGCTCTCTCGTCTGGTCGTTAGCACACAACATAGTACGAAAATGATCACAGTATACCTTACCTGCAAAATGAATGAAATAGCTCTCTCGTTGCTGGCGCCAACGCAGCCATTGGACGCTGACCAGGGTGTTATGTCACCGATGGCCTCATCAGACCAGGCAACATCAAGTATAAAGAAGAGCGGGGCTTGCCTCACAAAGGTTTGGCTGAAACATCATTTCCGTATCGATACACTTCGATGTGCGCAACTATTTGTTCAACTACGCATTCTCGGGCAGATGCTGCGGCTGCGAAGCAGGCGCAGTAGATGCCCACGTTAGAGTCAACTATATAATAAAGAGTTGGGCTGGTAGTGCCTTTTTTAAGGATTAAAAACAATACAACTTTGGGATTTACTCAATTATTAATCGTTATCATCGTCCATGAAACTATTCGTCGACCTGTGTACCCTCCCGGAGCAACGCTCCGGGTTGCCTATGTTTTAGTTGCTGTTCAGTCGAGCCTGTAAGCATTACTAAGTACCTACCACCCGGGCTTTACCTCGCCAGCAACAGCTATGAAGCTGTCTCATTCGTGCCCCCACATTTTCTCGAAGATAAAATCATAAAAGCCCGGGTATTCCCGGACTTTGGAGTTGGAAGTGGCCTCTTGGCTCATCCTCTCATTCCGGACCAGATGGAGGAACATCGTGGCTTCAAACGCGCCGTGCAGCGCGGCATTGTCAATAGCTGCAGCTGAGCAATCCCCGGGGCGATTCGCATGCAGCCACTCCATGACTCGAATGTGGTCGCCGGCGGCAGCTCCAATCATAGCGTCCTGCGTACAGCCCTCGCTTCGGTGCCGATGAAGGAACTTCACAACGTCAAGTTTACCGCCTTCTGCGGCCAAATCCATAGCCGCTTCCGTGCAGCCTTCACTGCGGTTTTCATGGAGCCACTTTATAACGTTCAAATGGCCGCTCTCAGCCGCGAAATCCATTGCGTCGTTTGTGCAGCCCTCGGACCTATTATGGTGCAACCACTTGACCACATGGAGATGCCCCATAGCTGCTGCGGCGTCCATCGCTAGTGTAGTGCATCCTACCGTTGTGTGCTCATGTAGCCACTTCACAACGTCTAGATGGCCAAACCCGGCCGCCGCAGCCATGGCATTCTTGGTACAACCTTCAGTCCGATGAGCATGTAGCCACTGCACCATCTCGATGTGGCCACTCTTCGCCGCGCAATCCATCGCACCGGACGTGCAGCCCTCAGTTCGATTCTCGTGGAGCCACTTGACGACTTCCAGGTGATTGTTTTCTGCCGCTGCATCAATCGCCTCCGTGGTGCATTCAATGCCATGGCGCCTAGGTGCCGTCCCGAACATCATCTCTGTCATGTCTCCGCTGTACTTTTCTTTCTCTCCCTAGCGAACTCGATCTCCAGCGAAGGTGCAACTTGGTGCAAGTACTTCACGACGGCTAAGTGTCCATTAGCGGCGGCTTCGTCCATCGCATGTATCGCTCTACCATCTTTAAGGGACGGTCGGAAGAGATCGATATAATAGTTGCAGCTAAACTCGAAGCAAAGCCACTGCACCACCTCCAGAAGCCCTTTCCTGGCGGCAGTTAGCATCGTTTGGCGCGAAATCGGCTTCGCTTGGTGGTCTTTGCCCAGTTCTTTCGCGATCTCGGCCTTGGTGTGGCTCAGATGTTCGGATTCCAGCTTTTCCTCCTCGTAATCCATTGGCCAGTCCACACGCGCGTTGATGTACTTGGCAACTTCGAGATGGCCGTTGATCGCTGCTGCATGGATGGCCAGACTCGCCTCCCCTCCGACTGAAGTCACGTACGGAGGGCGCGAGGGTTTGTTCCTTCTACCGAAATACATTCCGCTGTAAGAATCCTCTTCATCGCTATCTTCCTCGTCCTCCTCTTTATCCCAATCGCACTCAATGACCCAGCGTACCACATCCAGGTGTCCGTTCTCCGCGGCCTTGACCAAGACTCCAGCAGGAATGCGGTCGAACGCGGACCCGCAGCGCAGAAATCGCAGCATCCTCAGATGTCCGTTGGCCGCTGCTCCCGGTACTCCGCAGATTGGAATGCGAATACTCTGGAGGAGCCATCGGACCAATTCCTCGCCCCCATTCGCCACTGCAGCCTTCATCATGGCCGTATCATCTCTCTCGAAGTCCGTATCGAATTGATACAGCCACCTCAGCCGCCTGCCGCCGCGTTCGCCGTGTCCTTGCCCCCGAAGAAAATGTCTCGCTTGGTGAGACGAGTGTCCACCTCGCTGTCTCGCTCGTTATCGGCGAAATACTGTAGAATGTCCATCGCGCCGGCTGCTGCGGCCTCCTCCACCACCTGCATACAAACGCCGCGCTCCGGGAAGTGCTCGAAGATCCACTCCACCATGGACAGGTCGATATTCTTACACCCCCCCGTGAGAGACAGCCAGAACTGGCGCTCCATGTAAGACTCCTCCTGCAGCAGCAGGCGGCGGACAGACCAGGAAGAATGGTCCGCCAGCGTCTCCAGACTGTCCCATATTCGGTTCAGTGGAGGCAGCGACCCCAACTTGGACGCCCTCTCGAGGGGCAACTCCACGGAAGTGTCCAGGAAGACTGACACGGCGTCCACCACGTGCGGCAGAGAGTCGAAACCAAGCTTGGGAAGAGCGGGGCCACTGGGAAAACAATATGGGTACTGTGTACCCATAGTCAGAAAAGGTAACATGTCCAAGGGGTCTGGTGTATCCATAATCAGAAAAAGGATAAAGTATGTCCGGACCGACCGTCTACATATATTGTGCGTAGCACAGCCGAGCATGTAAATTCAGGTGTCGATCGGGGGTGCCCATAGCCCCTACTTTGCGTTTAACGTTGCTGCTTAAGCTCCTCACTAAGTAGGGATGTACTTCGTAGCATTATGACGACCCTGCACCAAGTTTTCAAGAAAACGATTCTAATGTCGCCAATCAGACGAGGAAGTGCACACTTGTTCGATCTGAGACGCTACAGTACTGTGTAGAGCAGCATCGTGTCGTCGCGAGACAAATGAATTTGTGTAAACGCATCTGGCAAGGTAATCTCCATTCGTGAATGCATCGCGCCATGGCCAGAACGGAATGTAATCCTTACTTTCTTTACGTGCCCCCGCGTCCTTACAACATGGACTCTTATTGTACTTAGTATCGGACTGAGTAGTGTAGGAGTTTGTCCAGCGTGGGCATGCGAGAGGTATCACCCACCCGCGCGTAACCACATTTTTCGTCGGCGTTTGCATGTGTTGACGTCATACAAGCCCATGATCTCGCGCAGGTTGCTTAGTTGCGGGATGCCAGAGGTTCGACGACCAACATGGCGAACGTGTGAGCCATTGGCTGTAATGTGAAAGGCCGGACCGGCAACGCCAACGGATGCACCGAGCAGCCGCCGGAAAAAAAGAAAACAGAAGCAAGACATGGTCGACAACTGCCGCTCTTGGTTCTGCTTTCTTTTTCGTGTAGCCAAGCGAGTTGAAGATCTGTGCGCGGTCGCCGCAAAATTGAGCAATTGCGGCCCGCAATTGCTCATCAAGTGGGCACCGGTCATATCGAGATCCTTGCCGCGTTGTTGCTTCAAGCTAAGTTATTGCTTCCTCTCAACAGTTATATATATTCTGATTATGCTTCAATAACGGTGTTTAGGTATTAATGAACACGTTTCCGTCAACATAATGACCTCTACTCAATCATTACTGAAGAATACTTACTCGGGATCAAGTCACAAGTGGGACCGACTAGCGAAATAAAACGGCCAGACTTGACCCCGTTCAACGTTACGCGTCCATGTCTGCTCAATGGCGATGCCACGGGAACCCTGCCGACCTCCCCGCGGCTGGAATTCCGTGCCGGTCCAGGTGTCAGGCGTCCGTCCTCCTCGACCTCCAGAGCCTTGGCGATCACTTCCGAATTGTAGACGCGCGTGAAACGTAGCGGACAAATGACCAAGCGCTTCGCCAATCCGTTCCCGCCGCTGGACCTCAATGGCACGGCGGCCGACGAGCTGGAGCGACTCGCGCGCATGTTCGTGCAGGACCACATCGGCCTCTACGAGCAGTTCCTGCACGAAGAGAACAGCCGCGTGGACCCGCAGCGCTGGAAGTTGGTGAGCGAGCAGGGCGCGTGTCGGGCGTACAGCGAGCGGCGAGGCAGCATCGACGGCAGCTCGAGCTCCAGCGGAGACGACGTGCCTATACACGCGGATACGCCCAGATCGAAGCTGCCTACGGTGTTGGTGACGGGTACTGTATTGGGGGATCTGGAAGACGCCATCTACGGGTACGTCTGCCCCACACTGGACCAGATGCGCGTCAAGACGTCGTACGTCAACGACCAGCTCGTCGGCGCCCACGTGCTGGCCACGATCGTGCCGCCCACACCGGAAGACCCCTTTCGAGCGGTGACTGTCAAGTGGATGGAGAAGGGCCAGCGCATGCACGTCCGCGCCGTGGTCAATAACCGGGATTTCGTGTATATGGAGTCGACTGGGGTGGATTACCTCCGTAATGGCGAGCGCGTGGGTTACCAGCTGATCCACTCGGTGCAGTTCCTCGAGACGCCGCCGCTGGATCGGTATATTCGTGGTAATATGTCCATGTGCGCGTGCTACCGACAGAAGGACCCTTTTTCGACCGAAGTTTTCATCAAAGGATACCTTAACCCAGCGGGAGGACTCATGCGCTCTATCGTGGTGCATTCGGCTGCTGCGGCGTTGCTGTCCGTGTCCAAGAACGTCTACTGCGCGCAGATGAAGAAGCTCGTGTGGACGATCAGAAATCGTCGCCTGACCATTGTTGGAGAGACGGCAGCCGAGCTAGCGAAGGTCTCGGATAAGTGTGTCACCTGCCAGGCACCACCCAAGCAGTCCATCAAGCTTCTGAGTGGGAAGAAACGGAGACGCACATGCAAGATCTGCTTTCGCTGCGTGTGTAAGGAGTGTCGCGAGGGTAGGAAGCTGTGCTTCATGCTGCCGGATCACCGACTCGTGGAGCAAGACGTGTACTTCTGCAAGCGGTGCTTGAACGACGCTCTATCATCCAAGGCACAGGCGGTAGCGCGTGACGAGGTCATTATGAGCGGTGAAGTGTACGAGTGGAGCAACACCTACGGAAGCTCGTCGAGCAACGAGCCCGTGCTAATCGACGATCTCAACGATCGTTAAAACTGGCGAAGATTCTGGACGTACATGTAGGAATGTTATAAAGTGATGGACAATAACGATAATGAAATGCTGAGCGTCACTGGCAGGCTAGTGTTAAATTAACAGCGTCGCGGTGAAGTGATCCCCGCTCAGCGTGCCTTGAAGAAGTGAGGGAACAGATCCAGTCGAAGCTGATATGCACTGCGTCCGGGAAACCGATCTTTCTTTCGACGCGGCGACCAAAGTTTGGTCCAAACCGCCTCTAGGAGTATGAAGCCTTAAGACTGGATGATTCGTGAGACGACGGCGTCCACAGTGCTGAGTGTGTCCTTCGGAGACTACCGCCGACCGAAGTTCGGAGAGAAGAGGCCGCCTTGCAATGTTCAATCCCCCTCTGCGTCCGCAATCGAATCAGGCTCGGCCTCACTTCTCGAGTTCCTCGGCAGCACCAAAAACCATGAAGTTCCCATTGCCACCCGAAACGATGCCCAAGCTGCAGTTGCCTCTCCATGATCAGCAACGCATCGAGCGCCTAGCGTCGGTGTTCGTAAATGAGACCGTCGACCAGTACATGGAGCATCTGCAGGCTGCGAGGGCGCAGCGCAGGCCGCGGGTCTGCAAGAAGCGCTGGAAGCAGATCAAGAAGCGCGGCAACATGACCGTCTACCAGGACCGGAATGCAGGCGAGAGCGTGAGGCAGAAGATGAGCTTCCGGGCGTTGCTGGAGACGCCTGGGGAATTGGTCAAGACCCACGTTGTCATGGGACTCGGACACTGTGAGGGTCTCATGGAAGATGCCGTCTACGGGGCCATCGCCCCGACTGAGGAGCTCATGATGGTCAAGACCGCGTACGCTTCGGACGGCGTCGTGGACTGTCGAGTTCTATCTTCCATTATCACGCCCACACTGATGGATCCACTGCGCGCGCTGCAGATCAAGTGGTGCGTGAACGGCTCGGCCCCCATGATCGTGTCCAGTATGGTGCGCAAGCGGGACTTCGTCTACGTCGAGTCTTCGGGCATCCTCATGACCCAGTCATCGGCTTCAACTTCCTGCACTCGCTCGAGTTTGAGGGTGTGCCCGACTTGAGCCATCTGGGCCTCGTGCGCGCCAACCTGAGCATCTGCAGCCTCTTCAGACAGCGAGAAGAGGGCGGCGTCGAGCTCTTCCTTCAAGGTTTCTGTGACCCGCTCGGCGACATGGCTGCGAGTGTAGCCATCTTGACCACGGCGGAGGCCATCCTGAGCTATGCGGGCGTGGTGCACTGCAGGCAGATGAAGAAGCTCAACTGGGTGCTGAGCAAGAACGCGGCCGTCGTGTACGCGCAGGAGCCCGAGGTGTGCTGTGTATGCCACAAGAACCAGAGCAGCAGCCTCCTGCCCAAGAAGCACTGCCGGATCTGCAAGGGCCGCGTGTGCCACTCGTGCCGGAAGCCGCAGGAGCTCTGCTTCGTGGAGCTGCACTCGAGGACGGTGCGCAGGTACAAGCTCTCGTTCTGCAAGGACTGCGTCAACGCGGCGCTCTACCACAGAGCGCTGGAGATCGCGCACGACGAGCTCGTGGAGGAGAACCCCATGGGCGCCTACGAGGTGGACCAGGAGTCCATCTCATCCATGTCGTCCTTCCGGTCCTCGTCGCAGTCCGATCTCCGCCAGTTCTTCGCCGCGTAGTTGCCGTCTAATGATGCTGCTATGCTGCTACGTATACATGTACATACCGTTACCTACAGTCTACCGACGTGTACTTGGACAGGCATTCCAAGCAGTCAAGTACCTTGCAGACAGCTTCAACTCGGACCGATCAGAGAGAAGCAAGGCATGCATGGCGGGCGTTGAAGTTTGCGAGCTTAGCAGTGAGCCACAACATTTATGATGACACATCTGTACCGGTATCCGCGGGTGCTTGGAGATACATGTACATGTGGTATTGTGGGGGTTTAGTTATAATGGGGTTGCCAAAAAAGGGGCCATTTTGGAGACGGGCGAAGTCTTTATGAAGAAGTTTGTATGGAGTGATTGATGATCGAGGTAGGAAAGTACTCATTCCCATTTTGTACCACCCCCATTATAACTAAATATGGTAGGTAATCGAAGCGGCGCTACGCTGCCATGATGGAGACACACTGGATGGCGACAGCAGAGGGAGGTGCAGATCATGCACGCGCGCGGGTCAGGCGATCACGGTAGCCGTGACGAGCTGGCGATGCAGCAACGCTGACTCAGACCTGTCAACGCCCAAAGTGGAGTTGAGACGGAGCTTGGGCTTGGGCCGCACAGAGTCTGCAACGACTCGCCGTCACGGTGGCGACACCGGTATTATAGAGGCTCGACGTTATCGTCCTCAGGATGGGGGCAACGCACCCTCGCCGAAGCCGCCACCGCAGACTCGGCGGTACTCCCCATCGCCATCTGGGCATCCGCCGCCTGACGTACAGCGGTGCCCTTCTGCCTGGTTTAGCGGAGACTTTGGTCGGGTCTCACGTAGCGTGGCACTCCCGCGTTCACTTGGCCTTCTGGTGGACGGGCGGGGGCGGCGCGCCCGCGTTACCGGCCACCAAAGTGACTGCATTCCCCCTGCATTGTTCATTTCGACGCTGTGTTGAAGGCTCCATGCGGTTCCCGCTGCCTGCCGACACGTTCCCGACTCTGTCGCTGCCGCTGGACGACCAGGACGCGCTCAAGAACCTGGCCACGGCCTTCGTGGACGACGCGCTGGTGGAGTACCACGCCTTTCGGAACGCGCCGCTCAATGGCGTGGTGGACGACAGTCGCTGGAAGCTGCTGAAGAAGCGGGACGGCCTCACGTCCTACTTGGACCGGGAGCTGGGCGACCCCGCGGCCACGCGCACCGCTGAGCGCGAGAGCGTGGGGGGTATGACGTTCTCCAAGAAGCTGCACGGCGTGCTGACCGTCGGGACGATCGATGGCTCGCTGCACGACCAGATGTACGGCATGCACCACTGCAGCATGGAGCTCATGCGCATCAAGTCCGCGTACATGGACGACAAGATCGCGGACGGCAAGGTCATCTGCGAGATCAGCCACGCCACGCCCGAGAGCCCCGTGAGCGGGCTCTACATCAAGTGGAGCGTCTCGGACTTCGCGCCCGCCATCCTCCGCCAGATCGTGCGGCCACGAGACTTTGTCTTTCTAGATGGTACTGGTATCATCAAAGATCCCGTCACGGGCGAGGAGATCGGCTACAGCATCATGCACTCGCTCCAGATCCCCGGCATCCACGAGCTCAAAGAGTATCAGATCGTGAGGGCTACCCTATCTATCTGCGCGCTGTTTAGAGAGAGGTCCTCGGGGGTGGTCGAGGTCTTCATGAAAGGCTTCGTGGACTCCATGGGCGACATCCACACGAGCGTCGCCATCCCAGCCACAGCAGAGGCGCTCATGTCCTACCGCAAAGGCGCGTACTGCGGCCAGATGAAGAAGCTCAACTGGCTAGTGAAGACCAAGAAGACGGTCATGCTCGACCAGCTCAGCGGAGCCTGCTCGGTCTGTCAACGCACCGTCAAGAAATCCGCAGCGTGCCAGATCTGCATGAACCAAACGTGCCCCGCCTGCAGCGTGGTCCAGAAGCTGGCCTTCCTGTCTCCGTCGCGGAAGATCGTGAGGAGGAACATCCCGTTCTGCATCCGCTGCATGCGCGTGGCTGCGCAGGCTGACGGGCTCGAAGTGGCCTCCGAGGAGCTGCGGCGACAGAACCCGCTCGAATACTTCGAGATCTCGTCCAGCGACAGCGCGACGCCAGCCTCCCCCTCCAACTCGACTCTACCCGACACCCAGCGAGAGTTCTTCGGCTGAAACACAGGGAAGCTACAGTCCAAAAGTTGCCGTCAAGGGTTCAACAGGATGCCAATTTTTATCAGCGTAAGTAAATGTATTAACTTGTTAACCGAAGCCCATTGCTCCAACCTTACTCTGTAGCCTGTTGTTGCCGCCTAAAGAACAGGTTTCCAAGAGTACGACCACAATGATGAAAGTTGGCCCCGCTGAAGAAGTGCGATACTTTCGAATGGAGTTTGGCCATCCGAGGAGAGGAAGAACGGCGAGAACCCGCTGGAAATTCACGACCACGGCTGAAAACCAGGGCTATGCATTCCTTTTCGACGTGGATGCATACCGATGCGCGGCACAGTACAGGTTGCTGCTCATGATGCGCGAACGGAGCTCTTGACAGCTGTGGTGGAAATCTTGTGCCCGAAAAGCTTCCTGGATGTCTGTAGTGTCGGGAAAGGAGCTTACCGCGCGCATGCAGAAGCTGGCTGGCTGCTGAAGACTGAATTTTTATCGGCAGATTGATGAGGAGCGTCCAGTTGCAAACTTGTTGTTGATTCTATCGCACGGAAGGTGCAGAATGAAGCGGCTTTGGATTCCGTCTCCAGTCCTTGTCGTTATTTTGCGTCGGAGCTTCCGACGTTGTATCACGCCGTAAACGGACGAGTTGAAGGATTTGTACATGTGTGGATGGATGGATACATGCGGCTGTCGTGTCGTGGCGATTTCATCTGTCTCCCGAGCGCTCTGGAGTGGGAGCTTCAAACACGCAGGGACTCGGTGTGGGGCCACTTCACGAAGCGAAAGCGCGACGCTGAAGATCTTCCACAACCCACCAGCGGACAGCCACAGTACATTCAAGCGAGCAACGCAGAGATTGGTGCCCGAAATTCGCGTGGATTGACGGAACCACGGGAAACCGGGCCATCTGGGGATAGGCACAACGTGGCTTGGCGCGCATTACTCCTTTCGATTCGTGGCAGGTTCAGCTCCACTGGAGCCTCCTGGTGGCTGCTAGGATGCGCTTTCCGCTGCCTGTCGACACGTTCCCAGCGCTGAAGGTGTCCGAAGAGGACAAGCTGGAGATCCGAAAGCTCGCTGATAGCTACATCCACGAAGCTCTGGAGCAGTACATGGACTTCCGCATCGTCAACGGGGGTGAGCTGAACAAGGAGCGCTGGAAACCAATCAAGACCCGCAAGGGGGTGACGGCGTACCGAGATTTGGGGACGACGGACTTAGCGTCGTCTCGACTCGCACCGAAGGAGAAAGTCGGCTCTGGCGCTGTGACAGCCTCGACCAAGCTGCAGGGCGTGCTGACAGTCGGCACAGTGGACGGCGAGTTCAACGACATGGCCTTCGGACTGAGCAACGCCAGCACTGAGATGCTCAAGATCAAGTCGTCGTACACCAACGACAAAATCGCGGACGCCAAGGTACTAGCTGCTGTCGTGGAGCCCACGCCGACGGAGCCTGTTCGCGGGACGTACATCAAGTGGAGCGTGTCCACCGGCGCTCCGTTCATACTGAGGAAACTCGTTCGACCGCGGGACTTCGTGTACCTGGAGTCCATCGGCATCCTGCAGACCGAGTCGGGCGAGCGTATCGGCTACAGTTTGCTGCATTCGCTGCAGATTCCGACGATCCGCGAGCTCTCGGGGTTCCAGATCGTGCGCGCGAACGCGTCCATCTGCGTGTTGTTCCGACAGAAGTCTCCGGGGAAGCTCGAGCTCTACGTGAAGGGCTTCGTGGACGCCATGGGCAACGTCAGCTCTTGTTTAGCGCTCTCCGCGACTGCAGACGCGCTGCTGTCGTACGGGAAGGTCGTGCATTGCGGACAGATGAAGAAGCTCAACTGGCTGCTCAAGACCAAGAAGACGGTGATACTGGACCGCAACAGCAGCGACTGCGTTGTGTGTAAGGATACCGCCCACCGACCCAGATGCTGCGACGTCTGCTTGAACACCGTATGCGCTCGCTGCAGCGTCACCAAGAGGTTGAGCTTCCTGTCGCCAGCCTCACGCCGAGTTTCTAAGCGCAGCGTGTTGTTCTGCGTGTGCTGCTTGTTGGCAGCATTGAAAGCCGACGCGCTGGAGATCGCAGCCGAGGAGCTGGTGCGTCAAAACCCGTTCGACCTCTACGAGGCGTCCACGAGCACGCCCTCGTCCAGACTTGTGTCGCCGTCGAGCACCACGCCACCTGACGCCACCTCGGAGTTTTTCGGTTGAGCTCATGAGCTGGGCTAGGGCCGTTATCGTTCAGTGTTATTGTTGGTCTCAGCTCATAGCTCGGCCGTTTCCGTCCCCCCCCCCTTCATTGTTGGTAAGCAGAGGCAGCTAGCGACGATGCCGTCGTCGGAAGGTGACGCTGGCGATGTGCTGGAAGTTGGAGACCATGACGACGGCAACAGCAGCTCCTCGTTCTCGTCCTACGACTCGGAGGAGTTCGGTCTCGTAGCGCGCAAGGGCTTCGCGCGCATGTACGTGCTGTCTCGTAATATGGCGTCTAAGGACGAGACGGAGGCCAAGGGTGAGTCCTCTTCCAAGCGCGGGGGCTGGAACCTGCTGTATGCCAGTGGACAGCACTATTTCCGCGGCCCGATCGAG
Organism: Phytophthora sojae; assembly: GCF_000149755.1. Classification (NCBI taxonomy): domain Eukaryota; phylum Oomycota; class Peronosporomycetes; order Peronosporales; family Peronosporaceae; genus Phytophthora; species Phytophthora sojae. Next base: position 567,555 of record NW_009258119.1, read on the forward strand.
CTGCCGGAGGACATTCAAGTGCGTGACGAAGCGGAGGGAGACAACAGTCGACCTGCCACCTTCTTTGAGAGCATCACGCGGCAACATGAAGGAGGCGTGGAGCTTGCCGACATTCCGAGGCTTCTGCCGTTGCTTCACGCGCAACAGGACTCACTCACTGCAGTCGACGACGTGGTGGAGCTGAGCTCGGGACAGCGAGACGCCGTGTACCAGATGCTGGAGGTGGGCGAGTTCTTCGTGGAGGAGCTGGCCAAGCCCCGCACGACCGCGAGACTGGAGCTCGGCGCGCAGGAGCTGCCATGGCTCGCTGAAGCGACGGAGAAGAATAATCCGGCCTTCTTCGAGCTGCAGACCCACCCGAACACCAACAACGATCTTGCAATCGCTGGCGTTCGGCTCGTGGTGATGAAGCTCGTGGTGCGGGGGGTGCTGCTCGACATCATTTACTCTCGAGACTCGTACTTCGCCACGTTGAGGGAGAACGCAGAGGAGATTGCGCTCGAGGACACGTTCGTGCCCAATGTTGCGTGCGCCGGTCCGTGCTACTTGGTGCGGCGATACAGCGACGAGGACCTCAAGCAGTTGTTGCTGTGGTGCCCCCTCCCGAAGGAAGCTCCGTCGTCCTTACAGCTGAAGGCGAGCAGTCCTAACGCAAAATCTCGTCGAGCTCTTGCAGCCAACGACACGCAACTCTACTGTCTGATGGCCAAGCGCCCGCAGACGAGAACGAACGCCAAGAAGAAGAGGACGACGCGAGAGAAGGAGTTGAAGAGGAACGAGGAGGATGGAGACGCCGACGATGAATCGGGTGACGTCGTGGACGACGCGGTGGTGTTCCAGTTCAACCAGTTCGTCTACCACGGCAGCGCGCAGGTCCCCACTGCTATGATGGACGACCCTGGAGCTCTCGCTCGACGCGGGTTCCCTCTCCTCCGCGCTCAAGCCAGTGATCTTGCCTTTGCTGGAGTGTATGAGGAGATTCTGGGCCCTGGAGGCGAGCATGAAGCCGAGTTCCCTCGCACCCAGTTCCTCAGCCGCTTCGCCACAGTTCATCGTCGGTTCAAGGATGAAGTCGGCTCCGTGTTGCTCGATCTCCTGGTCGGAGCTCAGAAGTGGGTCAAGGAGTTCATGAACGAAGTTCCAGCCGCGAGCGGTGGGAACGAGCTCATCGCCACGCACTTGGCGCGTTGGCTCGAGGTGGAGGACGGCTCCGAGTCCTTCTTCGAGCTCGAGCTCGCGCGCGGCTCAGTCTGCCCTTTTGCCAAGACTATAGACGAAGACCACGCGTACGGAGAGCAGCAGCCTTTGGACTTGCTGATCTGGAAGGGGATCGTACACGACGCGCTGCTCGGCGTCATCTATCGGCGTGGCAGCTTCTTCATGACGCTGCGTCCGGTTGCCGAGTCTTCGGACGTTGTGAGCGACGGCGTGCTGGACGACGATGCATCTGCTCAGCTCTTCGCCGGCGTGCCTCCGCACCTCAACAAAGGGCGAGGATATCTCGTCCGTAGACTGCCAAGCACAGCAGGAACGCCGGCGTGGCTGGCTGGTGCCAAGCTGTTGCTCTGGCAGACCAGTCACAGTCTCGACCGAGAGGAACAGGACGAGGCTCAGATCCAAGCGAGCGAGTGCAAGACGCCGTGCAAGGACTGGTTCGAGGACGCGGACGCCAAAGGTGATGCCAAGGCCCAGTCCAAGCCCCACGCTCTTCGTCCAGTGGAGCTTGCAGGTGACAAAGGCTCCAGCGAGACGGCGAGTGCACTGCCTAAGGAGGACAAGGTGGCGCGCCCTCACCACCTCTCGCGTCTCTCGACCAGTGAAGCGCTGCTAGCTTTACAAGCCAAGGCACAGGCGGCACTGCAACCTGTGCCCTGGGACCTACGCACGGGGCGTCCGCTCTAGTGACAGATAGTCTACGGAGGCTAGAGCCTCGATAAGCCATGAAACACAGCATGAAGCTTACTAGTTGCTTTATTGAGTTGTCGTATCGCCTGTGAATCTGCCTGTAGGACGCAGTAGCAGTGTTGGTAGTCGTTGTAGAACTTGCCTAACGTCCAGCATCATGTCGTCGTGAGTAAGGAGCTCTCTCGCACTCAGCCCCGACACGGCTGCTAGGATCTTTGAGACGTCCTGCTCGGGCATCGACGCGTCTGCAGCGTGGAGACTCGCTCGAAGATCATGCAGCGAGACCATGAGCGCTCCTGCGTCTCCAAGTGGCTCATTGATCTCCAATTCTGTGGCATTAGGCTGCACTTTCCGTCGGATGTGGAGCTGCACGTGCTGCCGGAAGGTCAAGAGATCGTCGAGACGCTGCATCTTCAGACACTCGGCGAATTGGCACTTAACCTGCGGTTGAACCGACCGATAAATCGCGTCCGACTTCGTCTTGGAGCTCTGGTTCGTGCTCACGTGCGGGTGGTGTGCCAACAACGCTGCGTAGTCGACCTGCGGGTGACCACGTAGGTCGAGGAGTAGCGCTCGATGCAGTTGACTCAACGCTGCGTCGGATTTCCACGGGAATGTCAGCCGTAGAGTCCGTACTACGTCTGCGAGCGAGACTCGACCTGGAGGTAGAACGGCGTCGGCCACTTCACTACTACCTGGTGTTGTATTGGAGAAGTGCCGGTCGTGGTCAACGACTGAGAGGGCTTCGTGTAGTCTCGCGAGCTCTCGAGTTTGATCCCCACGCGCTTCGACCGGGAGTTCCTGATTGAATACGAGGTGGAAGAGTCGACAAGCACTCGACTGCGAGCTGAACTGCTCCAAGCCAGCCAGGAAATTGTACACGAGCTCGACTCGATCCGCGCGGTTGTCTCTTGACCGCTGTAGGAACCGTTCGAGTGCCATAGTAAGTAGCGACGACCCAGAAGCAGACGCCAACGCAGCTTTCGTGCCGTCGTTTGTACCGGAGCTGAACGACGCGCGCGTGCTGGAGTGCCGGTGCTGCGCCACGCGGAGCTGCTCGTCGAATTGGTCCCAGACCTGAGCAAGAAGCTGCTCGATCCTCACGCGCGGGATGAAGAGGTGGCGCACAAAGCCGTCGTGTTGCAAGTAGCTCGGCACGTCTTGACCCATTCCTCGACCCGCTAGAAAATCGACTCGCGCTTTGGTGAAAGCTGCGGACGACGTCACCAGCTTATCAGGAGTTAGGTCGTTGAGCGCGAGCAGCTCTGCCGGTTCTGTGAGGAACACCAGTGGACTCTGCGCGTCTCCTTCAGCTTCTCTCTTGGCAGCTAACAGAGCGAACTGCTGCTGCTGAACTTGTCTCAAGCGCTGCGTGATCGTCCCAGCAGTAGCCTCAATACCCTCAGGGATCGTTGGTGCACTCGCGATACCTGTTAGCAACTCCGAGAGCTCAAATTCGAGGCCAAAACCATCCAAACCTGCCACGAACGCGTGATTTAAGGCGATATGCTTGCTCTCTTCGCTGTCTTGGCTTGATTTGGAGGTGTTGGTAGGAGCAGGAGACCCTGATGCAGCAGTTAGGGCCGTGGAAAGCTCCTGCAGCTCGCGACTTAGTAGTACGATGGTGTTCTTGTCCGCGGCGACGTGCTCTCCATTCCCCTGCTCCTCCAGCGCCGCCACCGTCTTCTTGAGCTCTGCAAGTTCGTCACAAGCGTGATAATACCGCGCTGTAACCTTCTGCAGCGCCCTAGCGTCTTCCAGAGAGCGCTCGTGGCCAGCTCGTAGACTTTCATCGTGTCGACGGACGCTGCTAGCTAGCGCCAACGTGGATCGTTGGACCTCTGCCAGCTTATTCTCCGCTTGGATGACCTTGCCCTTCTCAGCCTTCAGCGCCGCATTGAGGCGAGCGTTCTCAGCCGCACTCGCAGCCAGCATCGCCTGAGTCTCTGCGAGTCGGCGCTTAAGCGTCAACAAACGCGCCTTCGCTTCCGCACTGCTGGCGCTCAGCTGTCGAAGACAATGCGTCTCCACACTCTGCAGTCGCGTGTTGAGCCCCGGCACCATCAAACTCCGAGCATACAGCGCCTCCACCGCGTGTTCGTACTCGTCACGGATACGCATCAACACCGGCGCGTACACGTTGAAGCCGTCGATGAGTCTGTTGAGTGCCTCACGAACGACCTGAAGTCTCCGTAGACTGGGCGTTGACGCCTTATTGGGGGTCGAAGACTCTCGATCATTCTCTCCGTCCAGCTCGACCTGGAGGAAGGTCAGTAGCTCCTGCAGTAGAGCTGGTCGAGTTCGACTGTCGTCCACGAGCCGCGTCCGGGTGTGGAGCTTGCGCACTTTTGGTGAGATGGGCGAGAACGGGTCGAGGTCGATGGTTGAGTCCGTTTGGCCTCGCTTGTTGGGGCTCCCAGGCGCGAACGTAAGCGGCCATGACGCGACTTCAGCGGCTCGTGGCGGATGATGGTGATGTGGAGGCTTGTCGAGGAATTTGTTGGCTGTTGAAGGAGATCTCGGCTCACGGGCACTTGTCCTAGGAGACTCGTTGGTTATCGGCGGCAGGGAGGAGCTGGTGCTTGTTGTTGTGCCTTTAGGTTGTGCTGGGCGTCGAGGTAGCGGACTGGCAAGGCCGATGGCAACGAAATCCATGATTGGGGATGGCGGCTAAAAGGAGGAATCCCATTCAGGCGAGCGGTCGTGCCGAACAACCGTTACTCAGCTTTCCTGCTTTCATCCAAGCTGCGGAAGACATGGGGAACACGCTCAACCTCGAGTGCTCGGATCCGATAGTGAGCGATGACCCGTTGCTCAAGGTGCGCGCAGCGCAGCTTTACTCTGCTTTGTTGTGGGATAACATGACTGACAGTTCTTCGGACGAATGAGTAGGAATACCGAGCAGGTAGGTTGGAGAGCTTTATGGGACCATTTCAGTGACGAAATTAACCCAACTCTTCTTTATGGGCGTGTTAATGATCTTTGATAGCAACCATCGACGACTTCATGGAGGCCAAAGAGAGCTTCGACCACCTGCAAGCAGCTCTGGGGGACAAGATGACGGTCACCCCGGAGGAGTTCGACGAGGTCTTTTCGCTCATCTGTCAGGATCCACAGGAGCACTTCGCGCTGTTCGACTCATGGGAAGTCGGCAAGGTGGTGTGTTGCGCGCTCGTCCATTGAATAGAGGTCTGATACTTCGTCGAGATCTCATCAGCATCTTGTACACTGTTGCTTGCAGGTGGACGTGATGGAGGTCTTCGCGGTGATCATCGTGTATTGCGACGCGATGATGGAGGAGAAGGTGCCTCTGCTCTTCGATCTCTTCGACTTTGACCACTCCAAGGAGATGTCACAAGACGAGCTGGTGCTGTTGATGCTGTGCACAACCCGAGGACTGTGTAAGGTGGTTGGGATGCCTCGACCTGCCACCGACAGTCTGGAAGCTCTGGCTACTGACGCTTTTGCCCACATCGACGCTGATCGCAGTGGCCAGATCTCACTCGAGGAGTTTTCCGACTGGGTCCTGCACGAACGCAGCGCCATGGCGTACCTGGCAAAGTTCGCCAACACGCGCGTGATCTACGAGAACCAGGTCCAGTACGACCTGATGATCAAGGAGGTCTGTACAGCCTTCATGAACTTCGCTGAAGTGGATCAATCCGACGATGCCAAGGACAAAGAAGGCCAACAACCTTTGCTGTGCTCCGAGGACTTGTGTGAGGAAATGATCCAGCGCTATTGCCCCGCAACCGAGAAGCACGAGATCGCCTTCTTGCTGCGCACAATGAAGACCATCATGAACAAAAGGAAGGGTGAGGCCAACCAGCCAGAGGATAGCGCCGACAAGGCGCACACCATGATCTCGATGGACGCGTTCTTCCTCGTTGTCTCTCCGTACGCCGCATTCCTCGCCGCTGACGACGACGGAGAGCACTCAATCAACATCAAGGAGCTTAGGATCCTCATCTGGCTGCTTCGAGGATCCGAGCCGAGCCAAGCGGTGGTCGACAGCTTCATGAAGTCGCTGGATGACAACCGCGACGGCTTCCTCAGCGCTATGGAGTGGGTCTCGTACGCGCTTGAGGCCAACAAAGAGACCGGCAGTCAGTCGTTTGCGAACCAGATCCACCTGCTCTTTGCCACCGCCGACCTGAACGGAGACGCTGTGCTGTCGTTATCGGAGCTGGAAATCGGACTGAGATCCATTTTCGCTGATCACTTAGATCGTGTAGAGCCGGCGCCTAAACCAGAAGCCGCTGCATCGCCCGAGTCAGCGTGGGAAGAGCTCACAGCCCCGGAGCGCGTGGAGAGACGACGCAAGTCGCAGTTTTCCTCGATTACCAGTCTCGTCGCGGAGCTGGCCAAGGAAATCATGCAGGAGCTCGACGCCAACGAGTCGCAGCGTATCGAATGGTACGAGTTCCGGCAGCACCTCGACTACCTCGAGCAACGTGTGATGGAGATGAAAGCCTACATCCAAGAGCACGTATTAGACTCGGAAGACTGAATATCTCGAGATAAGTTGGCACTATGCTTGCGCTCTTCGAGCACAAGGCAGCTCAAGAGCAAGATAGAGACTATAGGTAATGAAGAAGTTGATATAAATGGTTTTTGTTGCTCCTCATCGTTGACTTACCAGCCTACGACGCCTCCAGTCCTGTCTTGCTCGACTTAATGGCCAAGCCATAACGCACTTAAGCCCAGATCTTGAGTAGCGTGTCCCAGCTGCCTGTGCACAGTGCCTGGCCGGCCGGGTTGACGCCGAGGCAAGATACACGGTTCTCGTGTCCGGCGAGCTGATAGATGTGTGAGCCCGTGGTGCTGAGCACGTCCCAGCAGTAGCAGTTGTAGTCGTCGTAGCCGGCGAAGAGGAAGCGGCCCGACTTGGAGAAGCTCACGGACGTGATGCCGCACAGGATCTTGTCGTTGCTGAAGTTGTTGAGCTCGCCGTACGCGCGGAGGTCGAAGAGGCGGCAGCTCGAGTCGTCCGAGCCCGTGCCCAGCGCGTTGCCACTCGGGAAGAAGTCGACCGAGTTGATGTCGGACTCGTGGCCCTGGAACGTGTGCGTGGTCTTGCCCGTGCGGATATCCCAGACCTTGGCCGTGGAGTCGCACGAGCCCGAGATGAACATGCTCGGGTTGTGCGGGTTGATGCTCACGGACATGACGTCGCCCGAGTGTTCGCGGAAGGTGGTCTTGACCTCCCCGCTCTCGACGTCCCAGAGGATGCAGTTGGAGTCGCCGGAGCTCGTGACGATGCTGGCCTCGTCGATGAACCTGCAGCAGCTGAGGTAGCCGTCGTGGGCCGCCAGCTCCTTGGTGGCGCGCATGACCTGCGCCTGCGACAGGTGGAAGATGCTGCAGAGGTTATCGAGCCCCCCGCAGGCCACCATGTTGCGCTGCTTCTGCTCGAAGGCGCAGGTCATGACCCAGCTCGAGCGCAGCGGGATGGCCTGGATCTTGTTGGTCGTCTGCGCGTTCCAGACGATGAGCTTGCCGTCCTGCGACGCCGACACGAGGCTCGAGCTGTCGCCGCCCCACTGCATGGCGTAGATCTTGCCGAAGTGGCCCTTGAGCAGCCTGCGGCACTTGGGCGGGGCCGGAATCGGCTTGGCGCCGGCGCTGGCGTTGGCGCTCTGGAAGCCGCCGTCGGCCTTGACCTCGCGCGTCTTCTCGATCGTCTCCTTGAGGCTCTCGCACTTCTTCTTGAGCTCGGCGGCGTCGGCCATGGCTGAGTGATAGGAGAGGGGAGGACTTTAAATTAGCGTTTGCTGGCTACAGGCGTCGGGTGTCGGCGCGGGGCGGCTCGATGCGTAGCTGAGACGCAGGCGCAGCTCGGGGCGGAGTTTGGGGCGCGACAGAGCTCGGGGAGGCGCGGGGCGGGGAATGGCGCGACGCAGCGGGCGCACTTCCAGCACAGCCCCCGGTGACTGTTGGAGGTATTTATAACTGCTGCGACGCTTGGGTCGAGAATATCTTCCATGGAATGCGCGCCTGCGATTGGGCGGGCGCCGGGTGTGGGACGAGCGCGGATTGGAGGAAATGGAAGAGCAACAATAGCGGTACAGTGTGCGTCGCACTGGGCAGCGTCGGTCGATTCGCTTGCTATGCTTGTGGACACCCGAATACATGTAGTGCATCGAATTGAGTTGTACGCCTCATGTGCTTTTATAGGGATACATCCAAGTGCACATTGCACTTATTGGTGTGAGCGCGTTCAATAGGGCTCCTTACTGCAGTACATGTAGAGATCAATAACGGAGGAGGATCAGACTTATCTATTTAACTTTACTGTTACAAGATGTCTGGAATTTCCTAAGTCAGGATATCAACGCCGGTGTCGTCGTGCGATCCCTTGCGGTGGTGCCTCTTGAAGCGGTCGCGCCAACATTCCTAAACAGAGGAGCAGGCGCGTGCCTTGTATTTTGGTGTGTGGGTGCCAACGTTCGCGTCGCGCCAGTGCCCTCAATTGCTGCAGCCCAGTCTTCCAAAATTCTTGTTTACTTCCTTGCTGCGTAACTTGCCCCTGCTGATGGGTCACCCGGTTTCTTTGGATCCACAGGACCGTTATACAAATGGAACTGAGTATCCACCACACTCGGTTCCACTCGATCACGTACGCCTCCACTTCGTCTGTGAAGGTTGCTTGCAGCCTAGCCTGCATCACCGACGACAGTTTCGGCGGCGATCTTGACATACAATTCGCCTTGAACTTAGCCAGATCATGCTGTTGGCAGCGTTGCCCAGTCCAGTGCGTTACTAGCGCTTCCCAGCACGTATTCGCACAAGGACATTCCCAAAAGATGTGAGCTAAGGTTTCCTTGTGTCCTTTGCAGCTCGCCAGCTTCCTGCAGCTGTTGTCAGTTTGCCGTCCGTCAAAGTATAGATTTAGCTGTGAGACCGCCAATCTGTAGTTGACCCAGGCTTGATACTCTGTGATCGCGTTTCGGTGCCTCCACAATTGGTTCGGGGTTTGCTGCAAGGCCTGCCACAGCTCGTCGTCGTGTTTTGCCCTTGCCTCGAGTCTGTTGACGACTTTGGTCAGCGCCGGAGCGAGCTCTCCTTTTGCTCGTGCAAACGAAAGTTTCTTCAACGCTTGGTCTATTTTGTGGCTCGACACTTTGGGTGGTATGGACCACGGAAACGCATGCAAGCTGGGGTGTGCTTTGAATACTATCTTGTTCTCTGCGCTTCCAATCTGGGGAACGTGGCCAGATCCTTTTCATAGTCCTTTGGAACCGCTGTGTCACCTGATATTTGCCAATGGAGCCCGTTCCTGGCTTGTTCCATCACGATGCGGCAGGGTTCTGCGTCAGCCTCCACCTGAGGTTTCCCAATTATTTGACCACGCTCTTCTGCCATCCAGTTGTACTGATGTTCTAGCCGTGGCGGCTGTCGTAGATGTGCTGCTTTGCTCACTTGAATTCGCCCCCCGATTTCAAGTGCTGGAGATCCCAAGAGTATAGCCAGCGCTCACCTGCTTAGCTTCGGGTAGGTATGATGCTTGCTTTCCGCCTCTGGCGAGGGAATTAGCATCGAGTAGGAGGTCAGGCCAGTCCGCCGAATTTCCAGCTCGGCCAGAGGACACACGAGTATCCTAGGATATTTCTTACGTGTTAGCATGTTTCCGTTGCTTTCTCGGATCCATGGGTTTTCCGTCCACAGGTATGTTGGCCAGAACTCCACAGTTTCTTCCGGCCACACCCATGTCTGAGGCTGAAGAGGGTCATATAGTCGTAATTCCAAAGTATTTCCAACCCTCCATCCGATTGAACTTCGCACTAAAGTGTCCATCTCGGCCTGTAGACGTTCTTGGATTGCATTCTCTGTGTTCGAGTCGGGTTTGAGCCTTGCACCGATTTGCGCTTGCATTCGCATCCCGGGGACTTTAAAGGCCCTGCATCTGGGGTTCGGCGGGTTGTGTGGGGTTATCACTGCGAACCCTTCTTCATCGGATGCTCGGAAAGCCCACGAGCGCCACGCCGAGAAATATCGGTCCTGGTTTTGAGTGAGCCAGAGAATAGCATGCTTCATCCGTAATGCTTTGATTGCCACTGATATCGACGCTAACCCTACACCCCCTGCCTTTTGGGGCGTGTATAGGAGCCTCGGATTCAATATATGACGACTGGGGTCACTCGATGTCGAATGTCGCCAGATAAATTGCTTTTGGAGGTTCAGTAATTCCTTCTCTCCCCATTTCGGTAGGTCAAACACCGCCGCTGTAAAGAGAATGGCTGGCAGCGCAATGACATTCATGATGGTCACTCTCAGTGCAACACTGGTGGCTAAATGCGTCGCGGTCGCCAGCCTTCTCCGGATATTGCGAATTCGTACTGCCCAATTGTGGTGCCCTAAGTCTCCCGTTCCAACGTAGTAACCAAGATACCGGATTGTGTCTCCATGCTGGAGAACTGGTATGCCCTCATAGGCCTCCAATTCAATAGCCGTGTTCAGGAAAATCACTTTACTCTTTGTTGGTTGTACATGCAGACCCGATAACTGGCCAAACCGTTCAATAATTTCCATGACTCGCGGTAACTGCTGCGCCTCCCGCAGAAACACAGTTGAGTCGTAAATGCCGAAAAAATATGGGTGAGCGTCGGATCACCGGGCACCGGAACCCCTTGCAGGTCTGTATCTTGCGTAATCGCCAGCGCCAATATTTCCGCCGCCAAAATAAACAACAAGGGTGCTAAGGGGCATCCTTGCCTGATGCCCGTTTGTACCGCCGTAGCTTGAGACAATAGACCATTAACTAGAAATATAGCTGTGGTCGAATCATGCAATCGCCTGATCATATTCACAAACGCCTCGGAGAAACCGAACCTGAGAAGAGCGAGAAACAAAAATTCCCGCGCCACCGTATCGTAGGCTTTGCGAAAATCCAAAAGTAAAATGATTCTGCTCGCTACCGCTGCGAGGTCTGGTTCGCCTCGCGCGGTGGCCAGTATGGCCATCATCATCATGACAGTCTTCATCATCTGTCTGTCGTGCACAAATCCCTGTTGGATTTCTCCAATCGGTTTGCCTAAGATCTTTTGCACTCTTTGTGCGAGAGCTTTTGCAAAAACCTTGTAACCTGTTTGTAAGAGCGAGATAGGGCGGTAGTCCATGGCGTCCGCTGAATCACCTTTTTTTCGCAATGGGATAATTAGCCCCTCTAGGAAAGACGCCGGGGGTTCTCCACCTTTCAGCAGCTCATTTCTGTGGTGTAGTACCCCGCGGAAGAAGTGGGCGCGCCGGGCGCCGGAGGAAGATGGCGCCGGGACGCGAGTGATGGACTTCGACGCGGCTGATGGAACGCGACGCGGATTAATGGGCGCGACGCAGGGCCGAGCTCGACGGGAAAGTCGGCGTGGGTGATGGGCCGTGAGACACGGTGCCAGAATCCAGTGCGACGCGTAATCATCCGACGGGTCGACCAGCGCACCCGGTTCTGCAAAACGCGCCGACCCTAAACCCCGCCGAGCAAAACGGGCCGACCCTAAACCCCGCCGACAAAACGCGCCGAGGTAAGATCTTGATTGCGCCACGCAAATCAGGTTGAAGGACGGCAGTGCAAGCACGACAGAAGTAGGGATAGACACACAACGATAGGCTTAGCAAGCAGTAGTACGGAGTAGCCAGTAGCTAGGGCATAGGATAGGGTAAGGACTCAGTCCCGAAATTTCTCTGAACCACAAAGACCTCCCGTCTTCTCCGAGGTTCCAGGGGAACCACCAAGCGCCGGCAAGTAGAGCCGCCTCGATTTCGCGCCCCCCCCCCGTCGTTTGCTGGTTCGGGTGCTCACCCCCCCCACAGACCCGTGCTAGAACAAAGGCACGTTAAACGTATACCGTGTAGGTGGGCGCCCGATAATGCGCTGCCTAGGCGAAGGACCGCACTGGCCTGATAACCGCCGTGCACAAGACCCCCGTGTAGGCCCGATAACGCCACACAAGCCCCAGGAAACGCCGGCCCGATAACGCCGCACGCCCGACGGGAACGCTGAGGAAACGCCGGCCCGATAACGCCGCACGTCCAAGGCTCGACGCCCTACGACAAGGAACAAGCGTCAACACAAGAACCCCCAACTCCGTAGCCTGCGAAGACTTGGGCCTGTATTTCGAAGATACGCTACTCCAACAACCGGGAATAATTTGCTCGGCGCGACCGCTATCCAGACGCGCCGAGTTTGTGCGAGATCGCATTCGCGAGATTTCTGCGAGGGCGCTACTCCACATTTCCAATTTCGACTAGCGCTGGTGCTAATACCGCTTGAGCGTCAATTACGAAACCGTTGTTTAGGCCATCAGGGCCCGCCGCCTTGTGCCTATTCAAAGCTGAGATTGCGTCCAACACGTTATTGGCTGCATAAGCTTCTCATTATCTTTCGCTGTCAGACGTCGCTCTGGTGGAACGTTGACGAACGGTCGAATTCGTGGGGTAGTTGCGAGGCCGGGATCGTTCTATGGCTCCTCCCTAATATTGGTTTCCATTCAGATGCAAACTTGTCTGCAATCGAGGCATGGGGCAGGAACGGTTCCCCATTGATCTGTCGAATCTCTGTAACAGTTTGACCTTTTCCCAGTCAGAAATTCGTTTAAACTTCCATCGTATCCGTTTCGAAGTCCGCTCCATACGATTGCCCGCTCGTATCATATGCTCAGCTCTTTGATCTTCCATCTTTGCTTCAATCAAATCGTTTCTCATTAGGAGCTGGGCCCGTGCTTGGGCATAGAGTTTCGAGGCATACCTGGTCGAGCGCTGGCGCTCCCTCCGTCTTACCGTCTTTTTACACTCCACACACTTTGTCACTGTTCGATCCCAATCTTTTACCCCTGTCTCCTTCCCTACTTCGTGAAGAATCAATTCCTCCATGAGCGCCATGCGAGTCTGTTCAGGCTGGGCTGTTTGAAATGGATACTGCATCTTCCTCACTGCCTGTGATCTCATTGTGCCCCACTTACTGTCTTTTAACAGAAGTCGTACCATTTGATGGTCCGAATAGAGAGGTGGTTCTTCAACCGAGACCCATTGCACCACTGTCGTCCACTGCCGGGGTACGTAAAACCTGTCGATCCTATAGAGATCAATAACGAATGCTCGGCATGCTGCCGTCTTGCCTGAACAAAAAAAGACTTCAACAATAGACTGTTGAGAGGTACACTGTACCACATATTGAAGGTAAACTAGCCAATAGGAGGTGGACAAATAATGCTATATGGATCATAAGGTTGGTAATGAGTAGATATGCTACGGCAACCTTTTCAGTGGAAGGTCAAGACCGTACTTACACAGGATCATTTCTATAGTACCTTCTTTTCTATTCGACTTTCCGAATAGACAACCTCAATAACTTTGATGATCGTATTCGACTTCATTCATTGACTCGGGATGTCGGTGGTTTGCAGTGCTGGGTCCTCTTTTGGACCTGGCCTCCCCCATTGATGAACGTCCGCTGTCGCTATTCTAAGGCAGCGTGAGTGAGTGGAGTGATATGGGAAGCTATTGATTTTCTATCTCTCTTTTTATTATTTTTTACCTTTGGCCCTTAAAATAGCATTCACAACTACAGAAGTTTGCGGTGGAGCTGCTCGACCTGCGCGACTTGAGGGCAAACAGCAGGCGTCGTCGAAGCTGCTATGGTGTTTGTGACTGCGAACCTAATCTTCCTTCTCTCTACAGTATTATTGTCATAGTGAAATAGCACCCTGAAATGTGGTGAAGAGAACCTTTCTTCCGTATATTGCTAATTGGCAACCACGAAATACGAGTAGCTCTGTATCCGAGTACATGTAGCTCAACCTCGAATGTTCAAGTTACCACTGAATGGATATTAGCGTGCTGTCATCTGTACTGGACGATGAAAGGTAACACGACTGAAAAATATTTGGGCCCTAAGCGACTAAACGTGGCACGAGCAGCTCGTCGTCTTTCGGTGTGGTTTCTCGAATTAAAGGTAGTTGCCAACGATGCAGCCCTGAATCTCCTGGTGGAAATGTTGGTACGCCACCGCTCACTGGTTATGGGTGGGGCATTGTGAGTTCAAAAATATCATGAGTGGTGACAAGCGATAAAACTTTCTCTATTTCTCCCTCGGTATGGTGACTTTGAAGCCATGAAACACGTGCAACTCGCCGCCAGCGGCGATCCCATCAACTGCAGCTGTGGTGCAGCCTTTTATCCGCATAGAGGCCAGAGAGCGCGAGCTTCGAGCGGAAGAGGAAGGCCACAGATAGCAGCGGTGAAAACAATAGAGAATACCCTTCAGCCCTTTTGCCTGGGTGATGTCCATGAAAAGAGAAATTAATCTGAGGAATTCGTTGGGTAGAGATAAAAACTTGTACTTACAGTAAATAGTATAGCTTTACTATAACTTGGAGTCAACATTGCGCATTTATTGGCTTCTGCTCATTCCATTCGTGATCTTAGGTTAGCAACGGACGGAGCTACACCCTGCGGGCAGTTTCGCCCTTGTGACCACATGAAGTGGTCCACTTCTCATTCTTATAATTAGCCGTGTGTCTGGATAACCGACGCTGATAAATCCCCGTCATGGTGACCTAAGTACGAAACCGGCCGCAGATTATACCTCGTCCGCTACTAAGGTAACCTTTAGACACATTGGAACGACTCGTACAGACCCCTCTTCATCGTCTAGAGTCTCTACTCCGGGATGGCGTGGCTGCTACTACTGCTCATCACAACCACCTGCTGCATCAAGCTAGTCTCTGCCGGGGAATACCCTGCCGGTTCCTTGGCACCTGTCTCGATTCAGCATGGGTACAGGAAATGGAGAGCGAGCGCGGCATCTCCAGCAACTTGCTGGCAGCAAGTCCCGCGACTCCAGCGGCAGACTCGTGCACCCGTTTCTCCAGCCTGCGCTCAAGTATCCTCGATACAGAGTAAGCTTACAGCAGAATTTTGCATGCTGTTCTGGTGGTTAATACTGGAGCTAATGGGTTTTTGCCTCCCTATTATCTTAGATCGACGACCCACGGACGTCTTCCGTGACCACATTCTCTGATAGTTGCATGCCTGAAGGGCACGTATTTTACGGTGCAGATCACGACGCTGACGGCAAGACTCGCGGTGAGGTAAACGGCACGCTAGTGTTGGACATTGGCGACTGGGACACGCATTGGCTTGCATCGCTGGTGCTTGCGATTCTCGCGGAGGAAGTGGTGCGTATATACTATTCAATTCAACACTCCAGGAAAAATAACGCCATTTTGATGCAGAACGGCTATAAGGTATCGATCAGTGTGGGCGGTGAAAGCAGCGACGGTCTTCAGCGAAGACAGGTCTGTGCACCCCAACGCACGCGAATACCGAGGTCTGGATCTCCAGCTCCATGTGAAAGTTGAAGGCCTACACCCACGACAGCTACCGAGTTGGTGGAGTCAGGTACTACGGGATTCAATGACCACGGACGGCTGGATGCTTCGCCGCCTGCTCGAGAACAAGAAGCCAACTACAACTTCTAACTTCGAAGATCTAAGGCGGAGGGAGACAGCACTTAGCGTTCGCACTGTTGTTCGTAAACCAATTGATGTTTTTTTTTCTTCATGAAATGGCACTGAAGTTTGCTTCTGGCTCAGAATAAATCCTACGAAAGCGGAAAAAAAACGTGACCCTTTCTGTCAATATCAAATAGGTGAGTCGGAACGTGTTCAAGCACCAACCACACGACGTCACAGCGTCGGGACGACACTGCACTCAGGATGCAGTCGCCACTCCAGTCGACGCGAAGACCCACGTCTCGAACTCCGTCCATCAAGCTACATGTATTGTTACATTTGTGAAAAAAACTGCAACATTTCAAAGCACCCCTTTAGCGCAGCTTGTGATATCAATTCCAGATCTATGAAAGGTGCCTTAACCCTTTGAAACGGTACAAATGCAGAACCGAGACACAGTGTGTAAAATAAAATAGTTATGAGCTAATCAATTGTATTCAAGTTACGCTCCTGTACCCCAACGCAGTAGCGCCTTCACCAATATTTTTTGGCGGTGGACCTATGATTACACACAAAGCCTCAACTGGTGAGCATTTTCCAGACGTCGTCCGATACACGAGTGGGGTAGTGCTCAAGGAGCCAACGTCCGATATCACGACTCGGTGATTTCATCCGAGCTGGTCCAGGTGAGCACCCTTCGCTTCTGACTGGGTGCAACAGAAGCACGGCCTCGAAATGGCCTCCCATCGCGGCATTATCCATAGCTGCAGCCGACCATTTGTCCGGGTATTTTTCATGCAGCCAGCGTAGAACTCGCACGTGTCCATGCTGAGCAGCCTTGGCTACCGAAGCTTTTGAGCAGCCCTCGGATCGGTTCGTCTGGAGCCACTTCATCACATCCAGGGCTCCGCTGCGTGCGGCGCCGTCCATCGCCTTGCTGGTGCAGCCTCCGTCCGTGTGCTCATGCCGCCATTTAACAACTTCAAGATGACCTCCGCGGGCTGCTCCATCCATGGCCTTCATGGTACAACCCACTTTAGTGTGCTCGAGAAGCCATTTCACCATGTCCAGGTGGCCGTTAGCCGCTGCAGCGTTCATTGCATCCATAGTGCAGCCTTCATTCCGGTTCTGATGTAGCCATTGGACGACTTCCATGTGACCATTAGCAGCCGCACCATCCATTGCTGCAGTGGTGCACCCAGGTCTTGTAGGCTTCTCCGCCCAGGAATTCTCTGAGTCAGAGAACACCGAGTCTGCACTTCTCATCGACTCATCGCCCGTGTCCGCACCATCTTGATGCTCCTCATCACCTGCAGCTTCTTGACAGATTTCGTGCAAGTACTTGACGACGTCCAGGTGCCCGCCCACCGCAGCTGCATCGAGTACACTGAAGTACTTGTCGTCCTCTTCTTCATACATCCAAAACATTTCCATCCCGAGCTTCACACTGAACTCCGAGTACAGCCACTTGACGACGTCAAGATGCCCATTCCTTGCCGCAGCGAACATCGTATCAATCGAAACTGCGTCCGCGTCGAACATGTCCAGCTGACGGGAGATATACTTCAGCGTCCGCCCGGAGTCGCCCTTGCTCTCGCATTCTTTCTTTCTCCGTTTTGGGAGTTGCAGCCCGGTCATAGAGATACTTGGCGACTTCCAAGTGTCCACCGATGGCAGCGGAATTCATGGCAAGACCACCGTTTCCTCCCAAACTGGTAATTGGAAAGTCATCGCCGAATCCATGAGAAGGATAAAAGCCACCCCACTCGCGTCGTCCTCCTCTTCGTCATAGTCGCCACCGCCACTTTCCTCGCCCATATCCTCGCGATCTGTGTCGATAATCCAGCGCACAATGCCCATGTGGCCATTTTCCGCAGCCCTCAGCAGCGTTCCAGCACTGGTCTCACTGTCGTAGTCGCCCTTCTCACGAACATACTTGAGCATGTCCAAACTCCCCTTGGCAGCAGCTTCTTGGGTTCCCTCGCAGGGCGAAATATCAAGTTTCTTCTGCAGCCACTCGACGAGGGCGACATCTCGACCAGCAACCGCAGCCTTCATCACGGTTTCTTCTTCTCTGTGGCCGTGTGCGTCCTCGTAGAGCCACTTGACGACATCGCCGTGGCCCGCACGAGCAGCTTTAGCCGCGTCATCGCCACCCCAGCGGACCTTTCGTTTGCCACTATCTTCCTGCTTCATTTCGTCATCATTTTCTTCTCCCTCATCGTTGTCGGCATTGCTTTCTTTGAAATATTGCAGAATCTCGAGGGCGCCAGCTCCTGCGGCTTGCATCACGACACTTCGAGCCACGTAACACTCTGGAAAATGGCCAAACAGCCACTTGACCAGTTCCAAATTCTGGAGTTTGACCGCCTCAATTAGAGACAACGTGAACTGGTATTGTCGGTAGTGTTTTTCCGAGCGGAGGAAGCCGCGGATGGACCAGGAAGTCTTCGGATCTTGCTCCAAGTCGATGGAGCTGTCCCAGATGCGGTCTAGCAGCCGCAGCGAGCCAAACCGGCAGGCTTTGTGCAGTGGCAACTCCACGGAGGTGTCCAAGAAGAGCGACACTCCGTGCGGCACATGCTCCAGCGAGGAAAAGTCCGCTCTAGCGTGGAAGATCTCGGTCATGACGAGTAACGGGGAAGGAAGTGCAGCCATCTTGGCAAATAAATTGAAATGCAAAACAATACAGTACAGTCAAACCTGTTTGTATGATCCTCTCTATTTGAGCCATAGGCTTTGTCGCTACCAAATATTTCACTTATTTTTTGTATGATCTCTGTTTATATGCATACAAGGTATATGAGTCACATTTTTGGGGACCAAATTAGGTCTCACCTGTTTATTTGATTCACACTGCTCACGGCCACACACTCTTCAAAGCACCACTGCTCAACACTCAACGCCTACCGCAAGCCTTCTTCGCTCGCCATGTCTCCTCGCACCTGTCTGACGCTAGAACAAAAGCTCCAAGTGCACCTAAAGCTCAAACAGAATCCTGGCATGAACAACCCCATGCTCGCCGAGTGGATCTACGCAACTTTCAAGGCCCGGGTCAGCCGTGCCACGCTCGCCCGACTGCGCAACCTGCCTTCTTCCTACTTCAGCCACGTCGACCTGAGTGCGACCAAGCGGCGCCGAATGAAATCCCCTCTGTTCGAGCGGGAACTGAGGGAATTTTTCTTTCAGAACGAAGCTAAAACGGCGATGGCGGACGACGTGCTCCTGCTGAAAGCGCATGAGCTGGCGGACTGCTTAGGCATCGATGCCACGCAGCTCCGGCTAAGCAACGACTGGCTTCAAAGCTTTAAGAAGCGCAATGGGATCCGCTCCCATACGCTACACGGCGAAGGTGGCGCTGTAGAAGCTGATGAAGTGCGAGATGCGAGGCTAGAGCTACAAGAGTTGGTGGCGCAGTTTACACCCGAGAATGTGTTCAACTTCGACGAAACGGCGCTTTTCTATCGCTTAGCGCCTAATCGAACGCTAGCTACGAGGGCAAGAAAAAGGAGAAGCAACGTTTGACTTTGGCCTTCTGCTGCAACGCGACTGGCTCCGACAAGCTCGACCCAATAGTCATAGGTACGGCCAAGAACCCGAGGTGCTTTAAAAAAGGAACGGCGATTAAAGGTAAACCTATATTGTACAAGTCCTCCAAGAACGCCTGGATGACATCCGTCATTTTTGACGAATGGCTGCACCTCTTCAACATGAGAATGGCGGCCGCCAATCGCAAGGTCCTACTTCTAGTCGACAATGCTTCATGCCACAAGATTCTACGAAACCTGACTGATGTGACTGTTCACTTCCTCCCTCTTAACATGACATCCGCCGTACAGCCGCTGGATGCAAGTAAATATTTTATCTATATTGTGGTGTAGCCTAAACTAACCAACTCTATTACGGTGTTTTTTTTATTCAGGTATTATCCGGTCGTTCAAGGCTCGGTACCGAAAGTATTTTGTGCGGTGGTGTTTGGATGCACTTGAAGCTAACATTACACGCAAGCTCAACGTACTGGAAGCTGTCCAATTCTCCATTGATGCTTGGGCGGGTGTGACGCCAACGACAATTACAAATTGCTGGGTCAAGACTCGCATTTTGAGAGGAAAGATGCTAGGATGGACCCGTGCTGACACGGATTACATTGAGGAGGTATCCAGCAACGAGATGGAGGAGTTAACGGCGATGCTATCGAGGTGGGAGGGCGCTGTTAGCGCTAGTGAGTATCTGGCAGTGGACGAAGACGTTCCTGTGCACGAGCCAGATGTGCTAGTGGACGAAGCGGCAGGAAGTGATGCAGTTTCGCAGGACGAGCAGGAGGAAGAGGAGGAACAGGAACCCGCAGTTCAACCTGCCATTGCTCTGAGACACTGCATGGAGCTGGCTGCATTTCTGCTGCAATGCGGAGAGCAGACTGACAGAGAACAAAGAGCTTTACAGACCGTGACCGCTTTGGTTCGAGAGACTACGGTGAAGGCAAAGCGGCAGCGAACTATGCACGATTTCTTTACGTGCACCACATAATTTTTTTTAACTGAGTCCATTTTATATGAGTCAATGTAGTAGATGGTCACCAACAGGGCCTCATATAAACAGGTTTGACTGTAATTCTTTTTACATAGTTTATGTCACGTCATATGTATCAGAATGATTGCATAATCTGCGGGTGTAGCATCATGTGAGATCTTGGCATCGAGCTCGCTCGCACAAAAACGACAGGCAAACTGGTATCCTAATTCCCAAAGCAGCTCGTTACGTGTATAGAGCACATTTGAAGCTGAAGCCCTCAATGAAGTTGGAGAAAAATAAACTGTTAACTTATTAAGGATATGCTCTCGTTTGTAGCTCACCAGTCGACTGTGACCGCGCAATATTTCTGCTGTTGGTTGCATGAACTCTTGTCTGATTCCAGCCAGATTCACCATCGACACCTATTCGTCTATCCCGTTGCGTCTTGGAACTCGGCATGGCGAGCGAGGACCCAATCGTGGATTTCTGGAGTACCGTTGTCTTGGGTCGCTGCCGCACTCTCTTCAGTGCACTGTTGGTGGCATTGAAAGTAAAGAAACAACAACGCCTCGAAGCTGTCGTTTACAGCAGCAAGATCCGCCGTCGCACTTGTACAACCCTCTCCACGATGAGAATGTAGCCATTGCAGCACAGTGAAATGCCCCTCGCTGGCAGCGTTGTCCATAGCTTTTCCCGTGCAGCCCTCGGATCTGTTGACGTGTAGCCATGTGATGAGACTGAGCTCATTGTATTTTGCGGCCTGATCCATTGCGCTAACCGTACACCCTTCCGACCGGTTGGAATGCAGCCACTTCACTACATCAAGGTGACCATTCGAAGCTGCATCATCCATGGCTTGAGTCGTGCAACCAGCGGTGGTATTCTCGTGTAGCCACTTCATAACCACCAGATGGCCGTGAGCTGCAGCGCCATCCATGGCGCGTGTTGTGCACCCTTCAGATCTGTTGGAGTGCAACCACTGCACTACTTCGAGGTGTCCATTTGATGCAGCGTTATCCATCGCTGCCACTGTGCAACCTTCAGAGCGATACGCATGCAACCATTTCACAACATCCAGATGCCCTCGTCCCGCCGCGCCATCCATAGCGTCCTTGGAACAGCCCTCCGACCGGTTCTGGTGAAGCCACTGGACAACACCGAGATGTCCATTAGCTGCGGCATTCGTCATCGCTGCCTGCGTGCACGTTGGACTGGATCGTGGCCTTGATTCATCTCGTTTACGCTTCTTCGTGCTCGCGTCCATCGATCCTTGCAGTCCATGCAAAAACTGCAAGACGTCCAGGTGTCCATTCGACGCTGCAGCATTCATCGCAACGGTGGTGGCCGAGGACTCTCCTTCAGCCTTTCGACCATAGTCGAATAGATCAACTTTGGGTTCCTCGCTGTACTCCATAACTAGCCACTGCACAACATTGAGGAAACCCTTTTGGGCAGCCCAAGTCATTGTTTTTCCGGATACAACTGTAGCCTCATTCCACGCCCCAAGCTGCGAGAAGAGCTTTCGTAGTTGGCGCCTCTGCCCAAGGTCTTGCAGTACAAAGTCGATATCATCTTTTGGGGCGGTCGAACGAGCACGGAGGTACTTGGCAATCTCCAAGTGGCTGTTGACAGCGGCCGTGTGAATAGCGAGGCTCGCCTCCCCGCCCAGATCCGTCAAGCGATACCCACTACCCTCGTCTTCATCATCGTCGCTGTCGTAATTGGTTATATCCCGATCAATCAGCCACCGCACCACTTCAAATTGCCCTGCTTCCGCCGCCTTGACCAGCACTCCTGCAACATTCTCCACCTGATCCTTGCTGTCCAACCACTTCAACACGTCGAGGTCTCCCGTTGCCGCCACTTTGTGCGCAATGCGGAGCCCAACTCGTCCCTCAGACCATTCATATCCATGTTGAATCAGCCACTCCGCCATGGGAATGTCCCCGTTCTTCACTGCGGCTTCAAGTGCACCACGGCGGTTGTTAAAGTCTCGGAAGTGGGTATGTGCCCACCATACAATGTCGTTCCGTCGACTCGCCACTGCAGCCCGGAGGAACTTCCCCGTCCACTCCACACACAGCCCCGCTCCAGCAGCTCGCACAGCTTCATCCAATGCAAAATTGCCTTTATCGTGGAAAAACTGCAGAACCTCCTTGCATCTTGCACTGGCGGCTTTCACCACCACTTGAGCTCGGACCGTGTAACCCGGAAACTTGGCCGCCAGCCACTTGACCATCTCGACATTTTTTAGCTCAATTGCCTCGGTCAGAGACAAAGTGAACTGATATTGACGATAGTGGCGGTCGGTTTGGAGGAATTCGCCCAAACTCCAGGAATTGTTGGGGCGGGGGAGTTGACTATGGGCCCAGAGACGCTCGAGCAGCTTGAGCGAGTTCCGCTTGCAGGCCTCGTGCAGCGGCAGCGCGATGGACGAGTCCAGGAAGAGCGAGACGGCGTCCACGACGTGCGGGAGGTCCGTGAACTGGCCCTTGGCGCGGAATAGCCACGCCACGGCCAGCAACGGAGGAGGAGTTCGGGCTGGCTCGGCCATTTTGAAGTGCAAGAAATAATAGAATGCGTTTAGAACCCCCTGGGATAGAATAGTAAAGTTATACTTATGAAGAGGTTGCCAAATTCACAGGTCGAACGAAGACCTGTGCTTGACCCCGGCAAAATACTTATAACTTTCCAAAACCCGGTACCAAACCGGGTCTCTCTTTCTTAATTGTAATGTTTAAGCTAATATCTGCCGGAATCGGGTACCCGTCGATAAATGCTAAGATTTATGCACATTATTTACCAAAGGTGGATACTGATCGTTTATTACTGACCAAAACCTGCATTCAAACACTTACGGACGCTCTAGTACACTATGAGAGCGTCATGGCTTCGCTGAATGCGTATCAATTTGCGCCATAATCGACCAAGGTTAGCTGAAGATGAACGACTTGACTTGTCTAGCTGCAGGCTGCATTTTTTTACATGTCAATTTGCTCAATACCCAATCACTCTTAGCCGAAGATGCCCAACCTCGTGTCTGTCGCCAAACCAATCAGCTCAACTCGACAGTGACACGAGCATCGTTCATTTGAATAAGACTTTTTTCCCTCCGTTGAAGCACACACTTCCAAGGAACTGGCCCATTTGCGTATATCTCATTCCGCAATTTATCCCCCAAGCCCTCAAGTTAAAAGTTTGTTTGTTTGTTTTGTTTTTGAATTGAGGATCATTATTGTCACTTAGCCAACATCCTCAAGTTAAATGGTCAAGATCAGCGCACCATGCGTCTCTCCTTCGTTCCGCAACTGTAGCTCTCTCGTCTGATCGTTAGCACACAACATAGTACAAAAATGAGCACAGTATACCTTACCTGCAAAATGAATGAAATAGCTCTCTCGTTGCTGGCGCCAACGCAGCCATTGGACGCTGACCAGGGTGCTATGTCACCGATGGCCTCATCAGACCAGGCAACCTCAATTGGTGACTTTCGGTTCCTGAGAACCCACCACGATAAAGAAGAGCGGGGCTTGCTGGTTACCAGCCTCACAAAGGTTTGGCTGAAACATCATGACACTTCGATGTGCGCAACTATTTGTTCAATTACGCATTCTCGGGCAGATGCTGCGGCTGCGAAGCAGGCGCAGTAGATGCCCATGCTAGAATAAACTAGAGAGTTGGGCTGGTAGTGCTTTTAAGGATTAAAAACAAAACAACGTTAGGATTTACTCAATTATTATCCATTATCATCGCCCATGAAACTATTCGTCGACCTGTGTACCCCCCCCCCCCCCCCCCCGGAGCAACGCTCCGGATTACCTATTGGTTTATGCGAGCTTGACAAAACCTTGTAATCACGAATGGTATTGGATCTGATCAGCAAAGTGCGTCATTCTTGAAGTTGCTGCCAAAACGACAAGAGTCTCCTACGCATCAAGTTTCCTGTTTGACGATGCGTCTAGGATTCGTCCTGTTCGCAGCTGTAGCCAGCCTTCTCGCAAGCTCCAACGCTCTCTCAATCTCTAAGAAGAGTGAGAGCTCTACGGTTGCCAAGAGCCCGCCTGGAGTCACCCGTTTCGTCGATGGAACCATACCGTCCACCCGATCACTGAGAGGGCAAGACCCCGCGAGCGAGGATTCCGACGATGAAGAGCGCGGTGCAGCTGAACTCGAGCGTGTGGTCTCAAGTTTGCCCAAAAAGGCTCAGAGTTCGGTTTCCTCTCTCAATATATACGACGAGATCAAGGCGCTCGAAGCGTATTATAAACAGCTTCAAGCCTCGTACATGCCGGTGTTCAAGGATCTTGCGCTAGTTAAGGGGACTACTCCTGAGCAGGTCGGCAATAAGCTGGGCATGTGGAAAAATAATTCTAGACCATGTCGATGGATCAGCTGAACCACGACGCAAACTTCCACTTTTTCAAAGAGTACAAGAGATACTGGGACACGTTTGACAACAAGGAGCCGGCGAAGCTCAAGCGATCGGTCTCTAACCTGTCCTGATCCCCCCTCACTTGTAGAGTGAGTGAAGAGCATTTTTGCGCAATAGAATGTTCAAATGAGAATATCATCATTGAAAACCAGCTCGCTTTCGGCATTACATGTACTACCATGCAACCTTCATCTCGCATCCGATGCAGCAGCAGCATGATCCCGCTGTACAGCCTTGACAAAGGCGTTCGTGACAACGGATAAAAGGGCATTTGCCATGCTAGTCATGCAACCTTCTGACCGATCTCTGTATAATTGACGTCGTGCATGTGGCCTTCTCGTGCTACGAGACCCATTAAGTCCATTGCAACTGGTGAACGACCTTGACGAAACTATGCTTCCTTGCATTTAGTATCTCCCACTCTCCTGACCTCGAGGACGACCACCCTGCAGATATGCCTGAGTTTTATCGAGATATTATCATTCATGGTGTGTTTCCCTCTCAGCATTGTTGTCCTAAGCGTTTTGCATCGTACTTACCGATTGTGAAAAGCGAGTTGATCATTAATACTTAGAAGAAGAAATTCGACAGGAAAAACGGTGAATTATGCTCACGGAGAGAGAGGTAGCTGTAGCTGTAGAATGAGCTAGGACGGTAGGTTACACTACACGAATCCGTTTCGCTGAGCGTACAAATACTGGGCCAGGGCTTTGGTGTCCGTCTTGGAAAGTCCGAAGGATTGTTTTGCGCTTTTGATGAAGCTCTTGAGAGAGGTTTTAAACCCTCGTTCTTCATCGTCGTCGTCGTCTTGATTCGAAGTGTCAGCAGGTTCAGCTTTGCGCAGGTGTCGCGTGCCCTCGTTTAGAGTTGTCTCGACGTCGTGGACCATGTCTGGCGATGCCATAGTCAGAGTCGCACCCTCGTTGGAAGTGAGCGCGTTAGTGCTGCTCTGTACTGCAGCCGCGACAACGAACGCGAGAAGGCAGGTCAGACGCATACTTGACGTTGCCTTTGAAGAGTTGGAAGAGGGGGCTTGAGCGCAACCAGGAAAATCGGAGAATAAGCTTGTGTTCATCCTACATGTTTAAGCATTCGATCGACAGATTCAAGAGCCACGCATACTTACAGATGTAAGATGAAATGAACGTGCACGAATTCTTAGGGACATTGATTTGTGCTAAAACCACTTTTGCTGGTAATCAAGTTCGGTCGAGTTGCATCTTAGAAAAATCAAGGTACTGTACCATAGTGTACAATCTACTGTAGGTTCATTCGATTGTTTAATTGTATTCATAAACATTTGGCATTCTGATAATTGAAATCTATGACAGAGTTACAGTGTAATTGTCCACTTTGGCCTAGACAACCACAGGACCTTCAAACTTGTAAGCATTTGGCTCTGAACTTATTGTAATCATGAGCATAATTCAGGAGAGATTTTCGCGACGGGACAGGCTACCCTCCTCCTCGCTGTGCTGCTGTAAAACAAACGACAGAGGTCACAAGACAAGGCCTCACTCACCAAACATATGCCAGACCACTAACACTGATTTAAAAGGTACATGTGTCATTGGATATCTTGGATATATTGAACTGCCAGTTGTGTCAAAATGAAATCTACGCTGCCCGCAACGCCGCCAGCATCGCATCGCGATAGTGTTCCATCAGCCACTGGAAGATCTCGGACATGAGCAGATCGTCTTTCTTCATTACTACCTTGCAACCTTCATCCCGCATCTGGTGCAGCAGCAGCATGACCTCGAAGAGTCGCGGTCGGCACGGCGTAGACCAGCAAAGGTCATTTCCGAAAACTTCACCTGCTGCACACTTGCGACTTCTACACGCTCCTCATAATGAAGGCCCAGATCGTCCTCGCTGCTCTCGCCGCTCTGTTGTTGCCCGTGTAAGCGCCTGTCGATGGCTGGATCCATAAACTATGTTTCTGACCTCTGCCTTCAGTCAGTCATGGTGCAAATTTACAGTGTACTGGAGCGATCGACCAACCTAGTGGCCCCGTTGCCGAGAGCTCGGCGTCCGACTTCACCCAGAAGGCATGTACCGCGTCGGGCGGTTCGATCGAACCTAACAGGAAGGGTAACGATAAGTGCTGCGTCGTTTCCAACCAAGGCGCATTTTTCAGTTCGTGCAGAGGACTCAAGGCTGGAAGCCAATTCCCGAATGGCCGCCCCATTCCCGCGCAGTGCTGGGGTAATTGATGATAACCATTTTGCTGCTATGGAGAGTTCACACAGCAATTGTGTTCCATGCTACATGGCGTCTACGCAACGATATCCATTTTGAGGAAGCAGCAACAGAGCAACCAAGCACTCAAGGTTTGATGAGTTCATTTCGCCGACATTGTCAATACATGTTCCAGCATTCTGAAGAGCTGAAACTGGACGATGATGCAATAAACTCGGTGCTTCAACGACTTGGGTTTGATGCACCCAAACCAATTAGTTTACCCCAACAGGGTTGTCGAATTTGGATTCCGCGGCCATAATTGAGTTGTCCAAGTAGATATTACCATAACTTACCGTAGCTAGCGAAACCGCATGGCCACTACAGAATTCTGCCCGAATAAGGAACGGGTGTACAACTAATAGCCTCACATATTTAATATTATTTTCCAGTCGATGTGGCGATAGGGGGATGTGCAAGGTACTGCAAGGTACTGAGGTACTAAGGTGAAAAATCCAGTGCCAATCATCAGCTCTCCACCCTCGTTTGAAAAATGGCGCGCATTTAGCAGTAGTAGGATCCAGCACAAAACCCAGTCAGTTTTTTTCTCCCCGTAATTTACCATAGAGAACAGTCGTAGAACGTTCTCCGTGAAAGAGGTTATTTCAACGATGCACACGATCACTACCCTCTGGTGAGAAGGAACACCCTTATCACCTCCAAGCGCCGCATAAAGCAACAGCAACCTCACATACATCAAATGATCATTTCAACGGCACGGCCTCTCGATAACTTAGCACGAAAGGACGCACTCAAAGGATCTGAGGATAGTTTCGGAACCGCTCAACTGTTCAGAGGCAAATCTTTAAATGACGTTTAATCCTGACAAATAAACTACGAAGTATATAATATCATCATAACTAAGATAATGTGCATGTTTGTATTGAAAAACGGAAATGTTTGTAGTAAGGCTCCGTCAAAAGTTCGTTGTATGAAGCATTCGATAGTAGTATCAAACGTGGAAAAGGCAGAGGCAATGATTACGAACATTTTTAAAGCGAGACTTCACCACGACATTTCGTGTCCTTGTGGCTACGTAGGCAAACGGTGGAACTATGCCCATCATTGTCAAACTAAGAGACATAAATCGTGGACAACATCAATGCCTGAATCTTTGCATGGTCATTCATGGAGATCGAAAACTGTAGAAGAATTGACCTGGGTACAAGCTCGTTCAAGCTAATCCGAATTCCAGAATATTTTTTTTCAAAAAAAATACCATCAGCTTAGGCGAGCTCATCAAGAGCACCCTTCAGCTTAGACATCTTCTGATTAACGAATTCATTCTTCTTCAACCATTCGATGTAGTTGGAATCGATTGCTTGGATTTGTTTGATCGTTCGACCTTTGAATTTGCCCCAAGTCATTAAGAATGACCCATCATCGTTGATGAATTTAGCTTTGAGAAAATCACAAATGCCAGGCTCGGAATCAATGAGAATCTTCTGATTCGACAACCAACGACAGTAGCCTGGATCAGAAGCATACACTTCTTCAATCGTCTTGGATTTATGCTTACCAAAATTTAAAACTAAATTCATGATTATTATCGACTGTATCTATATACAGAGCCAGCAGGAAATATTTGAATTTTAATTAATTAATTCGAATACAAGCTACAAGATGACCATTTATGATCTAAGGAATAATGAATCAATCGTTGGCTTAAGTCTGAACAGTTTAACAGATAGAGGAGAGTCAGAATTACTTGTGTCCCAGGTTGAGATAAATGTAAAAGTTAAGCAAGTCGCTCGTGGGATAGGAAAAACACTCCTCATAGTAAAAAGCAATGATCGTAGAATTAAGCTGAAGAGTGGTGATTATATAGTTATCGGATCATACAAACGATAGCTTAGTTAGAGGTATATTCGAGTACCTCTCCAGTCAATCGATTGTACGTCATCTCATTTTCAAAGCCAACCAGTACAAGCATGTTGCAACCCTGTGTCGAAGCATTCGTTCCCATAACCTGGATGCTCTGTGGAACATCCTTCTCGGTCAGACGAGATACGTCTGCTACAAGCACACGATTGGTTTGCTGCCAGGTTTGGTAATCGATCAGACCATTCGATAGTTCCTTAGTTAGATCACCATTAATCGATCCAAGCTTAGCGAACTCTTTGATGAAGTCCTGGAAATCGTAGTCATACGAGATATCAAATACTTGCTGCGAACCAATACGAACATTAAAGTTGCGAATCGACGAACCAGGCTGAACAGTCCAAGGGGCACTATCGAAACACGACTGGAACTGCTGAATAGTAGAGCTATTGAAATTTCCAGACGAAGTCTCAGCAAACGGTAGAAGAGCAACTACCTTGGCATTCTTAAGACTGGCAGACAGCTGTAGATCGAATGCAGTGTTCAGCTGAGTAGAGCTGACGCCAGTACCTGCGCGTTGGTAGAACCATTGCGCATAGTAATCCATGTATCGGACAGTCTTGTTAGGCTTGCTGATCAGAGCTTGAGGATTTTCGAGATCAAGGAATGGTACGTACAGACGAGTAGTAGTAAAAGGGAAATAGGTGCTATCAATGGTTGGCTCAAGAGAATTGGTAATAGCACCCCATGCCACCGAGATCTGACCTGCGGTCGTAGCATTAAATACTCCACTATTAGGAGCAGACCCAGCCGAAGAGGCTACCATGATCGGGCATGATTGACCAGAAACAAGCATAGTCGATGAAAGCGACATAGCTTTAGTAGTGCTAAGGTTGATTACGGCCGATCCCTGATTTACGCGGAAACGAAGCTTGATCTGAGGATTAGCCATGAGATCAAGCTCCTTGAAGATCGGGTGGAGATCAACCAACTTGATCTTGAGCATGTAATTCCACGTTCCTGCGATAGCAGCAGCAGCAGTTCCACCGGGGACGAAGGCCCCTCGCCCAAACTGGTTAGCAATAGTGTTCGCAGCTCCAGAAGCGATACTAACCCAACCGTTAGTGTTCTGACCGCCTGCTGTAGGTGGATTGGATAGAAGACGCTTTACGAAGCCTTCGTTGGATGCAACAACTCCAGCACCTGTAGAAGCCGTACCCAAAGCAGGAGTGATATCCGAAGCCGTATTCGAATAACCATCACCATACAGGCTGCTTGTAGCAGACGAGAATAACAACGAGCCAGAGCTATCGGGGAATAAGAAATCCTCAGCACCATGCTTATTTACATAGTCGAGTGAGGTCTCTGCTTGAGCACGAAGGTTGTTAGCAAACAGCTTATACTCACTCATCGAAAGCAAGCTCTTACCATTAAACTCCAGCGACATACCATCGATAACATTCCATACACCGCATTTGAGACCAACGCTCAGTCGGTTGGCAGCCGCAGCAAGCGCAGTAGAAGCATGAGTATTCTTCATACTCACCTTGTACGGAATGACAACGTAGGCATCTCTGAGGCAGGCAAATCCCTCAGCCCCATTAAGCTGAGCTGTAGCATCAATCGTAATAATACCATTCGCATACGAACCCTGGTTTAGATCGATGACGTACGGCACACGCTTTCGAGAGCTGACCTTAACGGCCGGATCGCTCTTAAGCGAAGATTGGTATAGGAATTGATCAGCGAGCTGAGTATCGGACATAGTTGATTCAGTTATATACACTCCAATATAGCTTTGGTGAAAAATAATTAAATGAATCTTGTAAAACCAATATCATCAGATCACGATCTAATAGCTTTAGCTAAGAAGCTCAATGTTCATATTGACCACATTTATGAGTCAAGCGAGATCAAAAAGCCTCTTCCAACGAAAGGATCGTTCCTGATTCTACTACGTAAGCCGAGCCAAGACATAGGTCATTGGACAGGTGAATATTTCGATTCAATGGGAGAAGGGCCACCGAAGAAATACGGCATCAGCAAATACAACGAGATTCAAACTCAATCAGCTCACGGCTCTTATTGTGGTATTTGGTCGCTGCTATGATTATATGCAAAGCAGAACAATCGGATGGATCTATTCAATAAATTCAAAGATTTAAATATTTTTGTTGCAGATTAGTTCTGAGTTAATATATACTACCACGCAAACGTTGTCCCCAATCAACAAATTATGTATAACGAACTTATCATCTCGAGCGGTGTTCCCGCCCATAAATTACGAAAGGCTGCCAATACTGGTAAGCTATCCCTTACAGCAGCAGAGCTACAAGGGTCAGGAGCTAAGATCCATTTACATCCTGAATCGCATGAGAAAGCTCTCAAAGCTAAGAAGGCCGGACGTGGAGTTCGACTCCACATAACTAAGCATGAAATCAAAAAGGGCTACAAGCGAGCTCAGGGTGGATCTATTTGGTCAAAAATTTGGCATGGAATTAAATCTGGATTTAAGTTCGCTAAGGATAGTGGGTTGCTATCGAAGGCAGCTGACGTAGCTGTTCCAGCTGTTGCTACTGCATTTGGTGCTCCTGAAGCTGGGATTGCAGCCAGAGCTGGTCTTATATCGCTTACTGGAGTAGGATTGGACGGTTATGAGAGCGATGAAGAAGGAGGACGTATCAGTTTCTCAGATGTAAAACGACATGCAGGCAGTGCTCTTCGCTATTCTAAGACAAGAGGAATCATCACTGATCTAATCGACGAAGGTGAGAAATATCTTGTCAGCAAGTCTGATCGACCAGAGCATCACGAAATGATTCATAGTGTTCGTAGAGGTATCAAAACCCGTTTCGGTGTAGGTGTAGCTGGCAAGCGTCGTAAGGCCAAATTCACAAAGGGCTCTCCTGAAGCAAAGGCTCATATGGCCAAGCTTCGTGCTATGCGTAAGAACAAGGACGGGGGATCTTTCACAATGTAAAGGCTGAAAAAAACTTCATTTTTTTATGCTCGACGCTTGCGTAGAAGTAGCATAATATTAACGCTCGTATCGCGGAAATGGACTCTTTGATCATTCTGATTCCAGATGCTGATGCTTACAGTACTCCTTGGTCCATCGTGGGTACGACACCAAGTCTCATGACTTGGGAAGTATTGAATCTGCTTACCAATCGTCGAATCCCCTTTATCAAATACACTCATGATATCACCTGATGCAACGAAATCATTCTTGATAAGATCGCACCTAACAACGTATGAAGACGTTGGCGAGATCTGGGGAATAGTATTGCTTGGCAGACTCGTAGCTGACGTTGTAGGCGAAGTTGGATACGTCCCCGACGTAAAGCCTAACAGGTTTCCAAACGCAGCATTATTGATGTTCAAGCGAGGAACACGAGTCGTAGTAGGCAATCCAGTACCACCACTCGAGTATAAACCAGTAGTTGGTCTCGTATAACCGGTAGGCAGCGACGTTGGAGTTGGCGAGCAATCGAGCTGACATGCGTAATACGTACTGTTCTCTTCGATTTATAAATAGAAAACATTATTCCCATTAGAGTCGATTAGATAGGCCCCAGCATTGACGAGAGCCGTTTGAATATTTCTATTGATGTCTGTGTAAAGATAGTATCCATCAATGAGATTGACACTAATGACACTTGTCGTTGCAGCGGTAGGTACTTCTATCTGAAACGATGTATTGGCGAACTGAATCGAATCGACATTGAATTCCGAGTTATACAGACTGATCGACTGGATAGAAGCCTCAACATCCTGAAAATTGCACGCTGATCCGGGGAACGTATAGGCCCATCGACTGTTGAGCCTATCTTGAACCAAACAGGTTTGGTCTATCTTAACGAATGAACTCATCGCTTATATTATCAATTTAATAATTTTCACCAATTTTAATTGGTGTATCAAAGTTATAGCGTATTTGACCCTTGACACTATCGATAAAGAGCATCTGGCCTTTTCCTCGAGAAATCGCCCGGTTATAATAATGAAGGATGCCTTCCTCAGTCAGACCTGGTATATTAAAGTCGGTGATAAGTAGCTTCAAATCCCGACGAGAGTTTGCTCGGAGGATCGCGACGTATTCCGTATTCAATCTAATCATCTTGTCCGTTGCAAACCAGCTGTGGCTTAGGAATATGGTACTCAATTTGAAATGCCGACCTCTGGTAAAGTAATGACTGAATACATTCTTCTGAAGGTTTTTATCGTTGCTATAGTCGTCGATGATGACAAGCTCTGGCTTATCGCCAGGAGTCCGTCGGATGGCATCTACCTTAGGCGGTTGATCAGGTTCGTAAAATGATATAAATCCCTCAAGCTTATCGCGTAAATAGTCATATAGATCCTGATGAGGGTTTCGAGCAATGATATGAAGATGACTAAACACATGCGGAGATGACTTGAGAATATGATAACAGAGGTTGTTCTTCCCGGAAAACGATGGTCCAAGAATAACCATGCGAAAAAGCTTCTTGATACCTAATTCCGCTATGTTTCCAACTGAATCAGCTCGATACTTCTTAGGTAGACTGCCTCCATAATCGGGAATTGCAGACATGGCTAAGAAAAATCGTGTGCCTTATATAAGATTGAAGAAATATTAGCGCGCCACTAAACTTCGACTTCAGTCGAATAGCTTATCTATGAGTGGATTTAGTTATCCTCAACCTACATTCATTTCATCGTGCTACAATCCGGCATTCTACATCTCGCTCGATCCGAGTGGATACTTAACATATGCATATGCTCAAACGCTCTATCTCGGACGAAGCGACTATCGCCTATCATACATCACAGGAATCACTCCAGGGATTGCAACACCTGGTATCTCCCTTGTCGTTGCTTCTGATGGATCGCTTAGCGGGTTGGGGGCACTGAGTTGTTCATCACTTACCGTAGGAGGATCATCAATAGTAGCTCCTCCGACATATGTATTATCGATTACTACTGGCACTGCTGCTTCATCTAAAGCGCTTGTACTCGATTCCTCGAGCAATATATCAGGCATAAATTCATTATCAGCTACGAACCTAACTGGTACACTACAGACTGCTGCTCAAGCCAATATCACTTCAGTAGGTACGCTTACTTCAATCACTACAAGTGGTTCCTTAACCATGAGTGGAATAACGAAATCTTCATCTGAAATTGGAGTGCTTGATGGAGTAACTCCTGGCACTGCTACGGCTTCCAAGGCAATTATTCTGGATTCAAGTAAAAATATTGCTACGATTAATTCATTAACAGCTACGTCGATTACTGGTACATTGACTACTGCAGCTCAAGGTAATATTACTTCTGTGGGCACTCTTACATCATTAGCTCTTGGAGGAGGTATTTCTGGCGCTACTACTATTGGTGCATCTGGGTTAGTTACCTTTACCAATAATACTGCCTCGAGTTCTACTTCAACAGGAGCATTAGTAGTAACTGGTGGTATTGGTATTGGTGGAACACTTAATGGTACTACTATTAATGCTTCTGGAATAGTTTCTTTAACTAATAACACATTATCTACATCAGCAAGCACTGGTGGCTTAGTGCTTAGTGGTGGTCTGGGTATAGCTAAAAATATTACTATTGGAGGAACAGCTGTATCAGCTGCATCTTGGACTACTTCAGGTATTCAATACAACTCATTAGCTACTACCTATACAAACACAAGCACAGCTTCTTCTGGGACAGCGACAAGTGCTACTATTACTTCATTTGCTCAACCAACTATTGCAGCTTCTAATGCTACAGTAATTACTACAAATGCGGCAACAGTATATATTGCTAATGCTCCTACAGCAGGAACTAATATGACAATTACCAATGCTTATTCACTTTGGATTCCTAATGGAAAGGTCTTATTTGATGCGGCTATTTCATCAACTACACAAACCAATGGCACTTTAGTTGTATCTGGAGATATGGACTCGATAGTGTTCATTTAGTGAGCGGAGGCACTATCAATCAGACTCTGGCTAATCAAAGTAGTTGGTTATCGATACAGAGTGATAACACTACATGGCTCGATGGCAGCTTTAGTCTCCTTGCCGACTTCTATGGCAACTCAGGCGTTAGAGCAGCTATCCAATGTCATAACTCAACTTCAGCTATTCTACAAATTCTGTATTCTTTGGCTCGATGACCAATAACGATTTGAGATTGGGGACAAACGATAGCACACGAATGACTATTCTGGGAGGAACGAACGCTGGAAGGGTCGGTATCGGTACAACTTCCCCAGCAGCGCAATTAGATGTATCCGGCTCCGTGAGCCAAACTATCGATGCGGTGGTTTAGGCTATGGTCAATTGTCTAAAACCAGTACGACATTTACCGTTGGTCCAGTGAGCAGCGTCGCCGTTTCAATCAAGAGCTCTAACAGCATTCTTGTAAGTAGTGGGTCCTATTATACAATCAGTGATAGGCGATTAAAGACCAATATCCAAGATATCGATGATACCACTGCATTCATTCGAAACGTTAGCCCGAAACTCTTCGCGTATAAATCAAATTCAGAGAGACAAGAACTCGGCTATATAGCTCAGGATGTAGCCAAATATGCAGTCGAGTGTATCTCTTTCATTCAAAATGATTCTTTGCAGATAGAGCAGGCAGGAGACATGGCTGGGTATCAATTAACTCTCGATTACGATAAGATCGCTTGCTTACTCCATAAATGCCTCCAATCTGTCCTAAATCGGTTAGACGCTCTAGAGGATAAGGGGCATCAATGAACCCGCGTAGCGGCTCCCTTCGGGCAAAAAAACTTTATTCTATCGCTTTGAAAAAGCTCAGATATTCTATTGCTTGAAAGCAAGAGACCTTGGTCTCGAGGTGAGAGCTCTTGGCCTTCGGTCAAATCGCTCCCTTGGAGCTCGGATATTCAGGAGGCTTACAGAGCAAACGTCTTTGGCTGCTTGCTCATTTTTTTCTTTGGTTTGTATGCCCACATACGACCTCCGTCTGCTTCGGTTTGCGTAGCTACTGACTTAGTGGAGAATGGCTTTGAGTCGCTCGCCCAAACAGTTGGTCTATCTTGGTGAGGAGCTTCCTTGATAATGAGATCCTTCATCAGGTGCTTAAGCTCAGTGAGGTTCCTATCGGCATTGAGCTGATAGATACCTGCGCTCTTGGAAATCAGTCTTGGATCAAGAATCAACATCTTATAATAGTCTCGTGATAATTGATTTGAATTCAGAATCTGAAATCAATCGATTGCTATACATGTCGACACAGACCACCTTCAACTGCTTTAGAATCGTTGGATTATCATTCCCAAGCATCAGCTCGCCCTTGAGCTTATCGTACTCCATGCGTAGGGAATCAAGAGGATCCTCTAAATTATGATCGAAGCTGTATTGCAAATGTGTCATCTCAAGGATTTCCTTGAACAATTTCTTATCATCAATAGATAGCTTATCATACTTCTCCTGACTGATATGGTTTCTGAAGACAAGATCCTTGATCATGGCTTGTAGAGGATCACTGATCTCACGCATTGGGCCTACTTTTCGTCGATTTGGCTGAACGATCGTGAGAGTTCTCTTGTCGAGATCTGGTAGTCTCATAAACTTACTGCCAAGCTTCCTATATATGTAAGCGGAAGGAGTTGCTTTACCTTGAATATCATTCAAGTTGTAAGCTTGATTTGTTTTTCGTAAAACACGTTCGAGAGGCTGGATGCCAGCCCCGCGAAGGCCTCGACCCTTGAGCTTACCGCCAACGGTTGGCTCTTTAATCTTAACCCCATGTGCCTTCAAAACGTACATATACAGCTTGAGAGCATTCATTATTGGCTCTTTGGTTGCATTATCAACGTCGTGATCAGAGTGGATAAACGATTCCATCTCTCTAAGGTAATCCATTAATAGATTTAATGTTTCTGGCCATTGGATACGCTTGAAAAAGCTGGTATGAGCTTTACCAGATAGGGGTGCATTTGACTTAGAGTCCAGTTTTCTAAGTCGTAGGTTGCCATCAATAACGGCGAAATAGTATTTTTTATTTGGATTCCCACTTACGATCGGAAGCAAATGAATTGGGAAGATGCTATCTGATTTACCCGCTTCGATAAAGTAGTCGCTGATAATTGCCTTCGCCTCAGTCTCTGGGATAGATAGGTCCTCCATGACATCTGGTCCTGACAGCTTCCCCTTATACCAAATACCTTGCGTGGATTTGAACTGGTCAGGATCACTATCTAAAATAGTGTCTGGTGATGGTTCAAATTCAAAAGTCAATCCTCGTGACTTAACCGTCTCGATAAACAATGACAGAGTTGATACCCAAGAGATACCAGATAGTCGAGATTGCTTATTCCTATTCGTTTCTTGGTTTCTAACATTGAGATCCCCCTTAGAGTCGATGATTAGTTCGTGTTGGTCTAGAACTTCTCCATCTTTTAAAACGGGCCTTATGACGATGTTAGAGCAAATCAGTTTCTTCTTGTAAGCCTTCAGCATGAATAGGAGCTTTGATTTAGCTTGTTCCTCACCTATTGTAGTCGATGAAGAAGCATCGTGCAACCATATTGGTTGCACATGAATTTTGTTAGCCGTTTTGGTTGAAGTAGTAAATCTATGCCTCTTACTACCAGTTATATCGTATAATTGATTCGGAGTATCGGTATCTTCCATGCGCATCAAGCTGACTTTATCAATACTGTTCGATTCTTCATCGGATCTAATATTCATCAGTTCAGTTGCGGTTAGTACCCAGTCAATGTACTTAGAATCTGACCTCTTATTTGTCTTGAGACTGAACAGGTTTCCATTTTTTTCAATATATCGCCTCATATCTTGGGTTTTATTGGTTTTGATTGGATTAAATTTAACAGCGATCCAGTTTGGATTAGACTGATAGAGTTTCTTGATCCATTTTTTTGCAATGAATTCTTCAGTTTTATCAGGGAGCGGGTGTAGCCCCCCCCGGGCGGTCTTCGACCAACCATCAGTTTTAACTTCAGGGACTTCCTGAGAGTTTGTTCTATCTTCTGTCGCGGTATCGCTAACTACAGGGATTGTAGCATCTACTTCAGAGTTTTTTTTTAAATCACCATCTCCAGCTTGATTAGAAGAATCTTGTGCTGAGCGGTCGCTCAGGCGTGAGGCGAAGCCGGCAGTCTGCGACTGCGACTCCACCTGTGGTGCGGATTTCTTCTCGAGGGAGATGGTTTTATTGGCGTCTGTGGCCCATGAAGCTTCAGCATACATACGGCGAGCTTCATCTTTCTGTTTAACCCGAAGCTTGGTGCGTTCGAGTAGATCGAGCCGCTTCTGCTCGCGATCGGATAGACTCGTGAATGAAGGGAACATATCGATTAGTATATATATCAAACTCGATATTTTGGCTTATATTCAATGTTAGGTATATCTTCCCGCGACTCCCAAAGTTTCATAGTAAATTTATGAACGATCGAATTGCGCCTTTGGAGCAATCTGACGTACGCGTTTTTACATTCATCTATAGGCAAACCAAATAGATCTTCGACCTGATCCTTGTATTTCGGATCAGAGCATACATAACGATATGGACGATTGGGGTCGAGTTGGTGAAGATGATACTTGATATAGTCGAGCCTGTAGATATCGTTGAGCATCTGATTGATTTGATTGACCTTATCGCTGTAGAATCTCATTCACTGATGCATCTTTTTGAGTTCTTTCTTATACATTTCAATCTTGTAGTCCTTTGAGTGCTGAGTACAATAACCACAAGGTAGAGCATCTCTCGAGCAAGGTTTGTTGGACTTGGTCGTTGTTTGGCAAGCCATATTGAATATGGTGTCTATATATATAGCCTATATATTGGCTATGTGAGATAAATAATTTTCTTCAAGCTTGCTTCTCCTATTTTTATTGATAAAGCGAAGGTTATCTTGAGGCTCCCATGAGTCGGGCTCACTGCCTACTACCCATCGGATTAGGTATTTATATTTGCCATTATTCATATTTTTATGGGCTAATATCTTCTCAGCTTCGAGAATATCGCCACGGTTGATAGTAGCATCTGTAGTATCTGCTTTCACAATCTTTAAATCGTTCGGGGCTTTGTAGAGCGTATGCCCATTTCTGGAACGAATCTCAACCCGATAACCATCAATGCCGATAACCGAGTAAATACCCTTGCTCCACTGAGCAGCTTCCTTATCAAATGTTTTCTTTTTGAGACGATACAGTACATTCGACCCAACATCAAACGCGTTCTCGACCTTATCAGCTTCAGCTTGATTATGGTTCAGATCCGCCATCATTACTGTACCTCTTGCCTCGTTCGGGGTCATACCAATCGAGCGATGAAATGTGCTGTTGTAGTTATCGATAACATCAGCTATAATTTTCTGTGTGAGCCTCTTCGGAGACATTTTGGTTAGTCTCTGCTTTATAGTTCGATTGAATCTCTCGATTTTACCCATCGTCCGATGATCACCAGGCTCGTTGTTGAAGTGCTCAATTTTTTTGCTTTTGAAGAATTCTTGAGTCTGTGAGTTCATGAACTCGCTGCCATTATCGCTTGTAATGATATCCACCTTATGGAGGCGGACAAACGCTTTAAGCGCTGCTAACACACTTGATGCAGTCTTGTTTGACAAGGCTTTTGCATAACGGAGTCGAGAGTTGATGTTGATAGCAGTCAATATTGGTTTCTTGTCCCAGAACGCGAGATCTATCTGCCATGAGTTGGGACTATGTGAAGCAACCTTGAACCCATCAAATCGCTTCTTCTGCTCCTGAAATCGTTGAATATCTGATTGGGTAGCATACCAATCCTTTACATATTTTAGTGTCATGTTAGGATCTAACTCGTGAGCCTTCTGATAAAGTGCTTGAGCCCCTATGAATCCTGTTTTTGGGTCATAATAGAGTTTTGTTAGCAGCTTAGACAGGGCTGACGCCCAGGCAAACTTGTTCGCGGGGCAAAGCCCCTTCGAACTTCGTTCGGACATGATATATTGTACCGTAGGTACTAAAGAGTATTCTACGAATACTTATATATTGTAGTACTTAAATTTGTAGAGGGATAGTCGCAATACCGTCTGAGAGAACTTGTCGCTTGTCGTAATAGTAGTTGAGAGCTGTTTTCGTTTGAGTATATGTGATGATTGACTTAGATTCCTTCGATAGTCTGAATCCTTTGTTCGTACCTTGGAGTGTGATTCGATCCCGTACAACAGTCTCGAAACCATTTGGATTGAGTACATCCTCATTTCGACCTCGCCCCTGCTGCACACCCTTGGCTGAAACCTTGACCTTGTAGGACTCATCTGGCAGATAGCAAATATAGTTCTTGGACGATAGAGAGACCATGGCATCTGGCATCACCTGACCATTCATCCTTGAACAAACCAGGGGTACGACGATCAAACTTAGCTACCTCAGAGTTATAGTCGCGCGGGAACCAGTCATACTTGTACTGCTTGAAATGGTCGCGTAGATCAGGCTTGATGCAATCCTTGAAAGGATTCTCACAGCTGAAAGCAATATACGCTGAATCGGTATCCATCTCCTGATACTGGGAATCGCTTCGATCGAAGTAGTAGTCAATGCAATCGTAATAAAACTGGAGCATGCGCAGCTTGGCGAGCTGGTAGATAGCAATCGATAGATGAATCGGGTTCTTGTTCTTAATTCGTCTCTTCTTCATGGTGATTTCACAAGCATCGTTTAGCTCCTCCAGACCATGGAACGTGAAATGTTCGATCTTTGCCTCAATTGCCTTCTGATCCGACTCATACTTGACCTCCTTATGCTTGCTCATATCCATGCCAGATCGACCGAATGCGCTGTTGCCTACAAGTTTCATCATCTCCGCAATCATAGATTTAGACTTATCAGCGTCAAGCTGTTGCTTGGAGTCGGAGATTCCCAGGGACTGCGCCCCTGAGGTCCCTTCATCACCCTCTCGTCGAGCATTTGACACAGCTTCCATGAAAGGAGCGAATGCCGTGTGAGAGCTGGCCTTGATAAAGCTGTAGGTCTTGGTGATCTCCATACCATGAGAAAGGTACCACTTGAGCAGCGGTGCATAGATAAGGATCTTTTCACCAAAGTAGCTACCAATCAACTTACGAGCAGGCTTAGAACGATTTGCTTCGCGAGACTGGTTGTAATCAAACATATGCTTGCCAATGACACTCTCATCGGTACAGTCTATCAGAGCATTCTTGAAAATGGGAGTCATCTCACTAAAATACTCTTTCAGGTGCTCTGGGGTTCTAATATCACACTCGAGAAAGCCAAATATCTTGTCGTTCTTGATGTCATCGATGATACCAGGGTAAGCCTCAATCGTAGTCAATCGACCACACGGCATCTCATTACCAAGGGCCCATAGATATAGGGCATTGGCATCATAACCGATAATCTTTTTACAGAGCTTACCACCGCGAATCTTTGTCTCGTTCCGCTTGGCGTAGCGGTTGAAGATAATGGATGGTCCACCGGCGATGTTGGCCTTCATCTTACCGTATATCTCAGATTCCTCCTTGTCAATCGAATAGACCAATCTGTTCGAATTGAACTCGAGCAGTTTCTTGTATCGAAAACCCCCGAGAGACATATCCTTACGAGCGGTATTACACGAAATGCAGCTGATCAAGATGTTCCCATCGAGGTGGCCAAGCTTGTTGTTGATTCTATCAGCAGAGGCAGTTTCGCAAGTCAGCTGACTGTAGCACAAAGCACACAGGTACTTCTGATGCTTTAGCAATCTATTCAAGTGATCAAGTGTCATACCAAAATCTCGCTTTGCCTTATCATCCTGATTCTTGTAGCCAACCATACGCTTGGCTGGGAATTTGAACGCTTTAGCAGGCTTCTTGCTGGGGTATTGTAGATTTTTGAAGCAAGTCTGGTACATTACTTTCTCCGATGGACCAGGTAGAGACACACCATCGACAAACATATCCAGATCAAAACGTTTAAACAACTCACGCTGAGCTTGGATAGCCTTGATGAATGGAACTACATCGAGATTGTTGTATAAGATGAGTAGATCCTTGATTGACTTCATTTCAAAGTGCCCCCAGACAAACTTCACACGCTCGTACTCATCATTGGAGATGCTTGTACCACGAAGCTTGCTGTCAAAAGCTGATTTCGGTGGGACTTGAGTTTCATTTAGGACGTTGAAACTGGTAATGTACTCGTACAGGAAAATACCCTTACCAAGCCCACAAACACAGCTAATCTTGTCCTCACACTTGCATCCACCGAGATAGGTCGTCAAATACTTGTCATAGCTGGTGCCAGCCGGAACATAGTTGCTGATATCAAGTATCTTCATGTTCCAAGTTGCTATGCACAAGTAAGATGGATTCTTGATGACAGATTTGATGTTATTGGTACCAATCACAGCGAACAAGTCGCTCTTAATCAAGTTGATATCGTATCGACCAGAATTGAAGCCAAATACTGGTACCTGATCAAGCTGCTGCTTGATTTTACCATAATCTGATCTCTGCTTAGCGAATCCAATTTTGTTATGGAAATCGAAGAAACTGGAATATTTTCCTTCTCCAATTTAACTCTCCACGTCAGACATCTTGTATGTCTTACCAAGAGGGGTGTCGGGGATCTCCATACCCGTCAGACCGTGAGCGTTAATGATCTTTCGTAACAGAGACTCATACTTGGAGACATTGTACTGTCGAATCTTTAAGGATACATCGCCAATATATTTTAACATATCAGTAAGCAATGCTTTTGGATCATCATTTACAAAGCAACGTACCTCATCAGTTAGACTATCGGCTATTGATACTGACACAGGAATATGCTCGTTAGTAAAGACAGTATTCTCCCCGTGTTGAGTAGCGGTAGGCTTAAGAATGGTCTCAAAGTCATACACCATGAAATGATCGATATAGTGATCAGCATCCTTGATGGAGTATTTTGTTTGCAGTGATCGTATCGTGTTCTGAGCAGGTCGGTAGATCGTTGGCTGGGCTGGGAAGCTTTCAATATTTACTCGTTCGCATTGGTTCTTAGAGTGATCCTTGAGCTTCGTGGAGCTGACAAAGACCATTTCACACTTCTTGCATTGATACTTGCTTTGGAGCATATCAACATTCTTGATATATAGAGCATGTCTCTCATGCGATAGAATATTCATAGTTTCATACTCATTGTCAGAGCGACGAATGCATTCAACGTTCCCAGACTCAATATCCATAGTATAGACATTAATACTGAGTTTGAAGCATTCCTCAACGTCATCGATTGGAGTAGATCAATGGGCTTGAAGCTTCGAAACAGGTTCAACGAATATTTAACACCCTTGAAAGAGCAGTAGCGTTTGCATGCCTCCTTTACCTGAGCCTGAATTCTTCGAGGTTCTTCTTAGGGTCCTGAATTGAATGCCAGGCAATACAATGGAAGACACATGTGTTATTAGTCTTGGAGAAATTGATAACGTGATGGTTTTCACGAATAATCTTAGGGATGACCGCATCACTATCCCCAAGAGCATGGTTGCGATGATAGATGTAAATTCTAAAGCCAGTGATAGACTTGAGCTTGTATCCTGAGCTTGGATAGTTGAGCTTGTTTGCCAACTCCATTAAACGGATCTCAGAGATTACTTTCTTACGGATGTCAGCCTTGCTATTGATAGCAATAGGGGTGTTAAATACACTCGTATTGGATATATTCGGATGCCAATACTGTGTCAAATCATCGGTTAAGCTCACAAGGTCGTAGCCGAGAGCGATATTAACCTTGAAGGCATTCTTTTGACTGGTAAGTACGTTCTCAAGCTTGTCGTAGAACTCAGCTGGTTGGATACCTTCATATAGATGAGATTCCATCTGCTTACCGTTATAAAAGCGATACTTAGGATCAGCCTTATACTCAGGCGACATATGCTTTTTTAGATCTTCAATGGAAACTTTGTACTGTTTCGCAATCAAATTCTGATTGCTGGGGCGCGATAGATTGCTAATATATGTCATTCTACCGGTTTTACCCCGGATCTTGACTCGATAGCTACTCCCCCATTTGATTGGGTGAATATTTAATC
Source organism: Phytophthora sojae (assembly GCF_000149755.1). Lineage (NCBI taxonomy): Eukaryota > Oomycota > Peronosporomycetes > Peronosporales > Peronosporaceae > Phytophthora > Phytophthora sojae. The sequence goes on from NW_009258119.1 coordinate 610,944, forward strand.
GCTTTAGTCCTTCTAACTCGTATGCAAACATATTTCCTATATATATCCGACTATATAATATCAGGATAGATCGACTTTATAATTTATGGATCTTATGTCAGAATAGATCGCCTTTATATCTACCCTGATACAAAATTCAAAAAAATTAATTAAATAATTAGCTAAGTTCGGTTTCACTGTTAGGTTCGCACTGCTTCTTCGCTGCATAGGATTTACGCTTTTGGGCACGAATATGCTCACGATTCCTCGCTTCGTACTCCTTCTGCTTAGCGATACGAGTTTCTCTCGTCTTCAAGTAGTATCGCTTTTGAGCTGCCTTAATGCGCTCTTTGTTAGCTTGGTATTGTTCAGGAGAGTAAGTCATCTTTGTATATTATTAACTTTATATTTATCAGAAAAAAAAATTATTAATGCAGCATGCCAAAGCAAGAATTAGCTGAAATAACTTAACGTGGGAATAGATCGAGTGACCTGTCTAGCCACAGCACGCGCCATGTCCAAGTCGGGGCCTAAACAACTGGCGATGTCATAGTATCGTTCGATGCTCTCACGAATCCCGCCACTTTCACTGGACTCGCTGATGGACGGCAACACCCGGGATAACTTCTGGCGCTTCACAGGGTCTTGAAGCACTGGGGTCATGATATCCGTAGGCTTCAGTAGCTGCCTGATCAACTCGAAAGCTTCACCTGGATTCGTAATGTTCACTTTGTTGACGCAAGTGGTATTGTTTTCCTTCCCGGCGACCCAGAAGAATCGCCAATCGCCGTTGAAGTCAGTAAGCAGTGCAACCACTGGGTCGTCGGCAAGCAGAGCCAGAGCAATTAGCTCTGACATCGCCTGGAAGACAGATTGTCTTTCAACCTTTTTCTTCACTTCAATCAGCATCTTCACTTCAGGCAAGTCCAGCGCATAATCCGCGCTCTCCATGACGATATCACTGAGTATGAGAAGAGCGGTGCGACCCCGGAGCTCAATGTTGGAGCCGTTGACAACAACTCGGAGAATATCTGTCGTATTTTCCACACCGAACACACAAAGCTTCTCCTCCTGGAGAAGCTCGCCAATGTTGCTGTCAACATACTCGCGATATTCATCTTTCTGCTTCTCCTCGCTGAGTTTCATGTCCCATGTGAACCCCTTGACTTCACCCCACTTAGCAGCAGCTTTACGCACAGGTTGCACCTTAATGTTGAAGGCGTCCAGAAGTTCCTTGTACTCGGTCGAACCCACCTTCGAGTGGACATATGTCTTGCGCTTGGTCAGCACAGTTTGCGCATGAATTTCGTGCACCTCTTGGACCACTTGATCCATCCTGGAAGTCTCGCTCGCTGAACCAACTGCCCCCTCCGGAACCACCACCAGCACGTGGATTTGTCTCGACTTTGGAGCGCGCCCTTTCCGTTTGGTCATATTGTTAGCTGTCAACACGTCCTCAATTGTCCACGTAGCCTTCATCTTCTCGCCATCGATCACCGTTTGAATGTCTTGATGCGTCTTTCCTTCTTCCAACTCCAGCGTAGCAGGATCGTCATCTTTCAGCCACGCGCCGTCCTTCTTCGCCAGGAAGAGCTGCAGCTTGTCTGCTTCTCCCTTGATCGTGTCGGGCTTCCTCGCCTTAATCGCGTCCTTCAAGTCATCCACCGAGTCACTCTCGTCCACTCGCACCGAGAACGCGCTTCCAGCCACGCCAACGATAGCACAGAAAAGCTTGACCATCTTTCCACCAGGCGGCAGATTCTCGAATGAGAGAGAAGGGGAGGGAGAGATTTTGGTACCGTACCTAAGCGGGAAACGAAGGCGTGATGAAGCGGTGTCACAAAAGAGCCCTATTCCAATACCGAGAGGACTTGAAAGCTCCATCGGATGCGTCCTTTCACTCTCAGCAGTCGAGAGGTGTTGTCGTTGAAATGATCATTTGATGCGTGTGAGGTTGGTGTTGCTATATGTGGTGCTTGTAGGTGAGGAGGAGACCTCCTTCGCACCAGAAGGTACTTATTGGTTCCATCGTCGAAAATTACCTCCTTTTCCCTCTTTCGCGGAGAACGTTCTACGATTGTTCTCGTTGGTAAATTACGGGGAGAAAAAAAACTGACTGGGTTTTGTGCTGGAACTCACTACTTTTAGCGATCTTACTAGACTTCAAACTACATGTACCGTAGTGGTAGACTCGCACTTTTGCTTTTGCACCTCGCCCCACAAGCCGACCTCCTCCCCCACTCCACCCATTTGACAGCGCTGTTGTGGTGCGAGGATGCCTGGTCAAAGGTTAGTGCTTCGACCATACGCCACTGTTGGAATCATTCCGGACTCGTAGGTAAAGCTGCTCTTCAGTTCATTTTGAAATAACTAAATCAGTACATTGAAAAAGTGTACTCGACTTAACATCAATTGATATATTCTGCGTCTTTATATATATCAGGCGTTCCTTACTCGGGCAGATTACTGTATCTAGTTAATCAACCTTTTCTTCTTCTTCTGGGGCAATTGATGATTACGAGCGACCGTCAACATGACTCCAAACGGGGTACTGTAGACCTCTGAGATATAAATCCTAACACGACGTAATGGGTATTGTCTCGCGTTATCTTGTTGCCTGCGTTATTTGTTTGTCAGTACGGTAGTGTGTAGGTATGTTTCGGCGCAGGCATGGAGTGAGGTTTACACCAAGAACGTGGCAACCCATTTATTTTGTGAGTACGGTACATGCATCCTAGACTACCACATGAAATCTACGCTGCCTGTAACCCCGCAAACATCGCATCGCGGTAGTGTTCCATCAGCCACTGGAAGATCTCGGACATGAGCAGATCGTCTTTCGTCATTACTACCTTGCAACCTTCATCTCGCACCCGGTGCAGCAGCAGCATGACCTCGAAGTGTCGGCCAAGAGCTGCGTTGCCTATTGCCAGCGCTGTGCAACCCTCACGACGATTCTCATGGAGCCACCGAACAACTGATAAGTGGCCATTCCTCGCAGCATCGTCCATGGCGCTGGTCGTGCTACCTTCTGACCGATTGCTGTGTAGCCACTTGACGACTTCGAGGTGGCCAGAGGCTGCCGCCCCATCCATTGCGTCTGTCGTGCAGCCTTCATCCCGGTGTTCATGAAGCCATTTGACGACGTGTAGGTGTCCTCCCCTTGCAGCGAGATCCATAGCCTCAGAAGTGCAGCCTTCGCTCCGATTATCATGCAACCACTCGACGACGTGTAGGTGTCCTTGCCTCGCTGCATGAACCATGGCATGCGTAGTACAGCCTTCGGATCTGTGGTCATGCAGCCATTGAACCACATCCAGGTGCCCCCGCATCGCTGCAAAGTCCATCGCGACAGATGAACAGCCTTCTTTTCGGTTTCTGTGAAGCCACTGAACCACAGAGAGATAGCCTCCAAGTGCTGCCTCATCCATCGCATCCTCTGTACAACCTTCCATTCGGTGATTGTGAAGCCAGCACACGACGTCGAGATGTCCATGGCTAGCAGCTGCATCCATCGCCTCCGTCGTGCAGCCTTCAGTCCTGTTGTTGTGAAGGTAGCAAACTACGTCCAAGTGTCCGTTGCTGGCGGCTTTGTCCATGGCAGCAGTCGTGCATCCTGGCACGCTCGACTGTTCCACCTCAAACTCCCAATCAGGATCACTGTAGTCAATGTTAGAGAGCTCCTCACGCTTGGCTTTCTCTTCAGGTGTCACCAGTTTACACATCTTATCCAGATACTTCACGATACCCAAGTGTCCGTGTTCTGCTGCAGCATCAAGTACGCTGAAGTATGTGTCCTCATCCTCATCATAGTTCCAAAACAAGTTGATCGCCAGGTTCTTCGAGTACTCTGTGTAGAACCACTTCACTGCATCTAGTCGACCGTTGATCACCAGCTCCAGCATGATTCCACTTCGGGGCTTGTCACTGATATTAGCGGGGCCGATGTCACGATGTAACCACTCGATCAGTTTCCACCGTCTCACGCGCTCTTTCGCGTTGAAAGAGGGCTTCAGCGGCTTTTCCGCGCGAGAAAAGAGGTACTGGGCAATGTCATGATGACCATTGAGCAAAGCAGCCTCAATTGCGAGGGTAGCTTCTCCACCAACACTCGTAACCCTGATTGGGCCAAGACTGGCTAGTAAATCCAACTGCGTCATGCCGGAATAGTCTTCCTCTTCATCTTCAGACTCACTTGCAGTCTTCATCCCTTCGTCTTCGTCCTCATCCTCCCCAACTTCATCTTCATCGTCGCTATCAAATTCTCGCTCGACAAGCCAGCGAACGATATCGACATGACCTTTCTCCGCCGCTCGAATGAGTCTACCCGTGTCAAAGTGAGACCCGAAACACTCTTCGTCCATCCACCGCACCATCTCCGAGTGTCCATTAGCAGCGGCGTCCTGCATCCCCTTTTCAGGCACATCGTCAAGTTTCGCCATCAGCCACTTGACCAACTCCACGTCGCCGGAACCCACCGCAGCCTTGAACGTCTCGCCGTCGTCTCTTTCATCACTTCCCGCGTGTTCGTACAGCCACTTGACGACGTCCTTGTGACCAGCCGCAGCCGCTTTGGCAGCGTCGCACTCGCCCCAGCCGATGGCTCGTTTAGGAGTCACCTCCTCCATCTCCTTGTCCCTGTCCGAATCGTAGTTTGGTAGCTCACCGCCCTCATCTTTCTCCTTCAGGTACTGCAGAATATCCAGCGCCCCCACCTCCGCCGCTTTGGTCACCACTGTGCCCCACACTGTTTCACCGGGAAAATGCTCCATCAACCACGTGACCATCTCGAAGTCTCGACGCTCTATTGCCTCCAACATGGAATACGTGAACTGGCAGGCGCGGTACCTCCTCTCTGTGCGTAATAGTTTCCGAATGGACCAGGACGCGTATTGCCCATTCACGGGGTCAATCGAACTGTTCCAGATTCGATCCAATAGGGGGATGGACCCGAACGTGCAGGCCTTCACAATGGGCAGCTGGACGGAGGAGTCGAGGTACGCGGACACGGAGTTCACCACATGCGGTAGGCAGCCGAAGTCGGGCTTGGACCGGAAGAGAAGCGTCACCACCAGCAGTGGGGTCGGAGCGGGAGACGCCATGGGGAAGTGAAGTTTGAGGTTGCAGCCAATCAGAGTCGTGACTCTCATTTATATTGTACCCCGTTTATTCCGATTTAAATGCTAATATTTGAAACAGCAAGTATCGCTATTACCAGCAGTTATGGAGAGTACTGTAAACGTTCCAAATTATGATACCCTGGCGAAGATGTCGCTTTGTACCGTGTGATGGAGCGCCGTTCGCACGACCGTCGTACAACATTAAATGCTCAAGAAGATCAGTTGAACAGAGCCATGTGCTAAGGGCCTGGTCGGGGAATGATCGTCTCAGTCTCGCTCGTCTCCGGTAAGCCTACGCCTAAGGTGAACCAAGCCGATGTGGTCGGTTGGCTGGAGACCGTCTTAGTTTTGGTGTGTCAAGCTGCTCGACTCAGCACCATCACACTCGAGAACTCGCAGCCATGGAAGGCACCCTTACTGCTCAAGCAACCTTCTCCTCAAAAGAGTGCTCCTTCATAAATCGATCTAGCTCAAAATCTTTCAGCTCCTGACGCAGAACACCACAAAGCCGTAGAAACGTAGCTTGGCTACACCTGAGATTCTGTCGAAACCACTCGTCGTAGACCGCGTCGTAAAGCATAGCCTCAAACTCTAGCGGTGTCAGGGTAAGGATGTTCTGCTTTGGGTTCGAAATTGCCCACACAGTGGTGTGGACCGCCGTCGCGAGAGCCCCCGTGGCCGCAGCAACTGCAGCAACGATGCTTTCGCTCTGCACCATCGAAACGCAGTGAAGATGCTCGTCTCCAAAGTGAGACTGGTGGTTTAGTTGGTCAGTCTGGAGACGATGAACCTAGCCGATCGAGCTAATAACTGGCCAATCAAAAATAAGAAAAAATGTTGCCACATCGTCTAAGACGATCGAAAGCCGAGACGAGCGTTCCCCGACCAGGCCCTAAGTGCCGTTTTGTTCATGAAGCAACCTTCTCGTTTTCAGGCGAGTTCCTCAGACAAGCCCCATCCCATAGAGAACGGTAGAGGTCTCGTCAATTTGCAAAACGATCTCTCCATGATGGAAGACGAGCCCGTGCCTCTCGTTGTGGTGGACCTGCTGTTTCGCTCCAAGGGGGCTTTCACCGACCTCCCCTTCGTGATCAACCTCGTGTCGCTGTTTCTGGATTTATCGGTGGAGCTTCCCCTCCACAAAGCATGCCAACGCGGCTCTCTCGAGCTTCTGGAGCGCATGTGGGGCGCCAGCGAGAAGTTTGTCAACAATTTCGACTACAATGAAGCCTGGACGCTGCGCAAATACATTCGCACAGACCCACACTATCGGCAGTTCCAGTTCACGAAGTCTCTGACGGAGGCAACTCGCCTCAAGAACGTGGAGATGGTCACGTGGTTAGCAGAGAGATTCCAGGGGTTCACTGTGAAAGAGAGCGTGGTTACGGAAGCTGCACGCGTTGGGTCTATTGAGATTCTTCGGCTCTTCCGTGACTATGACAACAGCTCGGCCGATCCAAGCATCCGAGACGCCGGCGTTGGGCTTAAAGTCGAATGGACTAGCCAACACGCTCTGGCGGCGGCACAAAATGGTCACGGGCGCGTTATCTGGTGGCTACAGTTCAAATGCGGCTATATAGATGTGCGGGCTAGGACCGCTGCTTTGGATGCAGTGATAATCAATGGCGACATCGTGTTGGCCGAGTGGTTGTTAGGCCATTCGACGCCGTGGGCTCAGCACGATGGGGACCTTCACCCACTGCACCACGCTTCCGCCACTGGGGACCTGGATGTGCTGGAGTGGATCTTCAAAAATACCAATTTTGTCGTGTACGTTGGCCTGGTGGCGGTAGCGGCAGCAGGGGGGCACCTCAATGTCGTTCGCTGGCTGATTGATCGTGACACCGACACTGCCCGCGGTACCGCAGGCTACGTGCCATACCACGCTCAGCCGCGTAGAAGCCATGTTAAACTCACTGGTCTGGGTGGGGAGGCCAGTCTTGCTATCCACGCTGCAGCTGTGAATGGGCATCTCCAAGTTGCAAAGTATCTCCGTGCTCAGGCTCAAATGCCATGGATAGTCTTCAGCGCACCCAGGCGGTCATGGAGCAAATCCGCCAGCTCTAGAATATTTCGAGAGTGTGTGGTGAGAAGGTTGACGCCGCTGTTGTTTCTGGGAAGACCATGGCGCTGGTAGCGGCAAACGGACATCTCGACGTCGTGAAGTGGCTCTGTGCGGAGTATGGGAACGACCCGGACATCAAACTCTTTGAAACAGATCCTAGTGGATCGACGGTGACAGATGCTGCTGCTACCAATGGACAACTACATGTGCTGCACTATTTGCATTTACTGGAAGCGTCCGTGTCCTTGACCTCAACGCCTAGAAAGCGCAAAAGAGGCCAGGTAGCTGATCAGCCTAACAGCCCGAAATACACGAAAGCTGCCATGGATGGAGCGGCTGGGAATGGCCACTTGGCGGTCGTGCAATGGCTTCACCAACACCGAAGTGAAGGTTGTTCTACGAGTGCCATGGACGTCGCAGCTACGAACGGCCACTTGGACGTGGTGCAGTGGTTGAGTGCGAATCGAGAGGAAGGATGCACCACTGAGGCTATGGATGGCGCTGCGAGGAATGGTCATCTCCTAGTTGTCGACTTTCTCCACGATGGCTTGAATGGTTGTACGACTAGGGCCATGGATACAGCAGCAAGCAACGGACATCTTGCCGTCGTAGAATGGCTAAGTGACTACCGATTCGAGGGATGTACGACTGATGCTATGGATGAAGCAGCTGAAGGGGGTCATTTGGATGTTGTAAAATGGCTACACCGTAGTCGTACCGAAGGCTGCACGGTTAAAGCAATGGATAGCGCGGCGAAACAAGGTCATCTTGGAGTGGTCCAGTGGCTCCACGCGCACCGCTCCGAAGGATACTCACGAGGGGCGATTGCTGGTGCTGCGGAAAAGGGGAACTTTGAGGTGGCGATATTTCTGCAATCGCAGTGTCGTTGGCAGTGTACGGAGGACGTGTGGTTTTCGGCGCTTGAAAGCTCCAGTCCAGAGCTGGCGACGTGGATCCGAGAGCATTATCCACGGACGGCGCAGTACGACCCCTAGTTCTTTGGTGTCACGATATTATCGACTACAAACACATAGAGCGCGAAAATGGGTAACGATCTGCCAACTTTGTGGAGATCAAGCTGCAGTAAGCCGTGTGACCCGCGTGCAACGCAGTCATCTGGATGAAGTTAAAGATGTAGGAAGCGATGTGCTTGAAGTTAGATGTTGAAGTTACAGGCACCAAGGACTAGAATTGCTTAGGAGGAATAGGACGAATGTGCTAAACTCAATCTCAGTTTCGATTTTCCGGCGGCATCGGGAGCCGTACTTCCTCTCTAAGTGCTATTGCCGTTTGCAGATATTTTGGCCAACGCATGCTTATTATCTCGTTAATAATCTCGATTTCCGTCTAGCAAGCTCTTAATTGAGACCTAGGACTGATTTATATATCTCGCCAGTACAGGTCTAAGATGCAAGGTTGGGGTCTGTTTCACGCTTTGCTACGACTTGGAAACGCAGAAATGCCATTCTAGACGGGCCAAACCGAGTTTCTAGGCCTAAAAGCGGCCCCCACCAAAGTATAAAGCTAAATCATCCTTCGCCTATCTCGTGTCCACTCATATTAAGAGACAGGCGTGGTCTATTTTAGAGGTCTATTTTAAAAGGCAAAGTATTTGCAAGCGGCAATACCATATCACTTGTCACTCTTTTTTAAATGTTGTGACATTTGGGGCGTAATCGATGCAGTTTTGATAAGAAGACTGTTGAAGGAAGCGCCGTGACACATTTCATGTAGCTCCATCTAGCTAAGGCGCCTCACTTATTTCAATAAGAAAAAAATAAGTTTGATAATCTAAGATTCCAAACTTGTCGCTAATTTAAAAAAACTAAAAAATATTAGCGACAAGTTTGGAATCTTAGATTATCAAACTTACAAAAGTTGAAAACTATTGTCATCATTGACCCTTCAGTTTGGCAGCAATTATTTTCACAACTTGGTCGTTCTTCGACGTCGTGAGCATCATCGCTAGATCTTTGTCGTTGTTGTGAGACTTCACAATCGAGAACATCACGTCGTCCGCGTTCTCCTTATCCAGCCTAACGACGTACGAGACCCACGTACTGAAATGAGGCCTGTCGAAAAGGTTCCGCCGCCAGTCATTAAGATACAGCAGTTCGAACACATCATCGGCAGTTCGTTCTTGGCTTAACCAAAGCTCTCCCCTCAGCCTCTCAGCAACTGCCTTGGCGTGTATCTTGTCGATTGCCGCAACCAGCATATCGTCGAGCTTTTTGTCACCGAAGCGTCCTCTTAGGACCGCGATCATGGTTTGGTAGGGGTTCTCCTTTTCCAACTTGGTAACATAAGAGACCCAGGTGTTTACCGCCGGAACTTCGAAGATGAACCTGTGATATCTTTTCAGTAAAAAGTCGAAAGCATCGTCCGCAGTTTTTCCTTCATGAACCCACTTGTCCAGCATAATCCGCTCGAGTTTTGCGTTAACGTCCTTGAGATTGCCAGTAGAGCGCCCTCCCAGTGCTTCATCAGAATAGTATGGCTTTAACACTGATAGTATCACGACGTCTGCGTCCTTAGGGTGCTGCTCCGTCACATAGGCCATCCAAGTCCTCACTCTCGGGTGCCTCAAAAGGAAAGCTTCCGCGTTTTCTAGCTTCAACAGCTTAAACACATCACTTGCGGACTTTTTCCGCCAGTGTTCGATCTGGGATACGATCAAATTGAGAGCAATCATGCCTGAAGTGTCACCGTCCGTCGCTGTAAGACTCTTTTTTGCGAGCTTGTCGTCCGTGTCTGGGGACCTTTTGAGCTTCGCCAGCAGTAACGAGAACGGATTTTCCTTCAGCTTGTCAGCGTACGCCATGCACGTAGGCAACAATGGATTCGCCAGAACATCGTCGACCTCATCTCCAAGCTTGAAGAGCGTAAAAATGTCATCGGCAGATTTGCCGTCACTTTTCCAACGTGAAAGATGCGGGTCTTCCAGTTTGGTCGTGATGATCTTCACCTCGTCGTCCACCCTCGCCGCAGCAAGCATTTTCGCTATAGTGTAGTCGTCAAAGTATGCTGTTAGAGTTGAAAGCATCGACTTGCCAGGGCTTCCATCCAGCAAATTCGCGTACGAACTCCATGCTACCACTGCGGGGACCTCGAACAGTTTGTCGCCTTGTTTGTCCAGCTTCAGTAGAGTGAAGATGTCGTCGAGAGTTTTCCCCTCCTTCAGCCATAATTGCAGTTGCACCCCCTCCATCCTCTTGGCAACATCTCCCCTCAAGAACCCTTTCGACCGCGCTAGTATCAGAGCCAAGTCTTGCTCGCTGTAGCTTCTCTTCAGTATCACGAACATTTGCTCATCGGCATTCGTCTCGTCCAGCTTCGTGACGTACGAGACCCAAGGATTGTTGAGGATGTTTTCGTCCGCGCTATTGGGTTTTAGAAGCTTGAAAGCGTCGTCAGCTGATAGAGCCTTGCGCATCCACTTGTCGAGCTGGACTTCCTCCACTTTTCGAGCAAGAGGAGCCACCCTTTCGGTTGCCTGGGCCGAAGCGAGTGCAGTTAGAGCCGCGTCGTCAGTATACTGTGTCTTCATCTTCGCCAGCAAGAGCTCGTACGGGTTCGGCTTTTCTGGTAGCATCTTCACGTACGACACCCACGTTTTCAACAGTGGACTCCACAGAAGACTGAGTTTCTCCTTCTCGAGTTTCAGCACCCGGAACACGTAGTCCGCGGTTACTCCACTGGCCAGCCAGTTCTTCATCTGTGTCTCTCTAATCTAGCCGCAATAGTCGTCGTACTCGGCACTTCCTTCACCGCACTAGACAGCGCTTCGTCGCTCAGTTTAGCTGTCAAAGTCGACGCGATAGCCATTTCAGCACCTTCAGGGTTCTTCTTGTATAGTGCGGCCACCGCGCTCGCCCATTTCTCAAATCAAGAAGCTTCGACCTGTCAGAGACGTCGAAAAGTTTAAACTTGGAGAAGAGCTGGGACACTTTCTCTTCGGTGCATTTTTTCTTGACGAGATTCTGTGTGACTGCAGAGATCTTCCCCGCCCCGTCTACAATTGGCTGAACGGCGAATCGCCTCGGCCAGACCTTTCAGCTTTTCAATGCCGGATAGAGTGACTCGGTTTTCCAGGTCTTCATCGTCCAGACGCTCGGTTTCTTCGAAATACGCCCTCAGGTTCCTCTTAACCTGGACGATAGTTAGATCCGTTCTCTGAACTTGTTCAGTCGTCGAGTAGGAGGTGACATCTGAAGCTCCGCAGCGAGATACCAGTAGATTGAATGCACACGCAACCAGGAGCAGAACAGAGCAGGCGTATCGCCCAGTTGACTTACTAGACGAAGCCATACTCGCTCTTCGCGCTCAAGCGCAAGTGAGCAAATGATCAAAGAGGACTGGAATCGGCGAATGATCGTGATACCAGTTGCCACTAGCAGAGCTCGTGATATTCACGCAATCTTGCCATATCGAATTGGGGCTGCGCCATTAAAACTTTCACAAACCGTGAGTTCGACCTTGCAAGCTCGCTAGATTTCGCTACTTATCTGTGTTTGAGTGTTCATCAAATTGTCTGTATTGAACTACCACTACAATAAAAAACTGACATAAACTCCAAGCATATTACCCCATTGTTTTTTTTTCTTCCATTTTTACGGGGCTATTGCTGGCAACATCCTGCAGATAGCAGCGCCCCACATACTATCTCACGCAATCGCCGCATATTCACCAATCTATCTTAAACGAATCTGGCCACTATCAAGAAAAAAATACTGAGACCTCTTATCAAAAAGTCTATTTTCTTCTTCACAATTAGTTCTGTGGCGGTTCGAGGCCAGGGTAATGTTCGGCCAGCCATTCGTATATATTTTTCGTGAGCGCGTCGTCGGTGTTCACAAAAGCTGTTCGTGTGGGACCTTCCCGGCGACAACAATGCAGGAACAGCACTAAATCGAAATTGTTTTCCGTCGCTGCCGCATCCATTGCAGCAGTCGTACACCCCTCATTACGGTTGAAATGGGGCCACTGGACGCTGTCGGTGTGACTTTTTTCCGCTGTTGCATCCATAGCAGCGGTCGTGCAGCCTTCCGATCGATTACTATGTAGCCACTTTACAACAGTCAAGTTCCCACCACGCGCTGCTGCGTCCATAGCGTCAGCAGTGCAGCCTTTAGTCCGATGCTCATGAAGCCACTTCACAACCTCCGAATAGCCCTCTCCAGCAGCTCCATCCATCACTTGCGTCGTACAGCTCGCCTTTTGATCGTGTAGCCATTTCACCACGTCGAGGCGTCCGTTCTAAGCAGCGAGGTCCATGGTGCCAGCTTTAAATTCATGAGCTCGGTGTTCTTGTAGCCATTGCACCATCTCCAAATGTCCGTTGATTGCTGCGAGGTGCACTGCTTGTTCCGTGAAGCCCTCCTTCCGATTTTGATGTAGCCATTCCACCACTTGCAGGTAATTATTACCAGCAGCCAAATCTATCGCTGCGGTCGAGCATGTTGGACCTGTACCGCTCATTGTCCCGCCTCTCTTGCGCTTCTTCTGGTCATTCTCTTTGAACAGCACAGAAATCTGATGCAAATACTTGATAACGCCGAGATGACCATACTTGGCAGCCGTGTCCATCACATGGATCTCGCCCGGGTCCTCCCACTCCTGTCGCGTTATACTCTTGAATAGATCGATGTCTTCTGCATCAGCGAAGGTTTCGTAGAGCCACTGAACGCAATCCAGATGCCCTTCCGCCGCATTGTACGCGCCGTGATCCAGGTCGAGTCGTCCGAGGGGGGATCGGAATGCGAAAAAAAATGGGTGGGGTCGCACGCGTCTGTGCCGATAATGGTTGTAGAGATGCTTCGCCAGCTCGAGACGTCCCCTGCGAAACAAACCACGCAACAGAGCGGCCGACCTTCACCATATTCCGCTCGAGAAGCCACTCGAAGACTTCCAGATTGTCCACGCCAACTAGTTGGTCAGAGTAGCCATGTTCGTACATCCAGTTCAAAATGTCAATGCGACCCGTGTTTACCGCTACCTTCATCGCATCAGGCACATATCTTGGACCAAATGCATAGGTTTGATGGACCCACTCGACCATCATCATGTCCTCGTTCTTCACTGCAATGTTCACGCGTCACAGCCAGCAACGGAGGTCATCGTCATCGTTTCTCGACAAATGGATTAAATCTGCATCATGGCTACATCCATGTGGACCACATGGCGTTCGAATTTTAGTCCAGTTTAGTTTTCCTGTCACAAAACAATTTGGTGTGGAACCTGATAATGATACACTACCAGGTTGCGCCGATGCTGGCGGCGGCGCTGCTGTTCGAGTCCAAGGAGGCTTTCGTTGGCCTCTCGCGCGTCTTCACCGCCATGTCGCTCTATCTGGACTCTGCGGTGGAGCTGCCTCTCCGCAAGGCGTGCAGACTGGGGTCTCTCAAGCTTCTGGATCGCATTTGGGACAGCAGTGAGGCTTTCGTGGATAAAACTCCCACAACTTCGGAAGCTTCGGATAAAACTTTCACACTCCGTAAATTCATCCGCACCGACAAGTTTTACCGCCAATACCAGTTCGCTCTGTCCATGGAGGAGGCGGTGAAGCAGAAGAGCCTGGAGATGGTCAAGTGGCTGAGCGCGAGGTTCCAGGGCTACACTGTGCCTGAAGAAGTGGGGAAGATAGCGGTCAGGGAGGATTCGAGGGACATTATCGAGTTTTTACTGGAGATTGATATAAGCTCGGGGGGAGACGCAGTGCAAGGTTCTGGAGGTATGGGGCTCCGAGTCGAGTGATCCGCTGATCTCATTGAAAGTGCCATCTCGAATCGCCGGAGCGACGTGGCGTGGTGGCTGCGGAGCAAGAGGCCGCGTCTTCACCAAGATTTGGACTATGCTCTGAACGCCGCCGTGGATAAGGGCGACGTTATCATGGCCGAGTGGTTGATCAAGAATGGGGCTCATTGGTGGCACGATGAAGGGGACGATTTATTCGTCGAACACCATGCTGCTGCCAATGGACACCTGGAAGTGCTGCAGTGGCTGGATCAGCTGCGTCGAATTGACGGCACTGGGGGATTGCTCACGGTTGCTGCGAACAAGAGACACATCCACATAGTGCGTTGGGTCATCGAGCGTGACTTCCGCAATAGTCACAACGCCAACAACCTGGCTTGTTTGGGTGGAGAGGCGAGTGTTGCGATCCACTCATCCGCAGTTAACGGTCATCTGGAGACCGAAGCGAAGGTTGCACGACGGGCGCGATGGACGCTCCTGCGGCTAACGGCCATTTTCGAGTTGTGGAATGGCTACATGAGCACAATGCAGTGGGATGTACTGAAGATGCTCTCATTGGTGCAGCTAGGAAAGGTGCTTTTGAGATCTTCCTGATCTTACATTTCCAGTGTAATGTGCAATGGTCGGACGCGACACAGAGAGCGACGAGAATGAGCCCCCCAAGTGCAATTCGCCTCTGGATTGCGGCCCGTGACCCCACTTTTGCGGACTAGCCTGGTGAACCTAGCCTGAGATGACGGTTCTGCTGAATTGGAGTGTTGTCTGGTGTCCTGGATCTTATATTCTACACGATTTCCAACCTTGGCCTTTAGGTTTGGGACGAATTAATCAATGAAAAAAAGACTTTCGTTGCTTCATGCTAAGTACTATGCTGTAGTTTCATAGCCTAGTAGTCAGTACCAACGCATCGCAAATGTCGTAGCTCTAGAAGGCTTAAAGGAAAATATTGGGCTCATAAATCAATCTCATTTCTTGGTCCTAGTAGAACCCAAATATTGTATTGTATTGTACTGTACTAAGTAAACGTTTAGTGCGCCTTGCGCTTAGGGAAGAAGTGATCTACACTCTTCAAACGTAGTCCAGAATCCAAATGATGAAAACAAAAACGAGTTAACAGTAAACTTCGATTGATTACTACAGTACCATAATACCTCGCCGTGATCAATACCGTACGTACATGTACATCTACTGTCCATTCAAACTGCAGCACTATGGCGTAAACAATGGCACCTCGATCTTGATTCTATATATATGATCTCATCGCGCTCCATTGTTCGTAGTAAGGTAAATACCCCATCGTCGAGCAGATTTCGCAATAACGATCTGGTCGTGCTCCATTATTTGTATGGTAAATACAACCTCCAGGTCATCGTCCTCTTCTGGGCTGTGGGGTGAAAATAAGTAGGGCGGCTCACTCTCAATTTTGGGTCGCATAATCTGGTACTTCAGTGCATTCGAAGTGTGCGTGTACTTTTTTTAGCAAAGCTTTAGTATTATCTTTGATGATGATGAGGTATATTGGATTACTTAAACGAATCCTTACAGCCGAGCCGATCAAAAGACCAGCAACTCGGCACGATCTAGATCTGCTGACGTCTGCCACCCAGGCTTTGGGCTGCCATGCCCGTGTCCAGTTGCGCCTGCGCAAGCATGTAGATGTCTTGTCGTATAGCCTGCTCCAGTGAGGGGAGGCTTTTCGCGAAGTGTCTTGCTGCGTTCGGTGGAATTTTGGTTACTTCGGGGACCAGAGGAGTCGAACCAGCCAATTCTGCTCGCCTAAGTATAGCTCCAGCTATTCGCACGATGGGGCTGCACGAGAGCGCCCATATCTCCGTCATTTTGGCACTCATAGCAATAAGTTCTGTTTCGAAGGCAAGTTGAAACCTCCTTCCGTTTGGGGAAGTTCCGCTGCTATTCCACCTAGCCATCCTTTTACTTTCCCGACTGGTTTTGCAAATGAACTTCTCCAGACAAAGTTCCGTATCCGGCTGCTAGTTTCGATGAGGATCTTCTTAGTTGGCCACGCGTGTTTGGCCACAAATCTCAGCTTGGGCAAGATTAAAGCGTTTGCCAGTTCGGCCCGCTAGGTGACCGAGTTTGTTTTCGCAAAAGCAAGTGCTAACCTGCTGGTCAGTGCTCCAAAACCTCTGTCCCAACCCTTCTTCACATCTCGGAGCCATCGCAGTGAAAACATAGATAAAACGCAGATGAAAAATGTTTTTACACGGTAAATTATGTTTTGTTTTGTTACAGTAAAATAAAATATGGGAAATTGCAATTTGGTCAGGAGTTTGGCTTGGAATTTGCAATTCGGTCAGGTGTTTGCTAGGACTTCCGAAAGTTAGAATTTAGACTGTCCTAAGTTTAAGAGTTAGAACGTTCCAGCTTGGTACTGAGCACCATGCTGGACTGTGTCCGCTGCACGTTTGCTCTCGGCTAGCAAACGTAACATCATACAGCAGAACCGTGGGACTTGCTCTCCAAATGACCAACCGGCCGTCAAAACGTTGGGGTAATAGGCAGATCTGTGCTTGCTCGTGGGTCCTCAGAGAGGCCCTGTAAATTGTAAGTTCATGGCATGTAGCGACTCGTAGGGCCCGTCATTTGGCTTTGTCTAGGTTAGCGGTTAGCGCAAGGACTACCTCCTGATCCGGGAGGTAGTTCGGGAGCCCCGAACTAACAGAGCACGATGTGGAGCACCAGACGCACAAGCACCTTGGAAGAATTGGCCCCCTCAGTTGGTGTCCGTCCTTCAGATCTGGCGTGCCAATTCTAACTTTCGAACTGATTAGCAAACACCTGACCGAATTGCAAATTCCAAACACCTGACCAAATTGCAACTTCCCCAATAAAAAATAATTTATCGTATTTTCTGACTAGTGGTCAACAATGGTGGCGCCGCTACTGGCCGTAGAGCTGCTCTTCCGCTCCAAGGGCGGCTTCTCCAACCTGCCGCACGTGATCAGCAGCGTCTCGCTCTTCCTGGACTCGTCGGTGGAGCTCTCGCATTCCGAGGCGTGCAAGCTGGCCTCCATCAAGCTGCTCGACCGCATTTGGGGCAGCAGCGCAGTTTTCGCTAATTTTGACACAAGATTTCCAGTTGGGCCATTTACTATCCGGAAATTCATCCGAACGGACAAGCACTACCGCCAACACCAGTTCACTTTTTCGATGTTGTTCATCGTCAAGAAGAACAATCTCGAGATGGCTCGCTGATTCGCCGACAAGTTCCAAGGCTGCAGAGTTATCATGGACGTGGTGATGGCCGCGGCTGAAGCTGGGGCCATGGAAATTCTTCAGCTATTCTATGACCAAGACAACAGCTCTTTGGACGTATTATTGCGGGACAAAATGGGTCTTCGAGTGAACTGGACTGGCGCCGCCCTGTCAAGTGCAGCTTCGGCTGGCCACGGCAACGTCGTGTGGTGGCTCTACACGAAAATTACGTCGGACGGAAACGCGGTGGGCAGGGCGCTAGAGGCGGTGTTTCCGGCTTAGTCAGATTGTGAAGAATGATCCAATAAGATCAAAACATTTTTTCCTCAAAAATGGTCTAGCAAAGGCATCCTGTACCGATGCTAGTGTACTCCGCAAAGATATTAGTGATTTTCACAACATAATAATCCACTGTAAGTGCTGTTTGCAATTCCGTGTGTATGTTTGCTGCTCTATCAGTAGCAAGTCAAAGTAATGGCTCCTAAAGAGGACTCTCACGCGTTGTCGAATCCATAATCCATGTACGCACCACGCCGTAGTCAGAGTGATCTAGTTTATCGTTGGTTAGCTTACAACAAGTGGAAAGAGATTCAGCCCTTTTTAGTTAGCGCCTTCAAGATGAATAGTTAAAAACGGTCTAACTCCAAACATGTTAGCCAGATTTACTACGTGTACTCCCTAACGCTGACATGTTAGTTGCTATACATGGTAGCTAACTATTAGTTAGTGTCTAGTATTTTGAGCTAACATGTTAGTAGTGTAAGAGCAAAAGTATGGAGAAGAGTATATGCTTGCACCGAAGGCAGCCGAGAAGGGAGATGTATCAAACTGAACACAAATACACCCTCAAAACTAAGAATTTACCATCCAATCTATAATACTTTGAAGAATCTGCTAACATAGGGAAACATTTGCTGGGAGGAGCTCACATGGGGGGGGCTGGCACACCACTTATCAGCGCAGACGATGACCGATTTTAAGAGTGAAGACGACTTAGGTGCCTCCTACCTATGTCAAAGTCCGCGGTGCAATATAGACACCCAGACCAGCTAGTAAATATGCTTTCGTACAGATTACTAAGTAATCTCCTCAGGTACCCATTTCCTCCACTATACAGTGTAGCTGACATGTGTAGTTTTCAACTAACTGTTAGTTAGTGTCCAGTAGAATCAGCATGTTAGTGGAGTACACTAGCACTAACTAACCGTTTGCAAGCGCTAGTGTTAGATATACGGTTAGGGTTTGTGCGAACACTGATCGATGCGGTCAAATGTTTCAAGGTCCGTGATGAGTAGTGACCTCATACACAGTTCAGTGCATCCCATCGGTAGCCCAGCTGTGATCGCTAAGAACCGAAATATCAATTCGCATACTTGGTTTCCCTTTACTGTCAGCCAGCCACTAGCTCATTCAACCTGTCATTCCGCAGCTTTCAGCGCTCCCCCAACTCTCCAACCGGAATGGACGCCCACGTTCTCATTCCACCTAACGCTCTAACGCTGAGTGACGAGCTCATCTGCGACGTTAGACAGCGTACAGGGGCCTCTCGAGTCAACTCGACAGCTGAAGCCATCCAAGCGACATGGGGAGAGGCCAACACCAACGTGTCCGTGGCTGTAAATGTCGTGGCGTCAGCGACAGAGCAAACCGCCCATCGCACTTCACTATCGGCTCGTAGTCGTCGATCCTGTCTCCGTTCCGACCTGAAGACAGCGAGGAAGGTCTTATCTACTATCAAGGCGGCCAACCACCCGATCGGCGTCGAGCTGCAGCACGCAATCGTCACCGAGGCGCTGAAAAAGAAGATTCGCCACCGAGAACGCTGCCGTGTGACCCAGGCTCGCCAAAGAGAGAGGCAACTCGAGCTCGAAGCTGATATTCAACATGCCATTGAGAGGTTGTGGAAAGAGATCGAAGATCTAGAAGCGAAGTGCAACGATCCTTCCCGGTTACCAGCATCTCCGACTCCATGGGGCGTTGTGGGCGACTACTTCCGTCACTTCAACTACTTCTTAGCGCGTCCTGGGACTGGATACGACGCTGCGTCGGAGTTCTTGCGTGGAATCATGGCCCCAGACGTGGTCGATGGCTCCGTATGTGGAGTGGACGCACGGAGTGAGAACTGGAGGCGCTTCGCTCTCTACTTTGGCAATGCTCACATTGAGCTTCGAGGTATGAAGATGCCATCTCAGCACACATTGGTCGCTGACATAACAACTACAGTGACTGTTACTTGGAATACCCTACAGTTCGCGTTCCCGCACCTGAACTCCGACGCGAAGGGCGGGACTCAAGGAGGTGCTTGGTCGCCCATTGCTAGCAGAATCATCGGTCGGCAGCTTCTCGCGCACGGGTCGATGCACTTTGGCTGGGATGATACGAGCGACAAAGTGGTGAGATTCCAGATGCGGATGGATCTGCTGACTCCGATGCTCAATCTGCTGGGCAATCTGGAAGATGTATTGCTCGTCTTCAGCAAGGCTTCCATCACCCCGGACGATACGTTTGTTAGGTAGTAGGAATCTCCGGTCATGTGGGTTATTTACGATCATACTCTGTTTTTGATTTCTTTCTGTAAGGAATGAACATATTTGCACCGTCAAACTCAACTGAAGTTGGTAGCAAAGGCTCGAGAAAAACAAGCAAGATAACGTCCCCAATATAATCCGCGGGGAGATTCCTCGCAGAAATTCGATCGCGTTTTCTCCTCTCCTCCTTAGTCGCCCACACGTTGAACTACCTGTAATTGGTCGCCCTCCACACCAGCATCTTGCTCCTCCACTTACAATCCTTTTCCTCAAAGTCTGGGCCGAATCCTGGAATACGATGTTTGTCTCGGAACCACTTCAGCTCCATTACATCTCCGTTGAATACGATTTAATGCAACACTATCTTCATTGCGCAAGGCGCCCAATGTTCCTGTAGAGCTACAGTACAGAACCGAAGTCTGGTACATTCCGATAACCGCATCTGCTACATCATGATACCCCCCCCAAGCATAGCATGAACTTTGTCACCCAGGAATGCATCTCTCATGTGTCGGCCTCCGACTCGTCGTGTTGAAGCTTGCAGTTCTCCCTCCACCTCCCATGACATGCAGCTGTGTGATACTTACGTCAGGACTAATACATCCGTTGGCCCATTTCAACTGGATACGGCTCTAATTCGGGCAGGAAATTCTTCCGGACGCGGTTCAGCAGACGGATCAAGGTGCGAGTGCACAATTTCATCTCCACATCGGCGTTCAGGCGCGGCGGTGAGTACGCCGGCATAGTTGGTGTCTGGAGTGGAACGTGTCTAATTCTCACACGTCACAGACATCTTATCACACGTCACAGATTTCAATCGGAAAATGGGCCAGACGCAAATATTTGCGCACGGACAAACACTACAACCGGTTCCAGTTCCGATGCGGCGCCATCGAAACTGCGAGCATCGAAGAGAAGGACAAGGGCATGGAGATAGTGCAGTGGTTCTACGGCCATTTCCACGGCTGTATCGTGCCTTTCGGAGCTGTGAGAGCAGCTGCAGGCCACGGACATTTGGAGATGCTGAAATTCTTCAAGGAACATGAAGTTCCTGGAACGTTGGGCGAGGATCGAGACGATATCAAAGCTGGAGAGGGTCACGTGGTTCGCTGGGGACGACATGACATGGAGGCGGCGGCGGAGAATAACCACTTCAACGTTGTCTGGTGGCTGTTCAAGTACGCGCCTGCTCCTCGCCTCGCTACTTGAATAACGTGATGAAAACTGCGCTACGAAGCGGAAATCTGCTGATGCTCGAGTGGATCCAAGCGAAGTTCCTTGCGCGTCGACGCCGCTTACCGGAAGTTGGGCGGATTGCATTAACTGCTGAATTATTGGCGTCAGATCGGAAATATTTCATGGCGGAAGCGATAAAAGGAGGACAAGTCGTTGTGATGGAGTGGCTTCTGGAAAATGGACATGCGACAAGAATGGACCGGCACAGTGCCATATATGCAGCTCTCAAAGCGAATCGCCTTGACATCCTCGACTGGTTGACAGAGCGTAAACTGGTGGAAGCTGGCCGTGTGATGGAGGTTGCTGCGGGGGACGACCGTCTTGATGTGGCCAAAGACTACTACGCTTGGTACTGGCACGAGATATGCGCGCAGCCTGATTTCCCTATGGAGCCCTCAGTGCCGAGTCGGAAGTCGCTGTGGATCAGTGCGGGTACCATGATTTGTGCCGTGAGAAGCGGTCGACTGGATGCTGTACGGTGGCTCTTCGACACGTTTAATTGTGCAGTGAACTTTTTCGCCCAATTATTCGCCGAGGGATATACTTTACGTCGCTTCGGAAGGTGGCAACCTCGAGCTCGTAAAATACCTGCATGGTATTATTACTCTGTTCACGTAGAACACGGGTAGAAAGCGGAAACGCGGCAAGACGATGTCTGGGGTTGGGCCGGAGTGTTCAACAGCTGCGATGGACTATCCAGTTTTATTTAATCATCTGCCTGTAGTGCAATGGCTCCACGCGAACCGCAAGGAAGGCTGTACTGCCGAGGCACTAGAGTTTGCAGCGAGGCACGGATACTTGGAGATATTACAGTGGCTGCACTTACATCGGCCCGGCGGCTGGTCAACTAATGTGATGGATACGGCCGCATCAAACGGGCATTTACACGTTGTACAGTGGCTCCACGCGCATCGAAGAGAAGGATGCACGACCAGAGCGATGGACTACGCTGCTATGGACGGACATATGGACGTTGTTCAGTGGTTGCATCACAATCGAAGTGAAGGCTGCACTGTCAACGCGGTGACCCAAGCCATTATTCAGGGCAAGATGCACGTGGTGAAATGGCTTCTGGCGAATCGATCTGAAGGCTGTTCATCGAGTGCAATGGATTTTGCAGCGATGAAGAGTTTGGAGATTGTTCGCTGGTTCCATGAACACCGCAGCGAGGGGTGCACGAGTGCTGCAATCGATAACGCGGCTGGGTGCGGAGAATTCGATGTCATTTTGTTTCTCCATAGTCAACGACGCGAAGGCTGCTCGGAAGATGTGTTCCGCGAATCCGCCAAGAGCGACCTGTTCGACAACTTGAGATATGCGGTAGACGATTCACCTTCTGACAACATCTACGACTGGCTGGTCGAACACTACCCAGACGCCAGAGATGAGTAGTCAGCGTTGAGCGTGCGTGGTGGAAGAATGTGTGCGTCCTAAGCTCCTAGCGTCGTAATGCTCAATAAAATAGTCCGCATTTAAATATGGTCCCTATAAAAACATTAAAATAGTCGTGTCAAAATATTTGTGATTTTAGTAACCATTATCTGAATGACGGCGGTGACGCTGTTGTTCCGCTCCAAGGTGGAGTTCCTCTCGCTCCCCCACCTTGTCAACAGCGTCTCCCTCTTCCTGGACTCTTCTATGGAGCTCCCCCTCCACAGAGCGTGCCGATTTGGGTCCTTCAGACTGCTTGACCGAATCTGGAACAGTAGCCAAGTTTTCGTCGATGATCCCGGGCGCGCAAAGGACCAAATTTGGACTCTCCAGAAATACATCCCCACAGACCGCCACTACCGAGCGTACCAGTTCAATCTGTGCCTGTTGGAGGCTATCAAGCTCAAAAATCTGGAAATGGTCAAGTGGATTTCTCGTCGGTTCCAAGGCTGCCTGGTCTCGAAGAATGTTGTTGCCCGCGCTGTCGACTTGGGACTAATGGCCATTTTGATGTTCTTCCGCGACGTTGATACGGGGACGGACGCCCCGTGGTATACGCCGGGCAACAGTCGAACTCCAGGTGTGGGGCATCGAATCGAGTGGCAGTGGGCGAGCAAATGTGCGGCCTCCAATCGCCGTAGCGACATTGTGTGGTGGCTTCATCGATACGTCCGCTATAGTCAACACGACATGAGTGAAGCACTGACAAAGGCAGTGGCGAACGGGGATATTACGTTGGCAACTATGCGATGGACGGAGCTGCTGCTGCAGGCCACCTCGACGTCCTGAAGTGGCTTCACCGTAACCGAATGGAGGGGTGTACTACGCGTGCAATGGATGCTGCTGCGAGAAACGGACACCTCGAAGTTGTCCAATGGATACATGAACACCGATCTGAAGGCTGCTCGCAGACAGAGGCGATGGATAGCGCTGCAACCAATGGACACCTGGACATTGTGAAGTGGCTGCATCGTAATACGAAGGCTCGTTGTTCAACGAAGGCGATGGATGAAGCTGCCACCAATGGACATTTGAATGTCGTGCAATGGCTGTATGCCAACACGAACGCTGGTTGCACTGCGAAAGCGATCGATGGAGCCGCGACGAATGGACACCTGGGGATTGTCAAATGGCTACATGCTTGTCGCACCGAGGGGTGCACAGTTACAGCAATGGATGGTGCTGCCGAGAATGGATTTTTGCCCGTCGTGAGATGGCTGCACAGGAATCGCAATGAAGGTTGTTCCGAGAAAGCTATGACTCGAGCGGCATACAATGGACATCTGCCCATAGTAGAGTGGCTCCACGTCCACAGATCACAGGAGTGCTCAGTCCCAGCTATCGAAGAAGCTGCATTGTGCAATAACTTTGAGGTGGTATTGTTCTTGCACTACCAGCGCCACGAGAAATACACGTCTAAAATCGCGGTGCAATCTTACGAAAATGGGAGTCCAGAGATCCATGAGTGGATTATCCAGCGCTATCCAGAATATCGGGAGGCAGTTGAAGCAGAACATGGTCAGGACTAAAGTGGCCACTACGCATTTGGTAACCACAAACGAAACACAAAAAATAGTTATCCCACAGCTTGCGTACAGCTAGTGCAGTTTTGGAAGACTATACTGCAAGTGCACCACTGAATTTGCCGTCTGCTGTTGATGCGGGACTTAGACTTCCGAACAGCCGACGAAGATCTCACTTGGAATCAAGCTCGCAAGTCCTTCATCTATTATACTACAGTTGCTAAGTACTGTACTATGTAAATAAAAAACAATTATGGCGACAGTGTGGTTCCCGTGCTGACTTCGATTGCTACTTGTTCGGCGATGCGATCGAAGCGTGAGTGTATTTGCTTAGCATTTAGCGGACCCTTCCGTCCACATGATGTATATGAATATGTCGAGAGCTCTAAACTCGGTAAGGAACGAAAGATCCCCACGCAACCTTACCGCGGAACCTAAATGCGACAAGGTTGTACACGTACACTCAATAGTGGCGGGCAAATATTACACGGCTGGTCAGTTCAAGCCGGAAGGGACAATATATAACTAAAGAATCATGCAGCCTATGTTCAACGACGGCAACTGCAGTCTTGCCCTACAATTGTCGGGCTTCGGGGTAGAGCTCACAACGCCAATCAGAAATGTTGTTGCCAGCGTCGTCTTTGAATACAGTGTGCATTTGCTCGAAAAGATCCCGTTTGCCATAGAATGCTTCTGACGAACAGCCTTCACAGCGCTGGGAATAAAACAACCACATCAAAAATTATCCCACCCAGCGGCACGATCCATCGTATCACTTGTGAATTCTTCACTGAGGTGCTCATGGAACCATCGAACGGTTTCCAACCTTTACAGGCTGCGGAGCTTATTGCACTGGACGAACAGCCTTCAAGTCGATTTGTGAGAAGCCACCCATGGTCGAAACGGACGGCTTGGTCTACCGCCTTGACAGTGCATCCTTCGCTCCGGCTGTGATGTAGCCACTGCACAACATCTAAATGACCCATCATGGCAGCCATATCCATAGCCTCAGTCGTACAGTGAGCGCTAGTGTTCTCGTGTAGCCAAATCAAAACTTTCAAGTGTCCGTCCTGAGCAGCGCCGTCCATCGCTGCGGTCGTGCACCCTTCCGCTCGATGAGTATAGAGCCATTGCACCACCTCTAAGTGCCCGTTTGCTGCTGCTCGATCAATCGCTGTAGTTGTGCAGCCTTCTGACCGATGCGTATCTAGCCATTTCAACACCTCCAAATGTCCGTTTGCTGCTGCTCCATCAATTGCACTTGCTGTGCAGCCTTCTGATCGGTGCGCATGCAGCCACAGCACCACCTCTAGGAAGCCATACGCTGCAGCGTCATCCATTGCCCTCGTAGTACAGCCTTCCTTCCGAACGGTATGAAGCCACTGCACCATATCTAAACGGTTCTTCGCAGCAGCTTTATCCATTGCTGCTGGTGAGCACGTCGGACCGTTCCCACACATTGTCTTGCTGCGTTTCCGCTTTCCCCTCGTGCTCCGATTGAACAGAGTGGCAACCTCGTGCAAGTACTTCGCAATCTCCAGTTTGCCGCTTGCTGATGCGACATCGATTATATGCCTAGCGTAAAACTCCTCCGCCACAAACAGGTCCACCGCGTACTGGAACGTCTCAAAGAGCCATTGCACCACGTCCAGTCGATCGCCATGCACAGCTGCAATCATGGTATCCGTAGTGATCCACAGCGGGAAGAGGCGCGGCCCATGAACGTTAAATATCGATAAGGATGTCGTCGGGAATCCAGAATCCGCACAAATTTTATGCCAGTAGCAAGTGTAAAAGTCTTTTGCGACGTCAAGATACCCCTCCCGTGCTGCTATCTCCATCACGCTGCCAGCTTCCACCAACTTCCGTTCGGTTAACCAGTCCAGAGCATCAACTCGACTTGCTTTGAGCGCTGCTAAAATGGCGCTAGATCGGTCCATTGCTGCCGCATAGCCATTTTCCAACAGCCACTCCATCACTACAGGTTGCCCTCCTCCTATTGCTTTCAGGCGACAAGACATCAGTAAATCCGCGAACACCAACATTGATCTCACGCAAGTTGCTTTAATCCACTCGAGCATCAGCAAGTTCCCATCTCGTGCTGCGGAGCTCATAAATCCATTCAAGTAGCGCGGGGCCCGCCCATGCTTGTGTAACCACCAACAAATATGGAAATGATTTGTTTTCCGCCGCCGCCTCCATGCCATGCCGTCCCCAGCGAACCACGTTGCCCTCATTCGCCTCAATTTCGTCTCGACCGTCGCCCATCTTTCCAGGAATTTCATGTTCCTTGAAGAATTTCAGCATCTCAAGAAGGGTAAATTCAAGTTAATGGGAGGGTTCTCTTTTCAACGGAAACCCTAGCTCGCGTCGGCTTTGTTAGTTAGCGAGAAGGAGTGTTAAAAGACCAGAACTCAGGATTTTTAGCCAAAACACACAAATTTGTAGGCAAGCTGTGGTTTTGTGCTACCAATACCCGGTTCCCTGTTGTGAAGTCTTACTTCGACGATGGGATAGATTTAATGTCGGTATCCTATAGCGTAGTCTTCGACGCTAGCGAGTTCGCAGAAACGGTAGAATCCTGACTCAGTTTTTGTATTAGCTTCACCTTAGAATGCACTTAACCTTTAGTGTTAAGCGGACCCCTAGATGTTGTCCAATGGATCCATGAACACCGGTCCGAAGACTATCGCGCTGCAACCAATGGACACTTGGAGCTCGTGAAGTGAATGCATTGCAATACGAATGTTGGCAGCAAACTGCAACGATGAGTACTGAAAGTCACGGTATACGACGGATATCTGCAAATGGTGATGAAAACCATTTATTTTACGGTATCCTAGCGTAAATGCAGAGATCTTGCTGTTGCGGCGTAGAGGTACCTACCTCATCGACAATATTCCGTAAGACTTCGCACTCTTCGTGGTCCCCATATTCTGCTTCTATCGCAGATCGATATTCGGGATAGCGAGGAAGAACCCGTTCATGAATGTCTGTCTGGACTACCATTTCCGTATTACGGCACCGCGAGTTACCATCTCCAAGTCATCGTACCATACATCTTCTTCGATATCCGTACTGGATCATCCCTCCAGTCTGTGGAAGTGAAGCGCACACAATCCGACGCAGAGAGACCGTTGAGTAGCGCTGCAGCACGAGCCCTAGTGCAGGTCACGTAAATACATCACATAGCTCGCACGGAGGGACGGCGGCAATAGAGATATGTACGGTTCTACCAGCTTCATGCGTAAATGTATAGATTTTTTTGTAATAAAAGGGAATTTGAGCTAGCATTCTTTCATCAAATGAACCTGAAATCTGGAGTAATGAGAGCCCTGCTGAAGACGAGCGACACAACCTCCAAACTGCCCAGCAGATTCAGCATCGGGGTCAACAGATCCATCTGCATCTGGAATCTCACCATTTTGTCGCTCGTATCGTCCCAGCCGAAGAGCGCCGACCCGTGCACGACAAGGCGTTGGCCGAGGATTCGTCTAGCGATTGGTGACCAAGCACCTCCTTGAGTCCCGCCCTTCCCGTCCGAGTTGAGGTGTGGGAACGCGAACTGTAGAGTATCCCAAGTGATAGTCACTGTCGTTGTCGTGCCAGCGACCAATGTGTGCTGAGCCGGCATCTTCATACCTCGGAGCTCCACCTGAGTATTGCCAAAGTAAAGGGCAAAGCGCCTCCAGTTTTCAATCTCTGCGTCCACTCCAGATACAGAGCCATCGACCACGTCATGAGCCATGACCTGGCGCAAGAACTCGAACGCGACTTCGTGTCGACTTCCAGGCCGCGCTAAGACGTAGTTGAAATGACGAAAGTAGCTGCCTGCAACGCCCCATGGGGTCGGCGACGTTGGCACCCGGGAGGGATCGTTGCACCTTGATTGCAGACCTTGGATCTCATGCCGCAGCTTGGCAATGGCATTTTGGACGGAAGCTTCGACCTCGAGTTGCTTCTTCCTGTAGCGAGCCTGGTTCACACGGCAGCGTTCTCGGTGACGGATCTTCTTCTTCAGCGCTTCGGCGACGATGGCGTGTTGCATCTCGACGTCAATCTGGTGGTTGGCCGCCTTGATAGTAGAGATGATGTTCCTTGCTGTCTTCAGGTCGGACGGGAGGCATGACCTGCGGCTACGAGTCGACGATGAAGCGCTATGGGCAACTCGCGCTGTTGCGGGGGGAACAGCAGCTGCAGTCGCTGGAACGTCGACGTTGGTTTCGCCCCGCCTTGCACTGGTGACTTTAGCCGTTGAGTTGACCCGAGCTCGTCCAGTACGCTGCTTGACGTCGCAGATGAGCTCGTCACTCAGCGATAGAGCGTTAGGAGGGCTGAGAACGTGCAAGTACATTTCCAGTGGGAGCTTTGGAGGTACGCCAGAAGTTGTGGAATGGAGACTGGAATGAGATAGTGGCTGCCTGACAGTGCCAAGTTGTGCTTGCGGAACACCGGGTCCGTGACGTAATATTTCCGTACCTAGCAATCATAGCTGTGCGACCTTTTTGATGAGGTGAGGTGCACTGAGTTACAGCTCACCACGACCTTAACAGTGGTTGGCAACACAAACGTTGAGTCGATACTGTAGCAAATACCTTTGTCCAAATACCAGTTGTTTTGCTACAGCGCTTTTTTTTTCTCTTGCCGGTCATCTGCTCGGACTGTGACTAAACAAGCTGCGCTGTTTAGTCACGCCACTGTATTGCTCGAACTTGACATGGTTGGTGTTTGCACACCTGTTGGTAATTTGACTGTTCGTACATGCAGCAGCACTCATCTTCGGCCCACCTAAAGAACGTGCAGACACTCCGATTTTTAAGTTATTGGCATAGTTATATTGCTTGGAATGTGTCATTGGTCATTTTCGTGTAAGTAGCTAGCTGCATTAGCTGTATCCCGCTTGAAGTCGGTTTGCTGGAGTGATATCTTCGAAAATTGGCTACTGCATCAAAAACCAAAAGAAAATACTAATAAAAACGCCAAGCTTTCTATGCTAAAATGTACTTAGTATTGGATCTCGTTGACAAGAGTCGTCGCTGAGTTAGTTGAACGCTTCTTCATCCTCTACTACATCCTCGAATCCAGGATATCGCTCGAGGAGCCAAGCGCGAATGTCTACTTCCTCTCTGTCATCAATCGTCGCTCTCGCAGCTTCTTCGGAGCACTCGACCCCGCATTGCGAATGCAGAAACAAAACCACCTCGAAGTAGTTGCATCTAACCGCCTCGTCAACGCCAAAAGTGACTTTGTGCTTGGAACAGTTCGAATACAGCCACTTCAGCAGCTTTAGCTTGCCTCCTTCAGCTGCCTTGTTCATCTCGCCCTTGCAGGCACCCGGACGATTTCTATGAAACCACTTGACGATATCCAGATGACCAAACATTGCTGCGCCGTACATTGCCGTATTCGTATAATCTGCTGCACGTTGCTGATGCAGCCACTTCACGATTTCGAGATGACCCGCTGTCGCTGCATCACTCATAGCCATCGCAGTACAGCCCACAGTGGAGTTTTTGTGAAGCCACTTCAACATACCACGCTGTCCATTCCGAGCCGCACCATCCATAGCTGAAGTAGAGCATCCCTCTCCACGGTTGACATCCAGCCACTGCACTACATTGAGGTGGTCGTTTGCCGCTGTTCTATCCATAGCCGCCTAAGTGCATCCCTCCGAGCGGTTGCTATGAAGCCACTGGACAACTTCCAAATGTCCATTTTCAGCTGCGCCGTCCATGGCATCCTTCGTACAAGCCGGGGTACTTTTCTGCTTGGTTTGGTCTCTCTTGCGCTTCTTGGAACTTGCCTGCATTGCAAGTTGGACTTGATGCAGGTACTTGACCACGTCTAGGTGACCGTTCTGGGCAGCGCTATCCATCGCTACGATGTTGGAAAAAGTGTACCGCGGTTGGGTTTGGTCGTAATCGAAAAGATCAACTTCTGGATCAGGATCAAACTCATAATAGAGCCACTGCACAACGTCAAGGTATCCCTTTCCAGCCGCCTCCGCCATGGTCTTCCACGAAATTAACGCCGATCGGTTATACCGACCAAGTTGCTGTCTCAAATGCTGAAATAAACACCGCTGCTTCTGAGCCTGGAGCGCATACTGTAGGCTTGATGGCGCCTTTGCTTGTGCTCGCAAATATTTCGCCACATGCAGGTGCCCATTGGCGGCAGCAACATGGATTGAGAGACTGGCTTGACCTCCCAGCTCCGTCATTCGGCCCTTGGACGCATCCCTGCTGTTCCGAGTATCGCGCTCGATCAGCCACCTCACAACATCCAGATGTCCACCCTCCGCAGCATTCGCCACATATCCTAGCGCCGTACCAAGCTGCTTCTTATCGTCCAGCCATTTCAAAACGTCGAGTCGTCCGGTTGCCGCAAGATGGTGGCCAGCACAGAGCCCTCGAGGGTCATTTGGCC
The DNA here is from genome assembly GCF_000149755.1 of Phytophthora sojae. Taxonomy (NCBI): domain Eukaryota; phylum Oomycota; class Peronosporomycetes; order Peronosporales; family Peronosporaceae; genus Phytophthora; species Phytophthora sojae. Next base: position 641,221 of record NW_009258119.1, read on the forward strand.
ACTCCGCGCCTTGAGATATCAACCACTCAGCAACCAGCACGTCCCCATTGAACACGGCATAGTGAAAGGCCCTGGCGAAATTGTGCTGTACATTCGGCAGGTGCTGGACCAGCCACCAGGCGACATCACTATGACCTGCCGCGACCGCTTTCTTCAAGTGGGCCCCCAGTCCACCCGCACCCCCACGCCTTCAACTCGAACATTCTCGTCCAGTGAGCTGTTGTCGTTGTCGTGGAACAACCGCAACATCTCGACCGAGCCGATGATACAGGCCTCAGACACCACCTCCTGCCGCACGACGCAACCCTGAAATTTGTCCAGCAGCCACTTGACCATTTCCAGATTTTTGTCATCGATGGCCACAAACAGCGACTTCGTAAACTGAAATTGCTTGTAGTGCCGGTCGGTACGCAGAAACTTTCTCAACGTGAAATTTCCTTTTCCTTGTTCGTAAGTTTCATCTTCAGCGTCGTCTTCTGCCGCGATATTGTTCACGAACACTTGGCTGCTGGCCCAGAGTCGGTCGAGCAGCGGGATGGAGTCGCGCTTGCACGCCTTGTGCAGGGGCAGCTCCACCGACGAGTCCAGGAAGAGAGAGACGGCCTCGGTGACGTGCGGCAGGTCCACGAACTGGCCCTTGGAGCGGAACAGGAGCCGCACGGCCAGCAACGGCGCCAGCTTGGCCTCCTCGTCCATTGTTGGTAATCGGGAATTACAATTTAGCAATGATTGTAGAAGCAATTGTCGGGCACATCAATCGATTATTGAGATTCTATTCAATCATTGGTTATAAGTGTAACCGGTTACATAACCTGGTAAACCGAATCTCCTCAATGACGACCCGGAGCCGCTGCTGGCCGTGACGCTGGTTTTCCGGTCCAAGGCCAAGTTCTTCTCTCGGTCTCACGCGGTGGACGCCGTCTCGCTCTTCCTGGACTCGTCGGTGGAGCTCCCATTCGATAGGGCCTGCGAATTCGACTCCCTAAAGCTCCTGGACCGAATCTGGAGCTCCAGCGACATCTTCGCTACCGAAAATAAGGAGCTTCCCGAAAAGCTGCCATGGACTCTCCGCAGATACATCCGCACCGACAGATTTTATTGCAAGACCAAGCTTCAATTCTCGTTCATTGAAGCGATTGAGCTGGAAAATCTGGAGTTGGTTCGGTGGCTGCTGGATAAGTTCGAAGACATTGCTGTTATCGATGGGAAAGTGGTTCTGGAAACGATGAGCACCATTTCAATTGAAGTCTTGCAACTCATTGACAGCTACAAGTACGGCGTTCGCCATGTGGAATGGGACCAAAACACAATGGCGGAAGCGATCTCAGAGGGCCGCAACGACATCGTCTGGTGGCTACAGCAACATTTCCCCAATGAAGACTTTAACAAGGCAGAGGCGTTGATGCAGGCAGTGCTCAAGGAGGACATCGTCATGGCTGAGTGGCTGATCGACCATGGAGCACAGTGGCGTCGGCCCTTTCCTGGCGATAACATCGGACACGAAATGGCGGCTCGAGGGCGTCTTGACATCTTGAAGTGGTTAACCCAAGGCGGTAGACTTGACCATCGGCGCGAGGGATGTACACCTGCGGCCATGGATTGAGCAGCGTGGAGTGGATTTCTGAACGTCTTTAAATGGCTGCATGATAACCGATCGAAAGGCTGCACTGAGAAGGCGATGGAGCTAGCAGCAGCACGAGGCCATCTAAGAGTAGTGAGATGGCTTCAAGCTCATCGATCGAATGCCTACGCGAATTCAGCCTGCGGCGTGGGGCAACCAGATCAACGTGTTCCTCTTTCTGCACGACATTGCAAAATGCACCGCGAATACTGCGTTGATGGCCCGAGATGCTGAATCTATTGACGTTTTCAACTGGATCGTTGCTAACTATCCAGATATTCAAGTTGACACGGATAGCGAGTGAGTGCCAGAGCAATGAAAACCTTTTATTTTCCTCTGCTACCTTACTTCCATGAAGCACAAATCGGATGCTTGCATTGTCATACTTCTCATTCACCGAATTGCAGAGAATAAGCCCATTATTTTCACACGAGTTCTGTCTAGAAACGTCTTAGTGAATGAAATCGTGCCAGTCCGGAAGCTGCCACTTGTTGAAGCGATCAAGATCTTCTTTGTCAAACATCCCATTGATAGCGATGGCCAGCAACTTCCCCACCTCCTTGTGGCCTTTAGCTGAGAAGTGCAGTCCGTCCACGAAGTACGTCCGACGAACGTTTACATCGGGGAACGTCGTGTTGAAGTAAGTGTGCAAGTCCAGCACATGCACATTCTCGGCCTCCCCGAGCTCAACACACGCGCGAGCGTACTTTTCAGCCGCAGCATTGGTGCGATCCCCGTGACGCTCCGAGTCGATGATGCACGGCGGGGTGATCAGCAGGATCTGGCCGTGTGGAGCCAGCACCGGTCGAACAATGTGCAGGATCTTCTGGAGATTGGCTCGGTAGTCTTCCAGTGGCACATGGACAACTTTGTCAGGGCCGTCCACGATCGCATCGTTGGCTCCGAGGAACACCGTGACGAACGAGGCTGAGTACTGGAACTGGAGCTCCTTGGAGAAGATCGGCATGCCATGTTGCAGCACCCACCTGCGGCAATAATGACACTCTTAGTGTAGGTTTGATTACAGCAGGCTGTAGTGGTGAAGAGACACTTGCTTAGTGTTGTAGCCTGAGAGACCGCGGTTGATCGTGTCGACAGACCGCACATAGTGCTGCTGAAGGAGGGTGACGAAGCCAGACTTGCTCGGGTCGCTGGCCTGCTCCGTGATGGAGTCCCCGATGAAGTAGAAGACCGGGCGGCGCTCGGAGGAGGCAGCAAGACCCATGGTGTGTTGTGCGATCTTTGAGGAGCCCAGAGAGACGAGAATAGTGAGCGGACAGGAGGGAGGTTGATTTTAACTGGACGTCCCTTCAACAATGTACGGGGTCTCGGGAAAAGAATAAATTCGGTTTTTCCTGGCGAGTCTAGGAATGCTGAAACTTTGCACATCTACTAATATGTCCATCAAAGGAGTAATGCCAAAGTGGCTTCTCCTTTTCTTGTCCCGTTCGGCAACGAGGACATGGAGCGTAGCCCCCTTTACTATTTGTCAGTCATCTTATCGCTAGTAATTCGCAATCTTTCATCCCAACCGGAAAGGTCACACAAATACATATAGCTTTTTATATTCTGCATAAATAACGGTAAGAAACATCACAGAGGCGCCAGGCAACGCCAACTTTGAGGATAAATCGCTCGAGATCTACACACATTTAGCGCTTCATACAGCGGCATTACCCAAGCTAGATGCAGGGCTTTCTATCCATGCCGGTCTCAACGGCGATGTTCCTCTCATTGAAGAGTTAAATTCGCCGAAATCACAGGTTTCCGTACATTCATGAAGGGACGCCCAGTTAAATCCCTAGGAAATCATTATGAAGCCATGTCCAGTGACCAGCTGCAGCCTAGAACTGTGGATAGCGTTCACGGATCCATGCACGCATGCTCCAAGGATTCTGCTGCACCTTCAGCCGTCAGCTCTTGAGCTCGTTGCGTGTGCAAGAAGAGCAGCACCTCAAATTGACTTTCGTGCGCAGCGTAGCTAATCGTTTTATCGGAACAACCCTCGGTGCGGTGAGTGTGAAGCCATTTCACGACTCGATACTGACCTTTGTATGCTGCATCGCCCATTGCTTCTGCCGTGCACCCCTCGCTTCGGTTGTAATGCAGCCATTTGACGACCTCCAGAGCACCACTTCGAGCAGCGTCGTCCATGGCCACAACGGTGCAGCCCTCAGACCGATGCATAACCCATAGCGTCCGTTGTACAGCCAACACTTGTGTTAGCGTGCAGCCACTTCACCACATGAAGGTGTCCGTTTTCAGCAGCATACCCATCGCCTTGGTTCTGCACCCCTCCGTTCGATTCTGATACAGCCATTGGACTACCTTCAGATGACCATTCCTGGCAGCCTCATCGATCGCATCGGTAGAGCACCCCTCCGTCCGGTTATGGTGAAGCCAGCACGACGTTTAAGTGACCATTACCCGCTGGACGGTTCATCGCGGCTTTCGGGCATTGTGGTGGTGTTCGCTTGATCTCTTCGTCTCTCTTCCTATCCTTGCCATCGTCTTCCACGACACGTTGGCAAATTTATCCCACGAAGAAATGACCCTCGAAACTTCAACAACTTGGGTGCGCTGTTCTTGATAAACGATCGGTTGCACGTTCCTGAGAGCCTCTTGCTGTCGTGCACGGAGATATTTGGCAACCTGAAGGTGCCCGTTGACAGCAGCAATATGGACGCACAGACCGCCCTCAGCATCATCAAGCGTAAAGTGGCTATCAGCGCTGGTAAGCTTTTTTTTATGGTCTTATTCTGACATGACATGGCGTTTGGTCTGAAGATTGTGGGAGGGATGACCCACTTTTCTGCTGAATCTGACTTTATGTTGACCGGGGTCCAGATAAACACATGAGGTAACGGGCCCATTGGCTTCACCTTGCCTGCCACCTACTCATACAACCTTGTGAGGTTTGCTTGGTGTCCAAACCTTGTGCATGCAGCAAACAAGCTAGCAGTTAGCGCTGCTCACACTGTCATGCTACGTCGCTGCAATCGACGTCGCCTATCCTGTTCGCATATGTACGATTTGCTGCACCGGGACTATCTTGGTTGTTGTATTGGGGAGGGCCAGATCCAAATCCATGTCATGTCAGAATATGGACACAGAAAAATTCTACCATCAGCGCCCATGCGAGTGATAATCGACGGATACTGTTCAATGAGCCAGCGCACAATGTCAAGGTGCCCCTTTCCCGCGGCACATGCCACGAAGCCCACCATCTCCAAAAGCTGCCCCCTCTCCGCCAGCCATTTCAACGCGTCAAAATGCCTGTCAACCGCAACAAAATGTGCGGCTCGGTTCATCAGCAGCCACTCGGCCATGGGGATGTCTCAATCGTTGAGTAATTTGCAGCACTTATTATATTGTATACTTATTCTGCCGTGATAATTCTGGCTTAACTCTAATCCCTAATCCACCTTAATTATGCCCCGAGTTAGCTAATTCCCATGTTAATTCCGGGTCGCCCATTCGTGGCCGAATTAGGAGCGGCGATGGTTAGGCCGAGTTAAGGCGGAATAAGCTAATCCAGCCTGCGTTAGACGGAAACAGCGCGATTGGCTGTTCCCTACCCGCGGAATGGCGGATGACGACGGTGTGGGCACGCTGAAGCTCTGTGCGCTCATCCTGCAGCTGGTCGTCGGCGCCGCCCTGTGCGACAGCTTGCTCGACTTGTTGAAGCGACGCTCGGATCGACCGCAGCGAGTTGTAGATTAGCGTGCGATCCAGGTGTGGTCGATCCAGGCGGACAGTTGGAGCGACGGCGATCTGCACGCACACAACGCATGGGGGCGGACGGTCAGCGGGATCGCCGGCATCGGAGACTTCGACGTCGGTGGAATCTCGTACGCGGGGATCTGCCGCAGCCGCGAGGAGAGCCAAACCGGTCAACGACGACATAGTATCCGGTGACCCAGCTTCGGATGATCTGGGCGAAGGCGAGCGAGGACGGGCCGTTTCCGGCCCCGCCGATGGCCGGGCGGCGGTGTTGCTGGGGGCGAGGGTGGCGCAGACGATTCTGGGCGGGTTGGTGAAGCGCGGCCAGGGCCAGGAGGAGACGGCGGTGCTCGATCTAGCTGTGACCCGCCTGACGCTGGCGCGCCGGCAGATGAAGACATAAGATGGAGGAAACGAGTGCAGCGCGCGAATGCCCGAGGACGACTGTGATGAAGCGGTGGGAGAAATCTGCCGAAGTGGCCGGACCCATCAATCTGGATCAAATGAGATCTCTCGTTAGAATGCCATCGATCTCAGAAGAGTGACCCCGTCAAATATGATAGAGATCGACATTGATCGGTATTGACAGGGATGACGTCGATCTCGGTGAAGAGTGATGATCTCGGCCCCATGGATTACGCGGACCCAGACACAGAGCCAGCGCCACCACCAATGTTCAAGGGAGCTAGATAGCACGCGCTAGGACCATATGAGAGCAGGAGAACGGTAGGACAGAGGCCTTAGGCAAAGCTAACGTTTAAAACAGAGTTGATTTTACCTGCTTCTTCACAAGTGGTCTTCGCCTTGGCAATACCGGGCACGGGATATACTTTGGCCGACCCGACGCTACGCAAGTCGACTTACACCCCAAGATCAAGGAACCTCGGACGCCATGATAGCTTGGCCCTGCGTCCGTCAATCCTCACTTCGACCCACCGCTAGAGGAAGCGGCAAGCAAGGAAAGGAAAGGAAGGTCATACACCGACCACAAGGCAACCCCAGGCCAAGATCACACCGGGCCGGCGAGTGTCGATCTAGACAACCCCAGATCGAAACCGCCACAACTACTCCGGCACAGCGTGAATCATATCCGCGTTGCTGCCACAAGTTCCCGCTGTCCGCCAGACAGTCCAAGACTCAATCCCAAGCGCGTCTTCTCGAGATCACCCGAAGAGCGATCCAGCCCACCGACGGGTACACAAGGTGAGGGTCAGCAACTTCACGGAAGATCGGAGTACCCCCTTCGTTAGTCAGCAGTTCGGGTGCCGTGTACAAGAGGACCCCCACGATCTGCAAATTTCGCGGAGCCGCTTCGCCACACACTTTTGCCGATATCTCGGCTTGTAGATGGAGTTACGAGTTGCTGTTTAGATATGTTGCTGGTGGATGCTATACGAAGAAACGGTATGTGTTAACAACTGCGATTTCCGAGTCCTTAGTAGGGCTGGCATACAAACGACAATATTTGTTCCAGCGACACAAATCAGTACCATACCCTTTTTCTGACAAAATGACACAGTTTTATGCAATACCATACAAACTTCTATATTATAAGTTAGTACTTAGTGCAACACTCACCGAGAGGGAGATCCGGCTGCTAGTGCGCAAGGCGGCGACTGGCGACCGCTTCGCAGCGGAGCTCAAGACGGGGCTCGGCCTCAAGGCGTCCGCGCGCACGGTTCTACGGCTGTTGTAGCGTGTAGACCATCTGGTGTACAGCAAGATGGACCGCACGCTACCCCTCACTGCGGCCCACAATGCAGCGCGGATGGAATGGGCTGAGGATCACATACTTAACCCAGGTAATGTCTCTAATTTGTTTTATGTTATGCTTCGGGATGCTAACGGTTGTAATATGTGAAGAAATTCGGAAATATACTTTTTCAGATGAAAAAAAGTTTAATCTGGACGGCCCGGACGGTTTCAAGTACTACTGGCGCGACATGAGGCAGCCTGCGCAGTCCTTCGTGCGGCACCAAAACTGCGGAGGAAGCGTGATGGTCTGGGGGGGCATTCAGTGCCCAAGGTAAGCGTGAGCTGGCGATCCTGTGGGGTCGCCAAAACTCGGGCCATTACATTTATACGGTGTCTGAGTATATGCTACCGTTCGCTCACTCTAACCACGGTATCGACTTCGTATTCCAGCAAGATTACGCGTCGATTCATACCTCGCGTGAGACGACGAGTTTCTTGCAAGAAATGGAAGTCAACACCAAGGCTTGGCCTGCCCGTTCCCCCGACTGCAACCCAATCGAGAACGTCTGGTCGGTTACGGCGGCGCAGATTTACGCTCATGACCGTCAGTACCGTACAGTGGGTGATATCGAAGAAGCAATCATGGCAGCGTGGGCTTCCATCGAGCAGGAGTACCTGTGCAAGCTCGTGGAGTCCATGCCTCGCCGCTGCCTTGCTGTCATCAAGCAGAAGGGCGGCCTCACTAAGTACTAACTTATAATGTAGAAGTTTGAATGGGATTGCATAAAACTGTGTCATTTTGTCAGAAAAAGGGTATGGTACTGATTTGTGTCGCTGGAACCAAATCTGGTAGTTTGTATGCTAGCCCTACTAAGGACTCGGAAATCGCAGTTGTCAACACATACTGCTTCTTAATAAAGCATCCACCAGCAACATATCTAAACAGCAACTCGTAATGCCTCCTACAAGCCGAGATATCGGCAAAACTGTGTCGCCCAATTAAGGGTCCTAATGATTTGGCGCGCACTGTACCAGCCGACATGTCTGGTGATACCTCCGCTCTGGTGGTAGGGGTGAAAGGCCGCGGAAATTAGAAGCTGAGCTCCCTATAAGCACGCAAAGTTATGTTTGACGTTCCCACTTCCTGTTTTACCAACAACCGCCCAGCCACCACCCAGCCACCACACAATTGTAACCAAGAAATCTACTGCCCCGTGTGGGAGATGCGGCGAACCTGCGGGTCCAGTTCATTGCTGCCCAAGTTGCTCCAGTCATATGCACCCATTCTGCGGACGCCCCACCGGGAACGAAGGGTTTGGACAACGTGTAGTCTGTCCTAAGTGCGGCCCGCCCAACCAACGTGGCCCAGTGACTGCTCCAACCACTTCTGACAACTCCGCTGCTACGAGCTCGCCCAGTTCGGCCACTGCTCTCGCTGTGGAGCTTTTGGACAGCGAGTCGGACATTGAGCTCGATGCATCACAGCCTCCTCCACCTGCTTCTTTGCGCACAGTTGGACGTCACACGCAAGCAGGGAGCAGTATCTCAAACCGTCGGAAGGTCGTTCGGTGGATGGAAAAGCACGAGGAGACACAAGACGTTGAAGGCATGTTTGCGAAAGCTGTCGCTGCATTTCCTACGATTTTCAACTTAGCGATGCGGGCTGCCAACCTAGCCAAGGCGAGAGATTGCTGGGCGAAAAATGACCTGATTTTGGGGTCTTCTTGCCGTTTCGGCACGGCGACGCGGTGGGAGGCGGCGTGTCAGCACCAAGGTGATCAGTGGACGAGGCCGCCCTCGCAGCGAATGGGTTACGTGGCTACTCGAAACTCCTTGACGAATTCGATCGTTTAAGCAAACTGGGAGTTAAGTTTGAGCCGCGACTACTGCTGCAGCTCGCGAAACAGATTTTGCGAGACGGGGGGGGCGAGTACACTCATATGAGCGTCGATGCCAAGCAGGCTCTGATCAAAGAGAAGATTAATTCGCGTTGGATCCAGTGCTTCATGGAGGCCCATCAGATTGTTCTGACCGGTAAACGACAGCTCAGCCAGCCCAAGATCTTACATATCGAGAAGTAGGTTGCATCTCATCTCGGGGAGTTCAGCGTGGGTTTGCCGACGGGTTTCTGGACGAAAATGGAATCGAAAATATTGATGAGACTCATTTTGTCATTGATTTCGACAATGGAATTTTTTTTTTGGCTTCTCGGGCGAAAAACAGATTAAGCATGCAGACGTCGATCCGAGGCGTACCCGATGACACTCCGGGCGTGTGTTATCGATCCAGTAAGAAAGGATGGATGACACAAAGACTTTTTCGAGAGTATCTGAGCGAAAGGAAAGCAATCCGAGCAAATCCACATGGCCGCAAGAAGACCATCTCCCTCGACAACTGCTCTGGCCACCTCGGAGCTGACCAATGTCAAGATGAAGTCAACTCAATCAATGCAGATCTCCAGTTCTTCCCTCCAAACAATCACCGACTTGTGTCAGCCAGTAGATTCCTTCATCATTGCGAAGATAAACTACACATGGAAAGCAAGGTGGAACGCGAAAAAGCTGAGTCTGATCAAGGAGAACAGTTGGCAAAATAAGGTTCGCAAGGACGGGTCGTGGTCGGGCAAGCTTCAAAACCTTGGTAAAAAGTTTTTCCTTCAGCTTGCAGCTGACGCAACCAGAGATGTCAATCACCAGAAAGACTGAACGGCATGTCCTACGCTCGAAAAGCGATGATCCACTGCGGATTGTCGCTTGGAATCGACGGAACCTGGTCTGTAGCCCAACCCTATCCTCATCTCCAAGAGATAACATCGTGCTCACTTCGAAGACGAGCCTGTGACTTCAACTCCAGATACACAAAAGAGCAGTCCAGATCCAGGTAAATGAGAGGTGAGACTATTTTCGTGCTACATAAATAGTCTTAGTCATTAAATAGTCTGACTCAGACTATTTAATGTAAATAAGCCCAGACACCACTTACAAAAAAATAGTCTCAGTCAGACTAATTACCGTAGGTACTGTACTAAAAACAAAAGTGCATCTGGTGTTCCAGATTTAGTCCGAACCCAAAATTTGTGATCCAAATTTGACTCAAGTTTGCTCACAAAAGAAAAAAAGTCCGATCTGGCATGGCGACCGTCGGCGGTGCAGCTTCTGTTCGTGGTGACGGCCGTCTCGCTGTTCCTAGACTCGTCCGTGGAGCTGCCCCTCCAGAAGTCGTGCAGCTTCCAGTCTCTTCGCCTGTTGTCTCGGATCGTCAGATACTCTTCCCACGCCCCCTTTTCGTCCCGGGAGCTATTACGGAGCGACCTGACCAACGGATGTGCACGGTTCAAGCGGTTGTGTCGAGGAGGTCGAGTAGGTGAGCTGCGTCATTCGGTCTTTCGCTCACAAGTAGACGACGCAGAATTTTTACCCACCCACCAATCTCGGGGGTGACTCGGCTTACCTTGCGGTTCAAGCCGCACCGAGGCGACCCTCAATAACTGAAAATGAAGCTGCTGTAGCCCCACATGTATTCTTGCACAAGAGAGGAAAATGGTCAAGAGGTTGCCTGCCAATTTCCAGGGATTCAAGGTCACATCCGAGGTGGTGACACAAGCCGCCTTGGGGGCCATCGATATCCTCCAATTCTTCTTCGACAACGGCAACAGAATAGCGGGGCACCGACTTCGGGAGGCCAACAGACGCTGCACGGCGGGCCATTCCGTGGAGTGGGGAGGAGCTTCAATGGCCAGTGCTATCGCTAATTGCCATAGTGACGTTGTGTGGTGGCTGCACCAGCATCACCAATGCGAGGTTCGACTTGAGCGCGGCTCTGAAGCCGTGGCTTCATATTCCGCACTTGACAGTCCACCGACAATCCTCAAGTCCGTTCCAATAATATTAAGGCGGACCATGTTTTCTTTTTTGCGAAGGAAACTGCAAGCTGGCTCGAAGCACACTGAAATATCGCCATGCAGTCCGCTGACCAGCTCATCTTGTGTGCGAACGTTCATTAGAAACCGCACCGGTACTTTTAAATCTACGCCAAACGTATTAACGAGACTTTGTATTTTTGAAACATGGGCAACAAGCAAGGTTACGGTATCAGTTGGCGGCGATGCTGGTCAACCGAATCATCCAAACGAAGACGAGCTAAAGTATCGGCCCTTTGGATCAGCGCGGAGCCTAGTGACGAAGGCGAGACTGAACGGCGGACTGCTGCGTGGTCGAATCGTCCGACTGGGCGGCAGGAGTGACGCCGGTCTTGGTCGCAGAAGCTTGGGTAGTGGGGGCATCCGTTGTCGGCGGGGCCGTCGTCGCCGGGGGCGCGGTGGTAGCAGGGGCCTCGGTAGACGGGGCTTCAGTCACAGGGGGTTCCGGAACAGAGGGGGTCTCGGGAGGAGACCCAGCCGAGCCCTGGTCGTTCGGGCACGGCGTCTCACTCGAATCGCCACCCTGCGTGACAGGAGTGTGGTCGCCACCAGCCGAGCCTTGGTTCGGTGTAGTCACAGTTCCAGTCCACTGGTTAGTGCTGTCGCCACCGTTGTTCTGCGTTGCATGGCTTCCTCCGACGCCCTGGCCCCACTGTCCCCACGAGTGACCCTCGCCGCCCTGGTTCGAGCTGTCGCCGGAGCATGGCGCGGCCGCCGAGTCGCCTCCCTGGTTACCGGTCCACTGGCCCTGGCCGCCCTGACCCCAGTTGTGGCCCTGGTTCCACTGGCCTTGGCCAGCTTGGTTCGCGTCGTCGCTTGGGCACGGCGTAGCAGCAGCATCACCTCCCTGGTTTCCGGTCCAAGTCTGTCCGCCCTGGTTGCCCTGGCCACCTTGACCCCAGCCTTGGTTACCCTGGCCACCCTGTCCCCAGCTGTGGCCGCTGCCCTGGTTCCATTGGCCTTGGCCGCCCTGGTTAGCGTCGTCGCCCGGACACGGCGTAGTAGCAGCGTCGCCTCCCTGGGTTCCAGTCCACGTTTGTCCACCCTGGTTGCCCTGGCCGCCCTGGCCCCAGTTGTGACCGCTGCCCTGGTTCCACTGGTTTTGGCCGCCCTGACCCCAGTTGTGGCCCTGGTTCCACTGGCCTTGGCCGCCCTGGTTGGCATCGTCGCTCGGACATGGGGTAGTTGCAGCGTCACCGCCCTGGTTGCCCTGGCCCCAGTTGTGGCCGCTACCTTGATTGCCTTGGCCTTGGCCTCCCTGGTTGGAGTCTCCTCCGTGCTGGCCGCCCTGGTTCCATGACTGTCCTCCTTGGTTTCCAGAGTCTGTCGAGGTCTGGCCGCCCTGGGTCGAGGTCTGGCCGCCTTGGGTAGATTGCTGTTGCTGCTGCTGCGTTGCAGTGTCTGTCGTCGTGGTCGTCTGCTGCGTCGCAGTGTCAGCGGCGACTCCGGTCGTCGAGGTCGAAACGCCGCCGCCAGCTCCTAGCCGACGAACAGCGTAGCCGGTCGTGGGGACAGAGGCATCCGCGAAGGAGCCGACGGCGAGGGACACGACAGCCAGGTACGCAGCCAACTTGGTGAGGTTCATTGTCGATGGAGTGTCGTCGAGTGACAGGGAGTGTAGGTAGCAATTGCTGGGGGTGGAGAACGATGCTTGTTGGAAGCAAAGTAAATTGAAAAGTGAGGAACTGAGGGCGGCGACAAGATCCTGAACCAGCGCGGCCGGCGGTATGCTGTGCCGTGCACAGGCGCTCGTTTGACGCCCCGTTCGAGCAGCAAGAGTATCCGCGCATCCGTTCGGAGGCACACGGAGATGAACACCCAACAGACAGATCGGGCGTGGCTCCCATCCGGAGATGACTCGCAGAGCTTCAGAAACGAGGCGAACCTCAGAGTCGAACGTGGCGTAATGCCAGCGATGGCTCCACATGGCGGGGGTCTTGCTTCCTATCGTCGATAGGTGCTGCACCGAGAGAGCATGGGAGCTCGCCTTTGCCTTGGGAGCATCTCGTGAGTCATGCTCGCCTATCGCTGTGTAGCGCCTTTGCCGAGATACGAGTCCGCGATGAACTCCAGTATACAGACGCTTATTGTGTCCAGCATCTGAGCCGGAAGCGCGTCCATCAGCTGTCGCGTTCGCAAGGCGCCACCAACGCTTGACACAATTTTCACGCGGGTCTGCAGCCCAGCCACGTAGAAGTCGCTGCTGTGGCGTGGCTGTTAGTTGATCCGAAGCGTGCGTACGGCAAAACATGAACCGCATCTTGATGTAGAGGACTTCGGTGCGTCCTGTCCGGTGCATCACAACTTCAAGGTATCGTCGCTTGTTCACATGTCAGCATGTTCAACATCGACTTCAGACTGGATGGTAACCATCGGTGTGTGCCAGGGGGCATTGTGCCTCCCGACGTCGGCTTCTGTAGACTCTGTCTGTATGAATTCGCACAGCTGAATGGGGCCCCACGAAAAATAGATAGACCCTGTGACCGAGCTAAGCTTCCTCGCTGCGCGATAGTCGCTGCTCTTTCGGCCGGCCATGAGGAAAAGATACTTTCGCTTCGAGATCGTCGCGTTGTCATCTTCAAGAAGATAGTTGCCGCACCGTCAATTCCCGGTTGCTTTATCACCCATACGAACAGAACTGGACGTCGTCGCGCGCTCACGAGCTTTCGCGATGCGGCACTCGTCGCCTTCACCATACCACGTAATTTGTTAAAACTTTATTTTACTTAAAGAAGGAGGTGGGATCACCGGCCTAGAAGGGGACATTTGGTTCAGCGCGTTGCTGCTTGACATCGCACTGGCAAGTTCATTTGGCAGGATTGCATACGAGCCGAACAATGTATAGTACGACTTCCCGAGAGCCTGGTGTCCTTAATTAAAGCCTCCATTCGGCTGCAGGTCAGGATAGTGTTCGGTGGGCCAGTCGCGAAGTTATCCAAGGGCTTGTCAAAGGCCGAACCTGGCATTCCGGTGGAAAAAGTGGGCTTTTCATCGTCCTGTAGAACGCCACTCTCGAGCACTTTACGAAGCAGCGAGTGTTTACTTGGCTATGAAGGTACTTGACCACAGCTAGATGCTACTCCATCCATGGCTTGGACCCTACAACCCTCGCTTCGATCTAGATGCAACCACTCAATAGTTTTCAGGTGCCCGCTGCGCGTAGCACAGCTCATGGCTGCGGTTGCGCACCCTTCTGTTTGATGACAATGTAGCTGTTTGACGGCCTCCAAATGACCTCTGCTCACGGCACAACTCATAGCTGCAGCCGAACACCCTTCCGAACGATGAGTGTCGGGCCATTCCGCCATCTCCAAGTGCCCACTTCCTGCCGCGAGTTCCGTGGCAAGCTTCGTGCAGCCTTCGGTCCGATTGGACTGCAGCCACTTCACCACATCCAGATAATTCAGAGTTGCAGCTTGTTCCATCGCTTCGATCGTGCATACCAGGCTCGTCCCACGCGAAGTCCGTTCTGGGACGAGCTGCTTGGCCCGGCCCGCGCATTATTATTCTTCATCTGGGACGTGCTGTTGCGGAGAGGACCAACTGACATGTTTGTATCGTCGCTCGGCTCGAGCTTTTCATCGACAAAGTTCATTTCAAAAGCTGCAACGACCATGACGACAGGAACCGAGACGATTTCAGGCTTGACAGCATTCGCACCGCTACCGGCACCGTATCGGTTCGAGATCTCCTTCCGCGAAGCCCGGCTGAAGATCGTCCTGCAAGACGTCCAGACGGATCAACAATGGTAATATCAGGTGGGGGCTCTAGGTGAAAGCAGTGAACTAATCATAACGGTATTGTGTTTTGCAGGTCCACGGGTTTCCTAAACGAAGGCGCCTACATGACGAGTACGAATCGAATTGCGGATGTGACTACCGCTGACTGTCTCGGTGCGTTGTTACTCTCTATCAAACATTAAGTGGCTGTATGTACTAATTCTTGCTGCTTCAACCGCTGAATAGATTTTAAAGATACGCTGGAGTTCCTGATGGACGCTACGGGGAGTGAGGCCACAGACTCGAGTGATACTACGTGTACGAGCGATGTCGACTCAGCAGCAGCAACGCTGGATTCCCACCGCATCCGACGGGAGCTGGTCAAGCTGGAGAACAACGCCCTCCAGCTCAAGCTCACAGTCAAGTTCCGCGTGCTCAGCTCGGCGTGGGGGGCCACGTATGTCTTCCGCTTGGAGCCGCATTCGCAAAATTGAGTCGAGCAGCTCGAGCTGAGACTTCTTGACGTTGAGCGAAGACTCGAAGAAGCCGGGGCTCGGCCCGAGCGGACGCAAAACCAAGTGACTCACCTGAGCGCGATATAGCAGTTTGCCGGCCGGCTGAGCGGACGAGGACGGATGTCATCGAACAACATTCACACTACATCCGACAGCACTTGATCGATTCTGGTATGAATGACTCTTACGGATGCCTATTCGCCTCGGAGCTTCTTTTCCTTCTAGATTGACGTCAGATGCACACGATGCCACCAGAGAAAGTGACATGATGCTGACATTGGGGACAACTGGTGCCATTACTACATCACTGCATCGTATTATACTACATGCAACTTCAAAGCGCTCAACATAGTACTGACTCATTCCATTTCGCGTTAAAATTATCGATTCGATATGTTATGAGGCATAACTTATACCCTCCTCTTTCAGACACCAATTTTCTTCTGCGTCTATAGATTTTCAGAGAGATTAATTGAAAAATCATGTGGTCACCGTGATAGTACTTTAATGCTCCTACGTTGTCGCTGTACATCCCCGGATTCTTGTGCGAGAGGAAGCCCGGGCGGACATTGTAAAAGCAAAGGACAAACACCCGGTGTATCCTACTCCTAAACGCGATAGAGATCTCCTAGACCTCAGTTTTGACTCATCAAACTTGAAATAGGTTGCTGGCTTCATCGGTTTACCCTGCAAGTTCGGTTGAGCAGTTAGCCTGGCAGCGCTAAATATTCGAATTCACGGTTGTTTCTTGTTTTATCGCCACCTGCAATTTTCCGAGCACAACACTACAATCTAAAAAATAAAAGATTATGCCCGGGCATTAGCGCACATTTCAGTGGCAGAAAGGAAGAAAATTACGTTGGTTAGCCTGTTGATGATAATCGTTCTACTAACTACAAAAGAACTAAAGTTAAAACTAAATCCGGTCCTCATCCGACGAGCAGGAGGACGTGGAGTCACCACAGTGGGTTTGTCAAACCCAAGCGTTGAAGTACCAATTCGTTGGAGTGACGATATGAACTGGCAACGCCTTTGAAAAGAAGTGATCAAACTTGATACACTTGGTTGTACAGTGGCAGATGCAGATGCTGCGGACGCGAAGGAAATGCCCGAGTACATCGTTTGCCTGTAAGGGTATCCGTACAAGCTAACTTCGAACTGCGAACCCCCCCGGGTCCACCACCCGGGTCCCCAATAAATACAGGTGCGTCCAAGTGCTCAGAGGACGAGTGCTGCTTGCGACGCTGCAATGCTATCTAGGGGCTGTTCGCTAATTTACAGTTTTATCGGTGATAAAAAAATCGCTGTGATATTGCAATTCTACACAACGACCAAGTGGATTGTCGGTATCGATTTCGTGATGCGCAGCTTTTATCGGTCTATTGGTAGGAGGCTCCCAATGATAGCAAGAAACGTATTTTAATGATCAAGGTCTCCGAACTTGGTTGGAAAGGTTGGACTCCGGAATTAGATCGACGAAGCGCGAGTGGACGGAGCCCGTAGGAGCGAAGGCGACCGAAGCGTCGTTTTATGCTGAAGATTGTATACCAGACTGAAGAAGCAGACGTATGAACATGGAGGCAAGCAGTTCGAGAGAGAGAAACACGACGTCGTCACACGAAGACGTAACTATGGAGGGCGCGGACACACCAGCAGGGGGCTTGAGTAGCTCCAGGGCCAAACGGCCACGCGCCCAAACAGACCAAGGGATGACAGAAGATGACTTGAGGAAGAAGAGCTAATTCAAGCTTTCACGGAGGAAGAGTGGGCTGACGTCGAGCGCCACTACCACAGAAGTGGTTTTCGCAATGAATGAGCGCTTGGTGAGGGTCAACGGCTGTCGTATGACGCTAGCCGACTTCAAGCAGGACATCATCGAGCTGTGTAAGCAGTTGGGCGTGCTTTTCGAGGGAGACGACTTGATTGAAGGCGTGATGTTTTATCAGGGCGCCCAAAGAATCTGGACCGAGCACTATGGTTGGTGCTGAAGAAGGACGAGGTAACTGTGGAGGGTGTGCGCATTTGGGTACAGCCAATGTTCACGGGCAAAAAGACCACGCCACTTACGCTTAACGAATTGGAGTACATGAATTGCAACCGTGTCTCCGTTTCCCAGTTGTGTGACATTGTTAAGGAATGGGGTGGAGCAGACTTCGTGGTGGTTTCACACAGATCGGTACAACATTCGGCAGCGAGGCAGACGCCCTGTGCAGAAATGTTTACAAGTGGCAGCAACTGAGTCGCCATATCCAATCTACTCCTTCCGGTTGTTCTTCCCAAGCCCCCAGGCAGCGAACAGAGTGTACAAGTCGTACCTCGAGTCACAGAGAGGGCGGCTACGGGGCCATGGAGACCCGACGAGTACCATGAAGTTGAAGCCTGTGCCACATGCAGAATGGGATTCATCAAGCAATGACCCGCGGAACGAGAAAGCGGTCAAGAATTATTTCGCGTCGGCATCTTCGGATTACGAGTTGAGATCAAAGCAGCAGACATTGAGGAAGTGTTCGAGAGTAATGGGTTGGGTAAGGTGAGAGTTGAAATTCGTGGAAAGCAACCGCTGTTTGGTGTGGGAACGTGTATGTCATCCGACCAGCAGAATGCCATTCTCACCCAATTCGGCCCCGAAGGCACCAACGTGCTGAAGTACAAGAATATACCGCTTTACCAAAGAAAATGGGAGGACGTGCCAGCCCAGCGCCGCTGCCACGAATGTAAGCAGCCCAGTCATCTCAGGTATGTATGCCCGCGCCTTACTGGTCTGGAGTCCCAACATCAGCCAGCTAGTGCTGTAGTGTTGTCAAGCCGTCGTGAGAACTCGGCCATGTGGACCAGCCAAGGTCTCAATGAGTACACAGAAGCCATGCTAGACCGCCTCGTGCGCGCTAGAACGGACCGTTTCGAGCAGCGCTTACTCCATCTTGACCAACAGCAGCAACGCACCGAGCAGCACGTTCAGGAAATACGACGAGATCTAAGTGGGCAAATTAGCTCGGCAATCACTGCTGCAGCCACGACGTTCCAGGAGCAACTAGAGGAACAAACGAAGACTATCGCCGATCTTCTGAAGAATTTTGGTCTTGGGGGTCCAGCGCGCCAGTAGGGTGGGCCTCCAAACAAACCACTGGGACCATGTGGAGGTTTCGCTGGACAGGGTTAGTTGTGCTCCTCCTGCTTCTGCAGCTGGTCATGAATCTCCCGGCACTTGTCAATGCTGAAAGTCGTAACGCTGTTGTCGAGGCCGCTTCAAGCAGAGGTCTGGAATGGCCGAGAGAAGGTGAAGCGTATCGTGATGAAGCGGATACTTCTAGTGGGACGGATGCATCGGTGTGGGAGGACAGAAGTGCCGCTGGGGACCGTACTACTTCGCGCCACTGCCGCGGTGGGCGGAAACACAGACCATGGAGACCCGTTCGATGTTCGTATCACAGTCCAAACGACCCGGAACGAAGTACAGTGTTGAGGAGCATTTTGCAGCGGGAACACTACTCGGGCGATTACATTGGGGATGACGAGAGTGGGCACGAAATCGATGAAAGTGCGATACGTGTCTGTACTACCAATATCAACAAAAATTTGCGTAAGAAGATGAATGATGAGTTGGCTAGCTGGATGATTGCCAACAACCAAGACATCATGATTGTCAGTGATCCAGCACCCCAGGACAGACGCGTTGAACAGGCGTGGGTGAGCACGACGGAGCCTCGCAAAGTGCCAGGGATACTGGTAATAGGCACGAAGTACATTGGAATGGCGTTGCTACGGGAACGCTGGGAAAATCGGCTGGTAAAAGACAGCATTTCGTACTCTCCAAGCTACAGGTCGATGAGGGTCACCATACGCCTTGGACGAGCCCGCATGCTGTGGGTGATTGGTACATACATTCATCATTCACCTGATCAGCACGAGGAAGAACCCAGATCTGAATGGGAGTGGATCCAACGGCAAACAGCACTCGGGCGTGAAGCCAACGCAATTATCATCCTAGGCGGCGACTTCAACACCTACCCAGACCCCGATCGCGACCGCCAAGGTAATGGTGAGCGCACTCGGTCGGCACAACGCATGAGTCAGTGCTTTGCCGACTGGGTGGGTGACCATGGACTTGTCTCGTCCTTTAAATGCAGACATCCAAACACGAACCGGTTTACGTACGCTCGTCAAGGCATCAAATCTGCACTTGACGACATTTACATATCTGGAGAGAATGAATCGGTGGTGGTGAGAAGTGGGATTTGGCTCAACAGCATCCTTAGCAGTGACCACGTGGGAACTCCGTTTGCTGTTCTGCGCTGCGAAAGAGGGGCACAGATGCCAATTGGTCTACGTGGAGTAACTCCAATCAAGGTGGTCAATACGAGGACCAAAAGCATGGAGGAAATGGAGCAGTTCACACGTACCACCGACCAACTTCTGACTGAGAAAAAACTCACCCTGATTGATGATATTGCTGTGGAGAATAGCTCAGAGGAGATCTTGCAATGGCTTCAGCATGCCATTGAAAATATGAACGAGTGCTTAAGCACCAGCGCGGTTAAGTTGTGGGGTGTCACGAATCAGTCGAAGCGCCAACTCGCTAGATCTGTCTGTATCAAAGCCAGCAACCGTTGTACCGCCCAACTCAGGCAGGTGAAGGTGCTACTTCACCTTCCGGACACTGGAGTGGAGGAAATTCAAGCTGCGATGGCCGCGATTATGTGGCCACGCTTGTACTTGTTGACTTGATCCGGCTCGTCAGGACATTCCACGAGCACATGGATGTCTTCTTCAACTCGCTCGAAGTAGTGGCCAAAGTATGCAGCGTTGTTGAGGTCCCTTGTCTCGTCCAGCAGCAGGTGTTCTTGCATGATATTTTTGACTCGATCTGGAAATCTTTTCGCCTCCAGCGCTATCTTCGTCTCGCGAGTTCAACCACACGTTGCCCTCCCTCGCGAGGTACAGCTTCAGCAGATCTGCATCAAAGTAGATCAAGCCGGGCTTCTTCTCCTTGATCTTGTCCTTTAGATCTCCGACAGTCTCGCTGATGTCAATATCCACAGGAAAAACACTCCCGACGCCAATGACCGCGCAGAAAAGCTTCACCATCGTGTTTCTTTTTGTGGAATGACAGAATTTCTTCTCTGAGCGCAATTATTCTGCAATTCAGGCAGAACTTCTTCTCTTAGCGCAATTATTCTGCAATTCATTTCACAATTCCCTATGCATTCATTGTTGACCCATGACTGCTAAAGTCGACACCAGCACGAATGTTATGCTGCACTGCCATAACTTAACCACGGCCAAGAGAGTGCTGGTGGTTTAGTGAGGTGCGACCCGCTAAACCGTCGCTCTTGCGAGCTAAGCCCCTGCATGATGAGGCGCCCTGGCTTATCGCTGATCGAAAGACGGGCGTGTCGAGGACGGTAAGTGGCCGCTGCTGTCCACGTCCTTCCATCCGGAGACACGACCTCGGTCATCACCTACTGCTTGTACTGCACCACCCACCACGTACGTCGGCAGAAATCAGCCCATTTGTCACCTCCAACATACCGCCCCGAAAACTTGCAAGGGTTGGTGGTGGTGGCGCACTACTCTCGGGGACAACAATAATAAGAAGGAAAAACAACCTCAGTATGTATTGTCGCCTTCCCGAATTTTGCGCCCTCTATTCGTCCCATAAATCGTCTTGGCTAAATAAAGAAGTCGTTGCGCAAAAACTATGCATCTCGCTTTTTGCCGACCACAAGCCAGCATCTTCACCACAGACACCTGCCCACGGACGCCAATGACGGCCGAACTACCCACGCTACCCGAGCTCTGCGACGCTGTCGTGACGATCAAGATCGGCGAGCCGCTGACAGACTGCAGGATTGTATATAAAGCCTCCATCGAGATCTCCTTATCGGTGCGTGAGGGCTATAGTGTCCTAAAGGAGAGGCTAAAGCGTTTGTTTGTTGACGACACCGCTGCAATATGGCCTGCCGACGCTGCTATCTACGTCAAGTCGACGGTAAATGCGCGCCAACACGAGTACAAGCGTTTACCGGAGGACGAGCAAAGGTTTATCGGCTTTTTGAAGGCGGTGTGGACGAGATTTTGGCGCCAAGGCAAACGCATTCCTCTCTTCCTGTATGTCAATAGGGTAAAAAAGACTAATCCTATCCACAGAGCTACTGCAAGTCGCGTTGCGCAAGCTACAAAGAGTATCAGCGAGCTACTGCAGTCGGAAAATAGAGAACCGCCAGGACCAGCTTCGGTCGAATATTGGGCGAGTGTACAAGCGCGTCAGCCTGACGGAGCCCCAGTTGTACAGTCCGACAATGAGACGTTTCGACAACTAAACTACGTTGATAGGCAAGCTGAACAACACCGCGAAGAGCTTTTGGCAGCTACAGCGGAAAGCAACGAACCTACGCGACGCATCCATATCCATCTAAATGGAGTTGCCGTACCCATCGACATCAATATTCAAGAGCTGCGTGATGTTCTCGGGCTACCCGGATACGACTTGCGCCCCCCATTTCGTGCCCGAATTATTCCCCCAACGGCAGAGCAACACGACCTTGCTGACGTCGACCATGAGGAAGAAAAGGACGGCGAAGACGTAGAGAACCACGAGGAAGATGAAGAAGAAAACAGCGAGCAACACCAAGGTGGAAGACAGCGAAAGCGAAGCCGACGAGAAGTCGATGCCGAAGAGAAACAAGACGATGATAATCGAGAGCACGACGAAGCTGTAGTTTAGATTAAATCTTTCGCTCTATCTACAAATACATACTCTACTAAGCTAGAAGAATATCCACACTTTCGATAAAGGTTTTTTCCTATGGAATCATTAGTGCGAGTGCATTCTCTTAATGCAACTTCCATAACCGCTTCTGGATTAACTCGGAATGCCATATTGGCATGGTGAATTATCCAACGCTTTAGCAATGCAAAAGAAACTTCAATTGGGTTCAGTTGTGGGCAATATGGAGGAAGGAAAAAAAGCAGAGCGCACAAGCTCTTCTAGTTATCGATACAGGTGTATCTTTGCATTGTCGAGAATCACAATGCTTCTCGGAAGCGGCCACGGATTTAATAGCGGCGCGACTTTTTTTCTAAAAGCTTTGTGAAACGCTTTGCGTGAAAACGTTCCTCTAGTCATTTCCCATGCAAAAGAACAGATATGTCCATCGCAGCTAAGACATATATCCGCTCGCCTCTTTTAAAAGGCAGGTCAACTACAGCAGGCGTACCCCTCGGCGACCATGCGTATCGACGCATACAATCGCATCCAGCCTCAGCTGTCTCGTCCAAAAGACAAGTTGCTCTGGGCCAGAGTAAAAAGGTAGCAGCTTACAGATAACGACGGAAAAATACGCTCCACCAAAAAATACGCCATGCGACAAATCTAGATGACTGATCCGATACAAATAGTCACATGTATTTATAGCCAATGAGGTTCTCCTAAAACCCATAAATTTTGCAGAAATAATGGTTGGAGTAGCTCTGCGAGCCTATAAACACCTCATCGATGTGGGAATGTGCATCTAAGCATACGTTTGTTTATACCTTAGGCACTAAGTTACCATCAGATTAACGCTCGGTCAATGTTGCTGTTATTGTATGCCAGAATTGGTTCTTTTTAAGCATAGACTGGCCTGAGCACTGAGAAAGCGCACAAGAACCCCTCAAGTATATTGATTGTCATTGTAGAATGAAACAATAGGTTTTGTTTAAGAAAACTGCTTCTCCGCAGCTTTTAAAGCTGTTGAGCTCCATAACCACAAACAATATGGACTTACTTTTGCGAGATCTCTCGTCCTTCTATACATAATCGGCCCTTTTCTAGAACGCAAAGAACACTTTCGGCCAATCAGCGTGAGTGGCGTATTTTTAGTAGCCTTCGGCTTACTATGGAGGATGATGGTCAGCGCTGGCGTATTTTTCCGTGGTCATCTGTATTGTAATAGACCGCAATCTTGGCAGGAGCAGCCTCCCTTGCACGCTTACTCAGAATTTTCCGAGTAAGACAGAGATCAAAGCGGAGCGCACGGCAAATTGTTGCCTCGTAAGTGTTTCGCAGTGTAGGAAATCGGGCTTTAAGTGCACTGCGCAGCTCATCGATGTAGAAGCATGGGTGCGACTCAGCATATTGGCCAACATAACGACACACCTCTGGTGGCCATCGTGATGTACGCTGCTTCCTCCCAACTCCCTCAACGTTTCCTCTACTTTGAAACCAATCATACCATCTCTGCACGGAGCGCACTGACACGCCCAGAACACTGGCCACGTTAGACATTTCTACGTCGTAGACATGAACAAGGGTGACAGCACGCCAACGAAGGTCGCTTGATTTCGTCATCGTTCGCCAGCACAGAGATGATATAGTGACTGGAAATACTGTAACGAATGGCGGGAGCTGCAGCCGCCATTCGTTAAAAGAGCTCGACAAATCGTCAGCTATCTCTCTACTCGTTTTTCAATTCGCTAAACCTGTTCAAACTGTTATTCGCTCTCTGATTATTCGTGTTGAGCATTGGCATAAACCGTCACGAAATCGCTAGTCCACGCCAAAATGCGTGAAATCCACAATATTTGCTGGCTTAGTACATGTTCTCCTTTAAAATGAAAAAAAAGCTAAGGCAACAATAGAGCCTCAACCTCGCAACAAAATGTAGGCAGCACAAACTATAATGAATGCAGGAGTTGATCGTTGTCGAGCCAAAGCTCTAGGAAACTGCAGACTGTTTGCTAAGTTCCAAGTCAAAATTCAGCAGATGTTGCGGCTGCGAAGCAGGCGCAGGAAATGCGCTGTTGTGAGCAACTGGACTTTACACACTACATTCATGTATGCTTACTAAATTTCAGAGCTTCTTCGTGCAACGCGCGACTTTGTTTTCAGAAGAGCGAGGTCCGATACAGGACCCTCTTTAATGGTATCGAAATTTGTCATTGGCACGTGAGCAGGCTCGTGGTTCCTGTTGTGGGTTTCAGCCTCGAACTCACAAAACCGGAGCACACACTAGGGGAGCTGGCGCTCCCGGGGAACCTTGCTGTATAGCCTGCTCACTATGGAGTAGAATGACAAATAACTCCTCTTGCTCAATGTCTATCCAATGTCTTCCTGTAACCTGAAGGTACCTCGTCCTCGGACGCCTCTGCCAGCTCTGCCTCACAATCTGTGCGGCCTGATGCAGCGGGCACGGCTTCGATACTACAGTTCCGATCGATGGGGAACCCTACTAAACCGATTCGGGTACGAAAGCAGCTTCGTGATTCCGATCGACGGGGAAGCCGTACTCGTCGAATCGAACCCGATTCTCAACGTTTGCATCCCGATCAGCGCGTATATATAGAAGAAAAGCAAGAATAATACGCTGAAGTTTCCGAGTTCATGGAGAGTACTAATCATCGTTGTCAATAGTTTCTGTAGCGAAGGCCACGATCAAGTAAATCTCACAAGGCGAAGTGGCGTTAGCAGAGATTATGGTAAACTTCTCTTTTTTTCATGATATACAACACTTACCGTGCGAGTTTGAATAGTACGAAAAGTCGGAAAGCTCGTAGACCTGAGAACGACGCCGTCTTGGACGTCGTACTTTGCTGATGGATAAATGTAGGCGGGGAAAGTATCATCTCCGTGGCGCTAACTACGATATCCATAGGTTGTACCGATCTGCAACCCAACCTTTCCATTTGAATATGAATTTGTTGCGGTTTAGTCGGCTTCCTACTCCCGGAGACGCGCACTGCTGCATCTCCGCCTACGGTGGTCGCATCGCTAGATCTCTAGGATACGAGTCCGCGGTAGGCGCCCAAGTCACGTTCCACGAGCGTGACTATCCCCTACATCCTATTATGCAAGTAATGTGTACTAATATGCATCTGCAAACTACATCCCGTTCTCATCACCCTCTTCTTCAAATGCCCGTGCACGCTTGCTGTGCCACCGGTCTCTACGTCGTTTCAGTGTTTCCTTACGGTCGGCCAGCTTGCTGCTAAACGATTTTTGAGTCCGCCGGGCCCATTGTACTCGGCGTGACTTGATGCCTGCGTTGACATCACGCAATAGCGCTTGACGGTCATGTTGTACTTTTTCTTCGTTGCTGGCACATGTATGCTTCCAATAGTCGCGTAATGTGACCCAAATGGTCCGGAAGAGGAGCTTGTGAAGCGCCACTGCCCCTTGTTTAGTGAAACTTATTGCTTCTGCCCACGTCCGACTACGGACCGTCACGGTTGGGTAGCGTCTCCATCCCACAGGCGCGTCGTACACCGTCAGGCCACAGCGATCAAGTTGGAGTCTCACTTTGACCCACCAACGAGGGTGTTCCATGGAGCTGCTCTCCGCGTAGATCCACCCAAACACCGGATAACACCACTGCTTGGTAGCTCCGCCCATATCGCGCCAATCTGGTATGAGCCACGCGTTCGTGAAGCTTTGGGATAGCGCGTGCAGCCATTTTGGTATTGACTGACTTGCGATGGTCTGGACCTGATCCTCTCTCGCTAGAACACCCACCAGTATCACGCCCTTATTAGACGTGAAAACATCGGCAAATACGGGTAGATGTCGCGATTGAACAATGCTGCTTCCTGTTCTCATCCTCATCTTTGGGAATCCGCAGAATCCACACACCCAAAAGCCTCCAGTCTCATGTGACCTGGGGAGCCCAAATACGTGGCAAACCAATACACAGGGTCGCCTGTGGTAAGATGCCTATCAACGTGGTGTTGGAAGTCGTCCCACCACGCTTCCGGGTGAACATGAAAACGTCGTCGACCCACCACGTGCTATATCAGAGGCTGGGGTCAGTCCTTGCAACCCTTGAAGATTAGCATTGTCGATGTTGTGCTCAAACGTTGCTCCAGCCCACCCGGGAGTCCATTGCGTAAGCGATGTGTGATAACACCCTACGTCGGGATGACATAAACCAAGCACCTCCACCAAAGTCACCGGGAGAATTCCTTCACTCAAGCCTATACTTCTCTGGCGCTGTTCATACAGTTCGGACTGTACCAATCGTGCAAACCTCTGGTCGTGTAACAGTACTCCGGAATCCCCGAGCCACTCTAGCCACTGGGCATTGACCCATAGATTATCTTGCAATTGGACCATGGGCCGCCACAAAGTTGAAATGCGGTCATCAGACGCCCACAACCCGCGTTGGTTGACTCCCAGGTCTACGGCAATGGAATGGCCGACACTTGGCGGCAAGACACACTGGTCCGGTAGCATACATTGGCTGCCCACCTGATAGTTCGCGGCATTGAGCATTTCATCCAGTACGATTACCTCACGGCACACCTCATCTCCGAGTCCGAATCGGTGATCTTGAGTATCAAGGTTTCCATTATCGCACACAATACAGGTATCGGACCACCTCACATCAAAGCGATTCTTCACTGCATTGGTATGGAGAAGATTCATGCGCGCCCTCCAGTAAAATCGCCGTAGCTCATCCGACCAACTATCATTATAAATCATGGGAAGCTCGTCGTCGGACAGTGTGTGTCGAATAGGAGGTTTCTGTCGCTG
Organism: Phytophthora sojae; assembly: GCF_000149755.1. Lineage (NCBI taxonomy): Eukaryota > Oomycota > Peronosporomycetes > Peronosporales > Peronosporaceae > Phytophthora > Phytophthora sojae. The sequence goes on from NW_009258119.1 coordinate 667,919, forward strand.
TTTATCAATCCACCGACCGGCTTGCGCAGCATATGCTTGATCATACAAAAAGCTCAATGTGTTGCCCAAGACAGGTCTGCCCTCCTCATCTATCAGTAGGAAATCGTCGAATACGAGCCACGATGAGTACGATCTCTGCATCACGTAGCTATGGCTCTCCTTCGCTGCTGCATCTACGCATGCTAGTGACTGTCGGTGACCACGGAGTTGCGAGTCTACTGTAAATTCATTTTCCATATGCGATCGGACCCACCGTGCACTGAAAGTACCCGCGTCGCGCATTGCATGACTCAGCGACTTAATCTCCATACGATGAGGATCCCGGAATTTAATTTGCGGTAGTTGCCCTTTGGCATACGCCCGTGCTTTCGCGATGATACCGATAGCGCTCTTATTATCACACACTTGTTCACCAGTATCGCCATAGAGACTGAGCCCTGCCACTAGCGCGTGAAGTTCACACCGCGTTGATGTGATATCCTGTCTGTGAATGCAAAGCTGCCCCAACACCGAGTGGCCCACAGCGGCTTGCATCGCCCACCCCCCACGGGACCGTTGGGTATTGGCATCAATGACACTACCATCCCCTGCTTGCACAGTGACAGCTGCGTCCCCCGACTTCCAGGCAAATTTTACACATTGGTCGCGTACCCCTTCCTCACTCCGCCGACCTCCACAAACTGGTACGCAGTTAGGGTGGTGCCATTTCCCACACTCTCCGCACCATTGTTCACCGCGGTGCTTACCGCACTCCGTACATGCAGTCTCTAGCTGTAGTGGATGGCCTGTTCGTAGTGTAGATTCATAGCGGATTCTACTTCTTGCCAGCGCTTCGTTCAAAAGCCGCTTGTCGTTAAGCCCGCTAACTCCGTTGACTGACGTATCACTCTACAGAATGATTCGTTGACGGCAGTTCCGTCGCGTTGGCAGATAGGTAGGTATCACACGCACACACACGGCTTCAAATTCAGCACCGTCTCTCAGGTGTGTACGTTCAACCCATATATCACTCCCCCGACGTAACTCGCGCCACCACCGAACTGGAATGATCGTACCCAGTTGGTGTTGCTTAATCTCTCCGATATATCGATGCCCTAGTTCGTAGTGATCGATCGTAGGTTCCGGGCCTGATGTGTCCAATTTAACAGCGACAATCCATTCCCCTACACCAATGCGCAACTGGTATGGCACTAGACCTGGTGGTACTTTCTTGCATCCCACCGGTTCACGCAAGTCCAATGACCCACCTTTTGCGAGCTGCTCTTTCCATTCGGAATAAAGCTCGTCAACCCGTGCCCGCTTGGCTCCCTGCCACATCCCTTTTTGTTGGAGTTGAGCCCGTGTAAGTAGCCGCGTTCCACAGTCTGTAACAATGTCCCCAACGTACTGCAGCTTAGAGTCCGTGTTCCAATTAACAGCTACCAGCTTTGATCGCAGCTCCTGCCGCGTGTAGTGGAGTAATGGTCGATCATTAGAACGTTTGGCGAGTGCAGCGGGTGGCTGCTTCCATTTACAATCAAGCTTTAGTGGTGGGGTCATTGCTGCCGCGAAGCGTATTATGCGCCCTGCCCACGTCGTAACCTGTACTGGGGGCTTGATCGGTACCCTAAGCGGATTCTCCGTAAGTCCGGCGTTCACCTGGTACATCTCTAGTGACTCGACAAGCAAATGATAGACCGGTAGATCGGGGGAGTTCAGTATTCGAACAGCTTCGTTGTAGCGGTGGACATTGGCGTCGAGTTCGCAACTCAACAATCCGAGGCCGTTGAATTTATCATAATAGACCGATCTAGGAGTGGAATGTGGGAGGCGTAACACTGACCGAGCAACTTGCCTGATAAATGTGTCAATACTCCCCGCTACCCCAATGGCCCCTCCAAGCACCATACGATATCGTAAACGGGGAATCCAGACTGAGTTCACAATATATCGAAATTGCACGAGTGAAAGTTTCTGCCGGACGATTCGATCAGCTTCTTCTGTGAGACGGACCCAGGTAGGTGTAATCGTAGCCTCCCAAAGGTTATCACCACGTTGATAGACCCCTAGATGCTTAAAACCTTCCTCCGGAGAAACAACCTTCACCTCCCGTGGAATTCCTAAGCCGTCATTTAGCTGTACGGCATCAAAGTGCTCATTATTCGAAGTCAGGTACATCATGAATGATTTCTCCGCACCAAACACGCCTCCAGTACCCGCTTTGCCCATAAAGATATTTGTCGTCTTGGCACTAGCTTGAATTCCACGGAGCGAGGTGGTGATATCAAGTTGGTCATCGACAAAGAGCGTGCTACTGATCTCTATGCCTCCTCCGGTTTGGTGGTGTCGAACTTCAACAGGGTCAGGACAGTCCGCCAATTGTTCTTGCAGGCAGTCCATATAAAACGCTATGTGCAGAATCGAAAGTATTGAACCTTGCCCTATTCCGAATTTACGCGGTCCGGTTGATATCCACCAAACGCGGTGCGCACATCAATTATGCCATCACCTAGCAGATCAATCATGAGATTTCTTGGTTTCGCCGGGACTCCGATGCCTCGGTAAATCAAGTCCATACACCACCGTGGAATCCGATCGAAGCACTTCAAGCAATCTTTCGAAACTAGAATTAATGGGTTCTGCATCACGGGTACCCGTTCCAGTAAGAGCGTAACCAGTAGCGCTGCATCAATTACGGTACGGTCTCGCTGGAAACCGTGCTGCATCTTGCTGATCGGTATCCCTGGTTCTACATAGCGTTTGACCACCAGGAATAGTCGACTTGCCAACGCAGATTGTACCGTGATCGGACGCCATGGCGGCAAGCCTTTCGTATTATCGAGTGTAGGATCGACTGTAGCAGCCTTCGGGAGGAAGATCATTTGTTTCCGGCGAAGGATCGGAGGTGCTTTTCCTGTGCGAAGAATAAGTTCAATCACCCTACGTTCTCGGTTTCTAATCGCCGCTGGGGCAGCTATCCACATTTCTTGCGAAATTCCGCCGTACCCTGGCGCCACATGCTGCTGGAGCTGCCGATCAATTTCAGTTTGCATCTCGCTGGTGTACGAATAGTTCTCCCATTTAGTATTATCATTGCCCCAATGCTGAGCAAAGCGACCTCCTCGCTCAATATCCGGCAGGATCCAGTCCCGAGCAAACTGGGGTAGGCTACCTGCATCTTCAGGAGCCAACGTGTCCAGGAAGCGTGGGCGCTCTGTCTTTTCTTCCGGAGGAATCCAGTTATCAAGTAGTTTCGTCAATTCAATCTGCACCTCATCCCTGTCTTCAGTATAACGTTTACCAGCCTGGCACGATACAAGTGCACTTCGAATCGTTACGGGAGGCGCTGCGCGTCCTAGTGAGTAAGAAGCGTTTAATTCCACCCCCACTGAACCATTGCTGTCGCTGCTCCTGCATTCTCAATCGACGTTGGGTCTGGCGCCAGTTTCGCCGTGTACGCATCACATTCCGCCATCGGCCGTATACAGCAGAAGCCCAGTTCTTCCACGAACAAAGGTCTCTCGTTTGCGGCACCCTCTGAACCTCTGCGAGTAACCTCTGGGTTGGCTGAAAGTGCGCGCAGTCAGCAACAAGATGGCTGGGATTCAACGTAAGTGCGTTATTCTGCCCCAACAACTTCTGTATCATGATTTTGATGCAGCATACTTGATGTCAGAACAGGAGGGGTTCGATGGTACTTCTATGGAGAACTGGTTCTCATGGCACTCGCCCTGGCCTTCTCTGCAGTTGTCGTTCTCTGTGGAAAAGGAAAAACGTGCTTAAACGCTGCTACATTCACTGTAGTTCATAGCGTGTTGGGATCATTGATAGGGAATCATGGAGTTCCGGAGACGATCCATCAAGTCAAAGATACCAACTGCGTACAGACGTGGGGGGTATGCATTCAGGATGCACCCATGTTCTACATCTCTGGGTTGTCAAATTCCAGAGCATTGGGCTTTTCGCAGCGCTGGTGCACCAGAAATAAGAACACCTCGAAATTATTTGTTGAAGCCACCTTGCTAACCAGGAGGGCCCCACAGTCACCAGGTCGGTGCACATGGAACCATTTCACGACGTGCAAGTGGCCGTGTAGCCCCGCCTTGACCGGTGCCTCCTCTGTACAGCCTTCCGCCCGATATTCATGCAAAATCTTCACGATATTCAGCGCGCCACGACCAGCAGCCATATTCATTGCATCCCTCAGGCCTGTGGTAGTGTAGCCAATTCACGACATCGAGGTATCCATTTTAGGCTGCGCCATCCATCGCAGCGCTTGTACACCCGGCTCTTGTATTCCAATGTAACCACTTGACGATCTCAAGGTGTCCATTGGTCGCGGCATTGTCCATAGCCGTCGTAGTGAATAACTTCGGACAGCGCACCCATAGCCACCTGATGATATCCAGATGCCACCGTTCCGCTGCAGCATCCGCAGCTGAGCTAGAATAGTTGCCAGTTCGGTTATGATAAAGCCACTTCACGACGTTGGTAACCGGAGTTTTAGGTCAATCCTACATTTTGGTCACGGGTCAAATCCTTACTTTGGTCACGTGACCTAAGCGAATGAGGTCACATGTAATTCGCAAACGGTTTGGTTGTTAAGTAAATGCGTTATAGCGATTCTGCTACTGACAGATAGCGACTTCCGCACCATTATTCCGCGCTGCCGTAGTCAAAAGAGTCGTCTGGACGATAGTCTGCTGTCTCATGATCCATCTCGGCATCGTCGGCCTCTGAACCCACAGCACTAGAGCAGGATCCAGGGTCATCAGTGGCGATGGTAGGCTGCTCTCATAAGTCTTTGCTCTTCTCTGACCCCACAATGTCGGCGGCTTGACGCAGTTGAGGCGCACTCGGCAGCTGGAGACGTTTCCGCCGAGGAGGCCTACCGAGCCTGGAATAGATAACAACGCGCGGTGCCGCATATTCGTGAGAAATACCTTTTCGTGAACTACATTACGCGATGGGGGCCGTCGCATGTTGAAGTGTCAAGCTCGAGTGCTGAGCTGTGGTGCGATGGGTTAGCTACTTCTAGGCGCGTATAAATTTTCTAAGTGAATGCTACAAAGCACGAAATAGAATCCGGAGACGATGTCGAAATTTCATAATGGGTTCCCTGTGTCGACCAAGTTGTTCATGGGAGGGTGTGTAGCCCTACAGTCTACTTGTACTACCATGTCGCACTATACGAGCCGGTTGCCTCGCTATTACACTGTGTACTTTGTAATAGTTGAGTTGCGTTATTGTGTAGAATGAAAGCTAGGTGCAATTCTGAATGGTAGGCGGCTCAAAATATAGCATGATACTACTAGCAGTGAAATATGGTAGGCAAATACATGTACATGGTAAGTGCAGTGGAAGTTTTCACAGAAGCGAGCCCAGCCCACTCATCGGGTGGCTTCTACAGAGCGACGCTACCAAGCGGGCAGTAGGAAAGGGAGGAACAGCGAAACCAATGCAAACGACAGCGAGAGGGGTCGGTTTCGTAGAAGACGCTGGCAGAAGGCGCTAGCAGGAGTCAGCTGAAACACATACACAGATTACTTTGAAATCAACCTCTTAAGCTGCTCGGAGCGCTACTAGACGCCAAGGCGTTCTAAAGTTTCACTTGAATATAACGCCTAGGCCTTTTATTCAAATATAACGCCCACTAGGCGTTCTAATCTAAAAAATTAGAACGCCTAGTGGGCGTTATATTTGAATAAAAGGCCTAGGCGTTATATTCAAGTGAAACTGCGAAACTCTGAAGGATGCAAAAAGGTAGGCGTTGTATTCAAGTAAATCTAAAATCCCTGAAGGTTGGTAATGGCCTGTAAGGCGCCCAGCTGCTCAACCCATTTCCGAACTATCGACAGCGAGGGTATCTTGAGTTTTGCGGCAAGGGCGGCAAACCCAAAGCCGTCGACACCCTTGTTGTACTCTCCAGCAACACTGCGCTTGAATCCGATACTGTAGCTATCACGCTTTTTCTTGGGCTGACGTTCTTGGCGTGGGCTTTTGTGTCGCGGGAGGGCGATTGTATAATGATATGACAAAACAAGAGCTCGACTTCCGCTCGTATGGCTGGTGGTCGGCACAGAGGTGCTACCTCGTCCAAATGGCAGCAGAATTGTTGGAAACTACTAACGTTAACCCCAACAGGCCCCGGATTAAGGACAAATAAAAGGACCAAAAGTTAGAGGCTTATGCTGGCATTGATTTTGCGAGATACACCGTATTACTGCTATGACCAGAAAGCCCTTGATTCGTTCTCCAAGGGGGGTGCCTTGCACACTGTCCTCTGTTGTCCATCATGATAAAAATGCAGATTGAAAAGGGTCATATATAACATATCACATTTCGGTTTTTGTCCTTGATTCTAGGACAAAAATCGCACATTGACTTGATTTCATTATGTGGATCCAGACGTTACACCTCTCGCACAGTATATGTACTTGTTACAAATGACACCTCGTACTTACCCGGGCGTGATTACACTCAATACAAACGCCAAGTCTTTTTTGGTTCTTTTTTTGTCCTTAAATCAAGGACAAAAAATGTTGGGGTTAATAAGAGTTGTGTTACGCTTGGGTCGGCGTTCTGTTTTGCTATTGCTTCAAGTCGAGGGTGCGATCAGATTCGGGATTGTTGACCAACCTCGAATACAACGCCTAGGCGTCTAGTACGAGGGAAGACGGTAGCTTCCCTGGTCCTTTATAATAGTGTTCCGAAACCTACTTACAGCTCTGGCCGAGTCGCTATGATCTCCCCCGCTTACCGTCGCCGTGGACAACAGTGCTTGCGTCCCTCCAAGCCGAAGCTGGACGCTGGATGGACCACCGGACCTTCACTCTCACTGGCACACCGTAGCAAGTGTCACCTTGCAAGGTAGGCAGAGTGAATTGTAAGCGCTGGAGGATCGGGAATCTGCTAGGCCGTTCGTTAGGCTAAATGACTGCAATGCGCCGCACCTTGAAACGAAACGAGACGGCGAGTCGAGTGTGCGGCCAAATCTGTGCAGCATGCCCATGGCCTTCGGCTACGCTGTGATCCCAGGAACAGCGGGCGGCAGGGTACTCGACTTCGACCTCGAGCGAGGTTACGGTGCCCCACACGTCGAGCAAGACTGAAGGCTAGGTCGAGATAACGCTACGTGACGCTGAGTCCATGAGCTCAAGCGCTGAATGCGAGCGTGGTGACTTTGTACGGTGCTCGTACTGCAACATGGTAGGTAGCACCACCTCCACTATCTAGGGTATTGCGATCTGCGCTCATACTACGAGCATCACACACGCGTGGTAGCAGCTCACTGTTTAGCAATGTAACTACTGCCCGTGCAACATGCATGGTAGGCGGTCTCTTGCAGTGTAAATGGTAGGAAGCACACATTTTAGCATGGTAAGGACTTGCAGCGCAACATGGTAGTTTTACTAGAAGCAAGCACGCTGTGCAAGATGATAGGCAGCCCATAGTGCAGCACTTAGCCAGCTTATACTGTAACACAGCAGCAAGCAGCACGTCGTGTCCTGTAGGAAACCGCGCTGACAGAGTACGAAAGCATTGAGGGAGGTGTCGTGTGTACTGAGAAAACTTGTATGATGTCTGAATTCTTCAGGCTGAAGAGAAGTGGACCCTCGTCCGCTTCGAAGCTGCATATGCATTTTGCTCTCTTTCTCATGCGGGCGTGCGCGCATCTTACCGTCTACATCAATGGGTGTGATCTGTTAAGTTTGGTCACGTGACCAAGCGTCCTGATGTGTGACCTATTTGACCATCATAACCGTGACCAACTGTTAGGATTGACCTTTTTTCCCCTCTTCGACGACGTTCATGTGGCCGTTGCGAGCCGCACCGATCATGGCGTTTGACGTGCATCTTGGTCGTAATTTTTCTCTTTCAATTGTCCGTTTCCGTTTCTTGCTCGTCGTAACAGACCTTCCCAGCTCGTGCAAGTATTCTAGCACGTCTAGGTGCCCTTGGTTCGCTGCTGCATCCATCGCTACAGCGTCAATCGAGTTGCCCCGCGCTGCCATCTCGCCGTAAACGAACAAGTCGATCTCCAAGTTGTCGCCGAACTCGAACAAGTCGATCTCCCAGTTGTCGCCGTACTCTTCAATGAAGAGTCTTCATACAGCCACTTGACGACGTCTAAGTGTCCATTCTTCGCCGCCTCCGCCATGGTCTTCCCGGACACAAACGCTGCTTTAGCGAACGGAGCGAACAGCGCGGGACAAACATCAAGACGACACGGGAGAGTATCCCCAGCTCTTTCCTTCATCTCAGCCGCTCGAAGGTACTTGGCAACATCCAAGTGCAGCGGCCCCATGAATAGAGATACCCACTTCCGCTTTAATCTTGTTGAGCAATACGTTACTCCCGCTTCTCGTAACGCGATCGATCACCCAGCGCACAACCTCTAGGTGCCCATTTTCAGCAGCCACGACGATGAGCCCATCAGCTTCACCGACCTGGTCTTGCTCTTCTAGCCACTGCACCAAATCAAGCCACCCTTTTAGCGCAACAAAGTGAGCGAGCTGAATGTTCCCCTCTCTCCGTATCCACCTAGCTCCACGTGACAGCAGCCACTCTGCCAATGCAATGTCAGCGGCACGAACTGCTTCATCCAAAGTCTTGTCCAAGTCGTGCAGCTCCCGTGGGAAGTGGCGGTGGATCCACCAGACCAGGTCGCAAGCTGCAGCCCTCGACATGATCGAACTCCTCCACTCAACGGGGTGCCCCACCCCAGCCAATTCGTGGTGCAAATTACTGTCTTTCTCGTACAGAAATCGCAGAAACCCGTCCTTCTTGCAGCCCGTGAGCATGGCCTGAAGCATCGCTGGGCCGTCTTTCACTTGGCAACCAGGAAACTTGCTCGACAGCCACTTGACCATTTCCAGATTTTCAAGTCTCAGAGCCACGGCAAGAGACAATGAAAATTGATATTGTCGATAGTGAGGGTCTGTACGGATGAACCTCCGAAGGGTGAAATTGTCGCCCCGACTGTACTCGTTGGTAGAGTGAACAAACTCTTCGGTACTGTTCCAGATCCGATCCAGAAGGCGGAGAGACCCAAACGTGCACGCTTTGTTCAGCTGCAGCTAGCTCCACGGAAGCGTCCGCGTATTTAGAGAGAGACGGTGGTGGGGATGTGGGGCAGCCCCATAAACTAGGGTTTGGAGTCGAATAGCCAGTAGTGGCGCCTCTCGACGTAATTCTTCATTTCGGCCCATTTTCTTCGACGGAAAATGCATACTGAACAGGATCTAGTGTCGTGTACGTAAATAATCAATGTACACAGAATGGAATATGTGACGTGTGAGAATCTGGGCGGTTGAAGTTGCTCCAAGATGCCTCCATCTACACCGCCGAGTCCAGCAATGTCGTGGTGAATCATGAACGTACCCAGTGGTGACGTTCATTATGGCGGACTCGTCGATCTGTTTGAAGCGAAGCACGCGACTCACCGCCGCGCAGGGTCCGTAGTCGGCAGTTGTGCCGTCTTCTTCTTTACATTCGTAGTCCACGCCTGAGCGCTCAACTCGGTTCGCCTCTTGCGAGCGTATCTGGTGCAATTCCTTGCTGGAAATGGAGCCCTCAGCGAATACAGGTAATGTAAAGCACTGGAAGTATGAAACTGCATCCAATGTACAACAAAAAAGAAGTCGGCATTAAAAGGAGGAAAACGAACACAACACGCTACTAAAACATCAGACAACCAAAATGAAAGTCACTAGCAGCATCCGCGCCCTCGTCCTCACATCATTACGCTTAACTCCCAATCTTTGCAGCAGTCGCCGCAACTTCGACATCGTGTGGCCGGCGCGTGACCTCGACTGTCAGCTCGTCGTTCGCCTCAAATGGAGCCACTTGAACCAGCGAGATGCTCGTTTTGCGCTTCGCGTGCAGCGGCACGCGGTCCCACTCGAGGCATCTGCCGTTCTTGCAGACCAAGATGTGGCCTCCGCTCTGCTGTGGTGTGAGGTACACTTTCACGCATAACATGTACACTCCGGCCTCATGAAATCGGATGCCGTACCCTTGGTTCGATAGCGCGAACGCTCCTTCCTTGAGCTCCTTCCATAAGATTCTTAGAGTGCCGATGTGCACACTGTACGCATGCGATAACCGGAAATTGAGTCCAAAAATGTAGTAGTAAGTGACTTTATTTGGCCTTGGCCATTAAAATCCTGGTGGTGGTCTTACTGTTTTTTCTTCTTCTACTGAACTTCGATCTCAAGTTGGGGTGGTGGCGGCGAACAAGCTAATAAGTTGGGCTGTGTCGGCAGCCGCATTGGTGAGATTCGGCTTTGAGAGACTTGAGGTAGAGTGCTCAGTTTAGTAATTTTGATAAATACATCTGGGCGTCTGGTGGATGAGATCGTGGGCTCGAGCGACGAAAGTGATGGCAGCAGAATGGAGATTGAAGACGCTGGCGTAGAGATGGAGATGGTCAGAGGCATTGGGGACGGTGGCATCATTGAGAAGGCTGAGGCTGTGGTCATCGCTTCCTCCGAGCACGAGTGGCAAGACGAGGACTTTGAAGATGGAACTTGTCTCTTGTCAGACTGCACCAACACGGCTCAAGCGAACGGCTTCTGCTACGCTCACGGCGGATATCAGGTGTGCTATGCTCTTGGTTGTAACCGGAGGGCTGCTGTACGAGCTTTTCATCGCAAACGCGCCGTATCCAGCGACACGAATGATCTGCACACTGCTGAATACGACGGTAATGGAAAGAGCGCGAAGAACCAAAAGGTGTGGGTCCAACTCGACTACTGCGATAAGCACTTGGATGAAGAGGAACTGGATGGAGATCACGCAGCCGAAGCATCGAGTCAAGCGCAGCCGCATGAGACCATCCGCGCTACCGATCGTCGTTATCGTCGCCACAGCGTGTGCAAGTGGCTTGGGTGTATGAAGTGGGTGATGAGAGATGGAGACCCGAGCGAGTACTGCGTCCTTCACCGAGCCCAAGACGGCAGCTCAGTGATCTCGAGAGGAAGTAGCGTGGCATCATTCACCCACTCCGAGGACGAGTCGAGTGTTGAGCAAGTGGAGGCCACGGAATTCAATGGCGAAAAGGACGTCCAGCGCGACTACAAAAGCCCCGTCCTCTGCAAAGAACCAGGATGCAGCAAGCAGGGATCTGTCTACGGAGACAAGAGGGGCTACTGCTTTTAACACGGCGGTGGCGTCACCTGCATCGTACCAGGATGCCCCAAGCAGCGTCAATTGAAGGGGCTATGCCGAGAGCAAGCTTTGCGTTTGTTCCTGCCGCCGACAGAAGCACCCCCACCACCACTCTTCCCCCTTGATACTTTTCTGTAGGTAGACCCGGAAAGAACGTATCTTCAGCGAAACAAACATTGCAGTGTAGTCTCAGGTGCTCGACCATAGCCTTCTTCATTGCAGCAGTGTAAAATGGTAGGGCCCGCGTCGTTTTCCACCTGCCTCGACCTCCAGACAGGCGAGGGTGACTTGGTGGCGCCCACGCCGTTGCAGAAATGATCGCGCGCTGAGCGGCCGAGAGTGCAAAAATTACTGGCTTGAAACTGGTGTATCCCTCAACAAGTCAAGCCCTGTCAATCTGAAGACACAATTGTGATTGGCTAATACTATCCTGTATCCCATACGTGGGTGTATCCCTCTACAAAACAAATTCGGTAACCAGCTCCTGGGGTTAACGTTGGACAAGCACTGCCGAATGGCCAGGTTGCTCTCTACCTTGAGCTCAGCTTCGCACGGGGACAAGGGACATTGGTCACAGTGGATGAGTCCAAAAATGTAATGGCTCGCTAACAACGAACTGTAATGTATAGTGTACATTATGCTTTGCGCGTGCCATGCAAATCTTGCTGCCGTCGTAGCTGTACAGTACGTAATGGTCTTGCGAGCGTTGCAATGGACGACTGCACATTCCCACTCAAAATACGCAGAGCGGTTACCCGCCAGGTGGTGGGCATTGACTTGGTTCGAGCGGATGTCTGCCCTTGGCCAGCAATGACACAGCAATGGGCCGCTGCAGTGTACATGTATGCAGCAGTGTTTTGTGTGAGAGCGACATCAATATACATGTACATTCTCCCAATCGTAGCCAATATGATGCACACTTGGGAGGTGATATCGACAGCGGGCCGCTACGCTAACTGCAGCGGGGCTACGTACAAATTCCTATATTAGCCGTACAAAAACCAAAAACGGGCTGCTGGTACAGAAGTATGCTCTTGGGATCGATTTGCATATTTTGACAAGCGTTGGTACTTTTTAGCATACATGTAGTTCGTATGGGCTTCCTGTTTGGAGCCCCAGACAAGAACTGCTTCGCGAGCGTACTGCACTGTCGATAGCTCCACCAGCTCTGAAGGCAAGTCGACCACAACAGTGCAATACTTGTACTCACTGTCATAAGCTGCATACTAAGACGTAAGCACGATTTTAGATCCGCTTAGGTTGTCATCGATTCCCTTTGGAAGATCATCGATCCGCTTCGGTAGTGTCATCGATCCGCTTGGGTAAATCATCGATCCGCTTGGGTATATCATCGATCAGTTTGGTTAGATCATCAATCTGCTTGGGTAGATCATGCATCCGCATTATCAATAGAGTGTCATGCATTTGGTTGGCCTCTCATGAGCCTGCAGTCGCCACTATTTTGTCTTTTTTTCTACATGTATCGCAAGGTATTTTACAGCTGACGATAATGATCATGAATATGGGTTTCGCATGTACTTCTACCTAGCTTTCACGCCTATACTGAGGTCTACCGATATCATTCTTGCGTGCATATATTAGTGTACCGAAACGCATGCCTAAGTGTGAATGACTGCCGGTGGAACTTACTGGTGAGACTTAGTAAAACAAGACACAACCGACCACTGCTCATAGCGAAGACTCAAGCCAGCTCCCCGCATACTTACACCCCAGATAGCTAGCTACAGGTAGGCTACCTACATGTATGGAAGCCGTTCATTGTACGTTAGTATTGTACCAACGTTTGTCAGTACTGCTGCGCCTGTCCTCGCTCCCCGCTGCAGTTAGCGGGAAGCCCGCTGTCGATATCACCTCCCTGCACACTTGTGGTCAATTCCTCGATGCAGTATGTTGTAGCTGAAAAGGTCGATTACTGCAAGGAAGATCGCAGAAAGGTCTGCATCATCATGCACTTGTTGCTCTTTCGGGCTCCTTTTGATCCGTGCTAAGCAAAGCGGACATCAGTGCGTGGAGTCGGAAGCTACTAAATAGTCTCGCATTACATGCGCTTACGGTATGGTGTCCGCTTAACGTGGCCGCTAGTGGCCCCACGATTGGTTGATTAATTTGAAATTATGTCCTCTCATTGGTCAACTAATAGGTCCGCACCGGACCTGCAAAGAAATGTCTGGTAGTGAAAGGGTTAATATGTAATTTGTGTCGGACTAAAGTTTTGTCAAAAAGCGTAGTGGGGGCTGATCTTAGGGAGTGCCTCACGTGGATGGAGCGCACCGTGACCTGCCTTGCTCCTCCTCGCATGGCGGACGTAACTGTAGACTACCCGCATTACCGACATCGCGGCGTGCCTGTTCCGCAATTGCCCCGCCCCAACGCCCAGTTCTCCGCCCTGCAATCCGTGCCGCCCGCCATCCGCCCTGCGTGCTGAAGAAAACTGGCATTAGAAAAGTAAGGTGAAAAGTTACAATAGACATCGCCGTCCGGAATGAATAAGTGGACGCTGATTGGCGTGAGTGTTTTTATGTTTCGCCAGTGTGTCTCTGTTGCAGGTTTGACAGGTTTCCGGATTCCGGTCCGGAATCTGCCAATTACTGTAACAGAGTACTACCTAGCTTTACCATCCCATCATGTCTTCTTGGTCTCGCGCTTTCCGTTTGGCACACGTAGGAGGCCACTATGCTCCAATCCACTGTGATATTTGTCACAGACGATAAGAAGGTGATGCAATGTGGCCACGCCGACATTCCAGCAACTGCGTCGGTTGAGTGGGAAATCTTACGCGAACAACATACCATTGAATTGGAAACTGGAGTGCCACTTAACTCAAGTATAATTCTAACGCCGAACTCAGTCACGCAGATTCTTCTGCGATCCAGTCGACGCCATTGATCCCGACGTCAGCGGGATGCAAGCCTTGTACACCTGCCACGAGTAGTCATTCTTCAAGAAACGCACTCCCAGCCAGTACCAGCGAAGCGTGCACGTGCCCTTGCACGATGAGTAGTCCACCGTGTAGTCCTTGCCCGGGAACTTCTCGTGGCAGTTGTCGCCATCCAGCACCATCGTGTCGTCGAGCCACACCTCGCACGGGCCGTCGTGGGTGTAGCCGGTAGAGCGCATCTTGTTACCTTCCGGAATGGGCTGAGGGGTGCCCTTGGGGTCGGTGAAGCCACAGGAGAAGTCGGCGCCGCTGGTGACGTCGTACTTGGCCCTGTCCATGAAATCACGCAGCGACTTGTAGCCGTTCTCCTTGCGCCAGGCGGTGAAGTCCTCCTGGGTCGTAAATCCCTCATTCTCGAGGAAAGCCAGCGGGTTGTACTTGGTTTCCTTGTCGTTAGTCGTCCACAGGGGCTCCGGCAGCAGCACGATCTGGTGAGTAGTAATATCCGGAACATTACGCCGCCAGTTTTTTTCCTTACCGTAATTTACCACCAAGAACATTCCTGGAACCTTCTTTCAGACCAGCTGCCATTTCGACGACGCAACCTCGACGTCTTTTCGATCTTAGGGTGGTTTCAGATCAGCTCGACCACTGAGATCTAACAACAGTTGGTTTCGTCTGAATTTCAGAATTAATTTATTTTTCTCAAAAAAAAGTTAACACCCTATGTATATAGATACACATAGCTGATAACATGTCGAACGAACTAACTTTTGGAAAATACAAGGGCACGCCGATCGAAGAAGTATTCACTTCCGATCCTGGTTATTGTCGCTGGATGCACAACCAACCAAGTCTCAATATTACTGAGGATATCAAGATTTTCCTTCACTCCAAGTTTCTTAGCAATGATAATTCGTATATGATGAGTTGGGGCAAGTACAAGGGGAAGACGCTGAAGCAGATTAGTCGCATCGACTCTAATTATATCGATTGGCTCCGTAAGAATCCATTCGTAATTGAGAAATGCTCTAAGCTTGTCGAAGCTTTACAGATTAAGTAAAAGAATATTTTTTAATCAGAAGCACATCTCAAATGGTTAGCTGATCACCATTAGGATACTCAGTTTTTTTTCTTACGCTGTAGAGTACTCTAAAATCTCCCCGGTTAAGCGATCCAGCGTTAGTTCTTGTTCGGACACAACCAAAACAAGCATGTTTGTTCCCTGGCAACCAGCGTTGACACCCTGAACCTGAATAGCCTGAGGTACATCACGCTCCGTCAGGCGGCTAACGTCAGCGATAAGGACGCGGTTAGTTAGAGACCACGTCTGATAGTCAAGAAGACCATTCACCAGCTCGGGAGTTAGATCACCGTTAATCTTAGCAATCTTAGCGATCTCGTTGGTAAAGTGGTGGAAGTCATAGTCATGGCTGATGTCGAAGGTCTGTTGCGAACCAATGCGGACGTTGAAGTTGCGAATGCTCGAACCAGGGTGAAGAGTCCAAGGAGCCGAATCGAAAGGACTCTGAAACTCTTGGACAGCAGCAGAAGCAAAACTACCGGTCTGTTCGGCAAAAGGAAGGAGGATAACATACTTAGCATTCTTGACAGAAGCCGAAAGCCGAAGATCAAATGCAGCATTAAGCTGAGTCGACTGCTTATCTATACCAGCGCGCTGGTAGAACCATTGGGCATAGCAATCGTTGTATCGAACCTTCTTTACGGGCTTAGAGATGATAGCCTAAGGGTTCTCCAAATGAACGAAAGGAACATACAGTCGAGAAGTCGTGAAAGGCATGTAGGTTCCATCAATTGTAGGCTCAAGCGAGTTAACCACAGCACCCCAAGCAACTGCAATCGAACCAGCGACACTAAGAGCATTGTACATTTGGTTTGGACTGGTCGCAGAAGCAACCATTACTGGACATACATTGCCACTCGATAATGTTGTTCCCGTTAGCGTCATATTTCTCGATGCATCAACATCAATAGCTGAAGTGCCCTGGTTAACGCGGAAACGAAGACGAATTTGTGGATTAGCCATCAAGTCAAGCTCCTTGAAAATCGGATGTAAATGAGTAAGCTTAATCTTAAGCATATAGTTTCACGTCCCCATAATAGCACCAGGTGAACCAGCGCCAGCTACGAACGCACCGCGACCAAGTTGATTAGCAATGGTAGTCGTGGCAGATGCAGCACCAGTAGACGGCCACGACGTAGATGAGTCAGCTCCAGCATTGGAGGGTAGAGAGAAGACGCTAGA